>NC_090938.1:690885072-691199447 GCF_040938575.1 Ambystoma mexicanum
TCGGCAATTGAGGAGTTCTTCAGGATCAACACTGATTCAGTTTCCTCGCAAGCCATACTATGGGAGGCCTTCAAGGTCTATATCAGAGGCATCGCCCTCTCCAAGGAGAACGGTATCCTTAAAACTATCCGGAGGGAAATCGCTGGGAGTGAGGCCACACTATCTAGGTTGGAAGCCCAGTACACCTCGGACCCGAATCCGGAAATCCTTGCGTTAATTGGCACGGAGCTGGACACCTTTCGCTCGCTCGCTGACCGCGAGCTGAAGTTCCTGGACAGCCCCGGTCAGGCAAGAAGATACGGAGAGGGTGAGCGCCCCAGCCGGCTCTTGGCTAGACTGCTTCGCCGAGAATTCGGCCCCACATCCATTCCCGGGATTGAGAGACCGGATGGGTCACTGGCCACTTCCTCTGGAGAGGTCAATGCTGAATTCCTCTCCTTTTATCAATCCCTGTACGCTCACTCCGACGTTGCCACTACAGCCGAAATTGATGCTTACCTTGACAGACTTCCCCTCTCGGCCCTCTCTCCCGCCACTATTGGAGCCCTCGAGAGCTCGCTCACCCCTCAGGAGTTCTCGGAGGCCATGGACTCCCTGGCTTCAGGCAAATCCCCAGGCTCGGATGGTATACCCATCGAGTTCTATAAACGCTTTAAATCGCTCCTGCTCCCCCATCTGACGGCACTCTGGGAGGAGTCTGTGGAGATGGGT
The DNA here is from genome assembly GCF_040938575.1 of Ambystoma mexicanum. Lineage (NCBI taxonomy): Eukaryota > Metazoa > Chordata > Amphibia > Caudata > Ambystomatidae > Ambystoma > Ambystoma mexicanum. Next base: position 690,885,784 of record NC_090938.1, read on the forward strand.
CGGTTCCCCCCCTCACTCCGTGAAGCTACTATCACAGTTCTGCTCAAACCTAACAAACCCTCTACCCAATGCGGCTCTTACCGCCCGCTTTCATTGATTAACTGTGATGTCAAGATATATGCTAAGGCACTCGCTCTGCGGCTTATCCCCCTTATGCCACACATCATCCACCCAGACCAGTCGGGTTTTATCCCGAACCGTTCCACCTCCTTGAACTTGAGACGTCTATTTAGCATTATAAGTAGAGTAAGCCCTGATGTACATGCGGTGACCGCGGCCCTAGATATGCAAAAGGCCTTTGACTCGGTCTCATGGAACTACTTGTGGCGGGTACTTGACAGGTGCAAATTCGGCCCCACATTTGTGTCTTGGATAAAACTACTCTACTCCGATCCAGTGGCCAGAGTCCGCACCGAGGGCCGCTGTTCCCCTCTTTTCCACGTTGCCAGGGGCACTAGACAGGGTTGTCCCCTTTCGCCCTTAATCTTTGCTTTAGCGATGGAGCCGTTTGCCGACATGCTGCGCCAGAACCATTCCCATAGGGGCCTGCGCACAGCCGGCTCCTCAGATATAGTCTCTCTGTATGCTGATGACGCCCTCCTTTATATCCGTTCCCCTGAGATCAACCTGGCCCCTATACTGGAGGATGTTGCCCTATTCGGTCGTATCTCTGGTCTCACGGTAAACTGCTCCAAATCAACCCTTTTCCCGCTCACTCCTAGCACTCTTCCGCCTCCTGATACCATGGGATTCGCATGGGCCCAATCTAAGTTCACTTACTTGGGCGTGGTGGTGTCCAGGCATGCCGAACGGGTCCTGCAGGAAAACTACCAGTCATACCTAGTGAACCTTGCAGTTAAAATACAGGGCTGGGATAAACTTCCGATCTCATTGGCGGGTAGGATAGGAGTTCTGAAGATGGTGGTACTTCCACAGCTACTGTATAAGTTTGCCAACATCCCCCAGTGGCCGGGAACAGATTACTTCCAGACGTTGTCTCGCACCCTGAACTCATTCCTTTGGCACTCTGGTGCAGTCCGCCTAAAACTTGAGACGCTTTCTGCTCCGATGGAAACTGGTGGATTCGGTGCACCAGACTTCTTTAGGTACTGGTTGGCTGCACAACTCCAACACACTGCGCATTGGTTCGCTATCCCAGACTCCCCTCCTCATGTTAGGCTGGAGAGACTGTCAGTCAGCGACCGCGACATTCGATCTCTTGTGATCTCACCCATCCCAATGGTACCGGGCTCCATGGACCCTGCGACATGCACATCGCTGGCCTTGTCCAAACTATGGCGGATACTAGGTGTTACTCACCCCTTTCATGGCAATCTTCCGATCTGGAACTTTTACCCTGAGGTCCCACGGGTCCCTCCTTCCGTGGTTCGTTGCTGGGCCGACGCCGGGTATGAACTACTCCGTGACCTCTTTGATCAAGGCATTTTTATTGAGTGGCCTGACCTCCCGGCTTCTCTCAGACAGAGACCTTCTATTTGGCTTCAATATTCTTCACTCCGTAGGGTACTCAAACACAAGTACACATGCTTCCCGGCGTTACCTCCTGACGAACCTGCAGTTGCTGAATTAACCTCTCCCGTCCCCCTGAGGGGCAAAATCTCGAGATTATACACTCTCCTCCAAACTAGGTCGCCCCCCGCATTCTCTAAACTCCGGCACTATTGGGAGATCGACCTTGGACTCGAGATGACTGACGAACGCTGGGCCCACATGTGCTCACGCACCCGGGATGTCTCTTTCAACTCCCGGTTTAAATTAATCCAATTCAAGGTACTTCATAGATACCACTACACTCCGGCCAGACTGCATCGCATTTCAAACGACTCCCCCCCTGGGTGCCCCAGATGCGCATGCGAGAATGCAGACTATCTTCACATGCTGTGGTCTTGCCCCCGACTTGTCCAATTCTGGACCTCGGTGTGCTCTACTATGTCCTCTATCCTTGATTCCCACATCCTCTTATCCCCAATGACATGTTTGTTTCACGACTTCCCCGACCTCCACCGTGACTCCAGAAAACTTGCTGGCCTGTGCATGCTACTTGCTGTGCGCACAATTCTGCTTTGTTGGCTTCGGCCTTACACCCCTACCCACGCACAATGGCTTAGGGCAGTGACATGGGCCTCTGACACGGAGGAGGTCTGGGCGACACAGCAGCCCACTCATTCCAGGCCTAGGGATATATGGCTGCAGTTTCGTTTATTTATGTCCTCCATTGAATCTGACTCGGATCCGGGGTCTTCTCCTCCCTCTGCTTGACCCACCCCCCATACTGTTTTCAAGATTCCCCTTTGAATTATCTCCCTCATGTATGGGTGGTCTGACCTCCCATGGGCCCTCACGTGTATATGCACCCAACTCCTTTCTTTCTTGCCGTTTTTTTTTTTCTTCTGATGCATTGCTTGTATAAATTATGCGTATTCATATTGTTTGATTACTGTTTACCCTGTATGGTTTATGTCGACTCACCTGTACTTGTGTCACCGAGCTGAATAAATAAAAGTTTAAAAAAAAAAAAGAAAGACCTTGGCATCGACTGTGTTCCAACGAAACCCCAAGAAAATCAGGTCTTGCAAGACCGTCATTGATGATTTTTGTCAGGTCACTGACAGACCCGCCGGAACAGCAGCTGGAGCAGCAACTGTAAATGGCCCGCTGCTGTACAGGGACAGTGACTCCAAAGTAGCCAGTCATCCAAATACAGATAGACATGGACTCCCTGAAGCCTGAGGTACGCTGCAATCACAGCCATCATTTTCATAAGAACTCATGGCGCCGAACTCAACCCAAAGGGGTGGACCCGGTATTGAAAATGATTGACCCCTAATGAAAATCGAAGGTATTTGCGATGTTGGGGCCAAATTGGAATATGCAGGTATGCATCTTGAAGATCCACTACGCACAACCAATCGTAGGAGCAGATTTGCACAGGAGTGATCATCTTGAATCTTTCTTTGGGAATGTGCAGATTGAAATCTGATACGTCGAAGATGGTGCGCAAGCCAGCCTGGTTGGGTTTCGGCACTGAAGAAATGTGGGAATAAAACCCCACAAGCTCTTCCTCCGGAAAAACTTGTTCTATCTGCCCTCAAGTCCAGAAGTTTCTGAACTTGGCATGGAGAGACATGGACCCTGTCTTGTGTAAAGGAGGGCGGGATGGAGAGATCGCGGGTAAGTCGGAAAACTGAACGGGCGACTGACAAGAACCACTTGTATTTCGTGACAGTCCTCCAAACCTCCAGGTGCAATGAGATAAGCCCCCTCCACTGGAGTATCATGGTACCATTGGAAAACATAATTTGGTAGAATTATCAGCATAGGGGGCACTAGAACCAGCAGAGTAGGCTGAGGTGCGAGAGAAAACCACCCACTCAGCCTTTGCTGCTTGCGCTGAGGACCGCTTGGGGAACAATACGGCTGATGCATCTTCCGGTTCTGCAACCCCAGGAACCATGAGAAGGTTCTCGAGTGGAAATCCGACTTCTGGCGATAAGTCAATCTGGCGGCTGCACGAGGGCCGACAAGGATTTGGCCGTTAAGGTACTAGCCTTAGTCTTCGCCATCTCTTCGTCAGTAGAACTGTGGAAGAGTTCCTTGCCCTCAAAGTCCACACCCCCCGTGATTGACTCTCCTGGGCCGTGTGTTGCCTGGGTGAGCAGCGCTGCTCGCCATTTGATCCAGCAGAGCGGGTGATTGCAGCGCTGCATACATAGATCTCCATTGCCGCCCCCTGGGTTTGAAAGTGCTCCATGGTGCCTGGATTTGTTGCTGTGTTTATTCTCTCCCTGCCCGTGTCCCCTGATCTCCTGCTTCCCCTTCCCGTTGTTCTCCAACTCCCCTGCCCGCCTCCCATCCCGCCCACACCCCCTGTGATTGGCTCTCCTGGGCCGTGTGTTGCCTGGGTTAGCACCGCTGTTCGCCACGCTCACCATTTGATCCAGCAGATTGGGTGAGTGCAGCGCTGCATACACAGATCTCCATTGCCGCCCCCTTGGCTTGAAAGTGCTCTGTTGAGCCTGCATTTGTTGTTGTGTTGATTCTCCCCCTGCCCGTGTCCCCTGCTCTCCTGCTTCCCCTTCCCGTTGTTCCCCTCCTCCCCTGCCCGCCTCCCATCCCGCCCACACCCCCGTGATTGGCTCTCCTGGGCCGTGTGTTGCCTGGGTTAGCAGCGCTGCTCGCCACGCTCGCCATTTGATCCAGCAGAGCGGATGAGTGCAGCGCTGCATGCATAGATCTCCATTGCCACCCCCTGGGCTTGAAAGTGTTCCATTGTGCCTGCATTTGTTGTTGTGTTGATTCTCTCCCTGCCCGTGTCCCCTGCTCTCCCGCTTCCCCTTCCCGTTGTTCTCCTCCTCCCGTGCCCGCCTCCCATCCCGCCCACACCCCTCGTGATTGGCTCATCCTCCCTTATCACTTACCTTCCCTGGGCAGCCACTGCCCGGCAGCCCCACGGCTAAGGGCCCTAGGCCAAGGGCGGCTCCTGCTTGGTGGCTCCCCTTTGGTGTCTGCAGGTGTCCGCAGGGGACCCAGCTACCAGCAGCCAGTCACCTCCCTCTGACCCCCCTGCTACCCTCTGCCCCTTCCACTTACCGGCGGTTCCCCCGCTGTTCCAAATTGTATTAATTGCCTGTATCAGCACCACCTTATTGCAATGTGAAACCCAGGGTTTTTTCTCCCTTCTTTAGGGCTCTCAAACCTTGGTGTTTCTTCTCTCCTGTCTTAGGATGTCTATGGTCTGAGCTCTCACCCAGAGTGCCACCGTCCTGTCCCATAGCCCCACCCACTTGCCTCTCGCTGTCTTGTCTGTTTACCCTAGGGCCCTGCCCCTCTCCCTCCCACCTACTCTATGGTGCACTCCGTCTCTCCTATCTTTTCTAACTGCTTCTCTATGACTATCCTGCTCTCCTCACTAAGTCTGGTAGGAAGACGTTTAAAAACGACATCCTGGTCTCCAACCCAGGCCTCCCTATCGCTGACACCTACACCAGTGCCTCCTCCAAGGAAACTCTCACCAACATCCTCTTTGTCGCCCCTTCACCTGACCTATGGACCCCTCACATGGTCTCTGCGCTCCTCTCCCATTAATGGTGGCACCCGTTGGGACGCCCTCCTGGCCTTGTTCCACTCTTCTAAAGTCATCATTAATGTGTACTCCAATGGGACCGTCTTAGTCCAAGGCCCCCAGGCCAACCTGCTTCTCTTTGATAGACGCTTTCCGCGCCTCATCAACTTCCTTTCTTCTCCTGCTGTCCCCTCACGCCTTTCCCCTACTACCTTGCCTCTCCCTTCTGCCTCCTCCTTGGCTACCTTGCCTTCCCCCTCCCTCTCTGCCCCCTCTCGAGCTTCCGCTACACCTCCGAAGGGCTTACCTACGATCTGTACCCCTCCCCGGAAGTCCTTCAAGGTTGGCAATCTTCTCCATATTGCTACTCCTAACTCTCGCTCTGCTGTCAAACATGCCTCTGATATCTGCCGCCTCCTGGAAGAGTTTGACCTCGGTCTCACCGAGACATGGTTCACGGCCGGCTCTGTCATTAGCTTCGACACTCTCCTCCCTGATGGCTACAAAATCCTCTCCATGCCCAGGTCCAATCGCTCTGGTGGTGGTGTAGCCCTGATCTTCCCCGAGTGGATTCCTGCCACTGTCACTCCTACGCAGGCTTACTCCTCATTTGAATGCCTCGTCTGCAGGCTCTCTCTCTCCCCCAGCCACTCCCTTATGTGGCTACTATCTATCGGCCACCTGGTCAGATTTCTTACTCCACCACTCAACTCCTCCTTCTTGGAGACTTCAACATCCACCTGGATGCCCCCTGTCCTCCATCTGGACTCTTTTGTGACCTCTGGGACTTGCTCTCACTCTCTATTCTCCCCTCTGGCCCAACTCACTCTGCAGGGCACACTCTCGATGTTCTGATCTCCGACCTTCCCCTCTCCGACCCTCTCTCCACTCCTCTCTCCTGGAGTGATCACTTTCTCCTATCTTCCCACCTCACACTCCCTACCCCTGAGGCCAAGCCACCTCCATCAATGCCACCCACCTTCTTGGTCATCCGACCCATGAAACGAGTGTCAGTTGAGGCTTTCGCCGCCACCTTCTCACCCCCTCTTCCCCCTTCGGCTGACAGCCCTCTCACCGCTCCACTCTTCTATATCTGATACTCTTGATATCCTTGCCCCTGTCATGAGAATCCACCTGAAGCCCAAAGCCAAGTGTAACTCCTGGTACGACTCAGACCTCGTCACCCTAAAACGCAAGTGCAGGGTGGCCGAAAGGAAATGGCGTGCTTCATGTTCCTCCTCTGACAAACTGGCCTGCCGCCTGCTGCAAAGGCATTACCGGCTCTCCGTCCTCACCAAGAAGAGAGCTCATATACAAGCGCGCGTCTCTGCGGCATCTAACAACTCGGCCGAACTCTTTAAAATCTGCAAGTAACTGGTAAACCCTGCCGCAGTCTCTACCTCTCCTGTCCCTTCCCAGGCCCTCTGCACGGCACTGGCTTCTCACTTTATTTCTAAAACTCAGGACATCCTGTCCTCACTCTCCTCCTATCCCCTCCCCGCTCCATTCCCTGCTCTTCTGCTGGCCCTTCTGCAGCCACCCCCCCTCCGTCCTTCTCTGCTTTCCCCTTTTCTCTGCAGACAAGGTTTCTAGACTAGTCCGATCTATGAAAGTCTTGTCGAAACAGGTTCACCCCTGTTCCTCCAAAATTATCAAGGACCACATCGACTCCCTTGCTCCTGCCCTGGCTGATTTCTGCAATCACTCCTTCGCCACTGGAGTCTTCCAATCCCCCCTGAAGCATTCCCTTGTGCACCCTCTTCTTAAAAAACCCTCTGCCGACCTCTCCTGCCCGGCTTACTACCGCCCAATCTCCATCACTCCCTTTCTGGGCAAGCTCCTGGAGAAATTGGCCATCACCCAGCTTAATCTCCACACTGAATCTGTTGGTTGTCTTCATGACCATCAGTCTGGCTTCAGAGCTGCCAGAAGCACGGAAACTGCTCTCCTGAATATCCGTTAACACCTGCTCTCCAACCTTGACTCCAACACCCCTTGCGACCTCATCCTGCTCGATCTCTCTTCTGCCTTTGACACGGTCAATCCTGCCATCCTGCTCGACGGTCTCCGTGATAACCTGGGTATCACTGGTTAGGCTCTGGCGTGGCTGACTTCTTTCCTCTCCGACTGACCTTCCCAGTTCCAACTTGGGTCCTTCCTCTCCGATATCTCTATCTCTACCTGTGGTGTACCCCAGGGGTCTAACCTCTCTCCCTAGCTTTTCAACTAATACCTCCTTGCCCACCGCATCGCCGCTCTTTGCCCCAACTTTCAGTGCTATGCGGATGACACCCATCTCATTTTCAGGCTATCCTTGGCCTCCTCCTCTCCTTCCCTCATCTCTGATTGTCTGTCTGCCATCCATGAGTGGTGTGCCGCCAATGACCTCTGCCTTAATGCCAGTAAGACTGAGATTCTACTCATCGGCGCACCCGCTCCCTCCTTCCCTGCAGCTCTCTGGCCGGCCTCTCTTGGCCCTCTTCCTGCTCCCACCGGCACAGCAAAAAACCGCAGAGTCATCTTCGACTCCACACTCTCCTTCTCTCCTCATATCTCTAACGTCTCTAAGAAGTCACACTACCAACTGCACCTCCTCAGAGGTATACTTCCTTTCCTTTCCTTCCCACAGAAGCTAACTGTCTCCAGAGCCCTGGTTCTTTCTAAGCTGACTATTGTAACAGCCTCTATCTAAATCTGCCTGCCTCTACCCTCTGCCCTCTGCAACTGATCCAGAACAGGACTGCGAGACTTGTCCTTGGCCTCAAGCCCAGGGATCGTATCTCTCCAGGACTGAAATCTCTTCACTGGCTCCCAGTGGCTATGAGGATTATGTTCAAAACCCTCTGTATTGTCCACAAGGCCTTCTGGGGCTTGGGGCCACAATACCTTCAACTATATCTTCCTAAATATCTTCCTTCCCGAGCATTCCGCTCATCTGCATCCAACTCCCTCAGGGTCAGTCGCTTCTCCAAGGAACGAGTCGGTGGTAAATCTTTCCCTTTGGCCGTAGCCTCCCTCTGGAACAGCCTTCCTGCCTCCCTAAAACTTGAGGAGAACCATCTCCGGTTCCGGAAGCACCTCAAAACCTTCCTCTTTGCCTCTGCTTTCTCTCTCCCTCTCCCCTGCTAAATTCCTGGCTGAAACGGCACTGGTTACCTGGCTACCCTTCTGACTCTCGGGCCCAGGCCCCACCAGTTGCCCACCTGCACTGCCTCCCTGGCAACCCCTGCACTGGGGACTGTTTTCTGTATCCCTACTGACCCCCTACTAGCACTTATTTCTCCACTTCCTTGCACTTGCCACCAATGTCTGCACTTCCTTGCACTTGCCACCAGTGGCCTTTTATTTATCTTATCTACTATCCCATGTACTGCACTTTTCCCTCTCCCTCCCCACACACTCTTTCCTTTTCCCTTCCCCATGCACTTGCGCGATCTGAATGATACCTGGCCTAGTAGGATCGTTGTTTCTGTCTTCCCTTGTTCCTCCTCCCTGGCCTCGCCGCGCCTCGAAAACACTTGTGTATAGGCACGTTATAAATGCTATATCATATCATATCAAAGTGGAGGTCCAGGACCTTCTACTGCACCTCCTTTGACAACATGGTTGCATGAAGCCACGCGTGGCTGGTGATATCATGAAGCCACGCTTGCCTGGTGATATCAATGCCAATCATAAGGCTGCGCGCAGAGGTATGGACATGATGTGCCGCCACTTCCAGATAATCTTGGGGCCAAAACTCGGGCGTCGCACAAGCCAGTTTTGAAACCCTCAAGTTTGTCCTGAGGAATGAATTGCTCGAACTTGGACAACTCTCTCCATACCTTTAGATTAGCTGCAGCTAGGACCATCTCTGTATTTGCCTGACACAGCTGCAGACCTGCATCAGAAAATACTTTCTTTTCTACGGCTTCGAGAACTTTGGCCTCCTTAGACAACACCTGTGATGCATGGGAGGAAGAAGAGGAAGATTTGCACTGGAGAGTCGCTGCAGCCACTACAGTGGAAGAAGGAAGTAGACATGTAGCCAAAGGAATCTCCTTGGATGCCTGAAGCTTGTACCTGGCTTGTACCTCTTGTTTATGTGATGGCGCATATGGGGTTTTACCCTCACCTTGTGTGCTTCTGCCAAAATGTCCTTTTGCAGGAAAAGGTCTGAACACTCTTGTGACTTCAGCATAAGGGCACCCAATAAAACCCCCTCCTGCGGAGCTGGAGGATCAGGAATTGGGATGACTAAGAAAGCCATCAAATCCAACACCCTATCATGAAACGCCCTGATGGAAGAGAGCGTGTCCTCGCTATCCTCATAGGCCTCTGACCCGTCCCCTTTGGCGGGATCATTAGCAGGCGCTGAGAAGCATGCAGGCTCAGGATCTTTCGGCTCCGGTGGCTGCACAACCGGTCTGGTAGCGGAGGAGGAGGACCTTCCACTGGCTTTGGAGGAGGAAGTGGAGGAGCTACCTCCCTAAGGAAAATTTCCCTGAAGAGGTCCCTGAAGTAAGCTTTCATGGGATCAGAGTGCATCAAGCTTTAGAAGCGACTGAAGAACACCTCTTCTGAACACGGCCTAGGCTGTGGCGTAGGAATTTGGCAGTCCAGGGGACTGTACCTCCACGAGTCAGTCTAAACTGGCTGCCACAATGGACCACCCCATCCACGGATTCCACATAGTGTAGCGGAGCGGATATCGGTGGAAGCAATATTATTGGCATAAAAGGGATCCTCGTATTCCATTCCCACAGAGGATTGAAAGGGTTTTTCCCCAAAGGCACGGACGGCAAAAAGTTGGGCCTATCCTCTAGACCCAAAACCCGAGGGGCATGACAAAATGGCTGAACCCAAAGGACCAGACAAAATGGCCGATGCCATCAACATTGGCTGATGTGCCACTTTGAAACCCTCTGAAGTGACATGCGTCACAGGTCTGTCAGAAGACATCGTTGCCTTAACTGGAATTTTAGGAGCCTTCAGATGAACTTTAGTCCCTTTTGAGGGATCTTGGCAGAGCAGGTAATTAAGGATGCTTGTCTACACCTTTTCGCTCCCTCAGCTAGGCCGATACTATGTTTAGCTCTTATGAGGGGAACCTCTGACAAAACTCTGGTGCCTTTAGCCCCGGACTGAGGAACCTCAGCCTTGCTGGTGCTTCTCTTAGCGCCTTCCAGGGGAACCTGTGGAGTTATCCCGGTCCCTTTAGCCCCTGGCTGGGGAGCCTCAGAAGTGACCCTGTTACGTTTAGCCCCTGACGGGAGAACCTCAGGAGTGACCTTGGTATGCTTAGCCCCCGAGGGGGAGCCTCTGAAAAAACTCTGGTATCCACAGACCCCGCTTGGGGCACCTCAGGGCAAACCCTGGTAACGCTAGAGCTGGTGTCGCTCTTCCCAACACCAGATGACCCCAGGAAGTTACAGGGAGCACAGAGTCACACACTAAACAGCATTATAAAAAGGCAAGGCAAACTTTTCGAAATCCTCAAGTCTATCGAAAAACCTAAGGCACTCTCACTTCCACACAATCCTTCTAAAGAAGATTGTGAGAGAGTACAAGAAGCATTTGCTGCTAAAATAGCAAAAGCCAGAACGAATATAATACAGGCAAGGGAGTCCACCATTATGGAAACCTGCACTATGGAAGAACCTAGACCGAACAACGGAGAAGGCTTTCAGTTCAAAGCTATAACGGAGGAGGATTTCTGTCTGTTATTGTCCAAAATGAAACCCACATCCTGTGCGGAGAACATTCTGCCCACAAAAATCATCCGGGACAATAAAGAGCTTTTCGCACCTACCCTCACTAAAATAATTAACGCCTCATTTTCCGAAGGGAAAATAACCAACAACATTAAAAAAGTAACAATAACTCCTTTGGTTAAAAAGGCAGGCCTGGATCCGAAAGACCCCAGCAACCTACGCCCTATAACAAACTCTAATTTTGTACTGAAGATTCTGGACAAAATCGCCACGAATCAGTTACAAAAACACGTGGAGACTTTGGAGATGTTACACACACAGCAATCGGGCTTCAGAACAGCACACAGCACGGAGTCAGCTATGCTCGACCTACAGTCCCACATGTTAGAGCTGATAGAACAGGGCAAATCAGGGATGCTTATGCTTCTGGATCTCAGCGCAGCATTTGATTTAGTGGACCATCAACTACTTCAAGTGGCATTAGATAAGATCGTAGGCTGCTCTCCATCAGCACTGGCTTGGATAGCGTCCTTCCTAAGTGATAGGAAGGCACGTATTCACTGGGGAGACACATTCTCTGATGCAGCTCTCATCATTTTCGGAGTACCGCAGGGAGCCAGCCTGTCTCCTCTGCTTTTCAACATTTATATGCGTAGACTATGTGACTTATTAGAAAGCACCGGTGTGTTTTTCACTAACTACGCCGATGATACTCAGTTGGTTTTTGAAATGACGAGAGATTACACCACAGACTGTGCGAAAATAGAAGAAGTCTATAAAATCATCGACATCTGGATGCAGAAGCACTGGATGTGTCTTAATAACAGCAAGACCGAGCTCATGATCTTTCGTTCTAAGCATGTAAGATCCAAATTAGGAGACCAATATAGGGAGTTCATGATAAAAGGAGCCAAAATTCCAGTGCTACCCCAAGTTAAAACATTAGGGATGCTGGTAGAAGCATCAGTAGAGGCCGAAGCTCAAGTAAATTATTTGCAGAAAAACAATACATACTACCTGCGACTGTTGAGAGCAATCAGACCCTATATAAGTGAAGCTAACGCTGCAAATATCGCAAGAGCGACTATTCTGTCCCGTTTGGACTATGGCAATGTGATGCTAGTGGGCGCCACCAAGAACGAGTTGCAACGATGCCAGGTTATGCAAAATGATGCCGTTCGCATTGTTAAGAAAATCAAATATGGAGAGCACATATCGGCGGCAAGGAAGGATCTTCATTGGCTCAGAATTGAAGAGCGAGTCCTCTTCAAAGCCATGACGATCGTGCATAGATGCCTACATGGCAAGGCCCCAAAATATTTTAAGGAGAAATTCTCTTTCTATACACCTAGGAGAAACCTGAGATCAGCCGACATAGGCCTCCTGGTCGTTCCATTGGTCAAACGAGCAGCAGGTGGTGGCAGAGCTTTCCCGACTGGAGCGGCTAAGTCCTGGAACAGCCTTCCAGTGAACTTAAGACTGGAAGGTAATTATAGCAAGTTCAGGAAACTTTTGAAAACACATCTTTTCCAATAACTTTCTGACTCTATAGGGCCTCCTTAGGTATATATATGACTGGTTCCTTGCGATCCAACATTGGTTTATTTTACACTCTTAATATGCTACTTTAACTCTCAGGATGTCTCCGCGCCCTGATGCCTGCGGGCTGTCGGCGCGTTACAAACACATAGAAATAGAAATAGAAAGGAGCCACCCGGGCAGGGTGCCCTCAAAAGAAGAGTAATTACCAGACGACTTCTCTTCTCTTCGATGAAGCTCCGTAGGTGTACCGGAACCAAGCTGTAGAAGACTTCATCCTACCTGACAAGCCTTCTTTCGAGTGCGCGGATCAAGAGAGAGTCGCAGTAGAAGCACGTGTCCCAATGATGGTCTGGGCCCAGGCACTTGAGATAAAGAATGTGAGGATCCACCAACGCATAGGGACAACCGCAGGAGGAACACAAGGGGAACCCCTTAAACTCCGGCATAGGCAGAGGAAAAGAAGCTGACTGCAGAACCGGAGCAGGAAGACAAATTGAAAGGACGAGTAGGGAAAAAACAAAAATCCCAACTATGGAAGTCTGTCCGATCTCGACCATGTAGAGAAAAGGACTGAAGGGCGATGCGCTGGGAGCGCCAAGGAAAGCCGGACTAAAGCCACACGCGTTGGCCTCGCGTAAAAATAAAAAAAGGACAAAACATTTTGGATGCTTCAAAAAGTGTGCTGGTCCCGTCCCGAAGGACAAAATGTCCCAGAAGTATAGAGGAAAGGGGACAGGACGTAGCAGTAAATTGGTGCTACTGTAGCAGCATGTGAATGTCACAGAATAAATTCCCAAATAGCGCAAAATGTCACAAATCTAGCATGTCATCCCAAGTATCTCATAACACTGAAAACATTTCTTATGTGTGCAAACACTGAACGTAGATGACTAATGTTGGGTGCGTTTAGATCTATATTCTATATGTGCATTTAAAGAATTGATGCATAAACACTAGGGATTCAAGCACAGAGGTTTCCAGAACTGTGGTTGGAGAAGTAGCAGTGGCACAGGAAAGCATATGACATGGTCCCCTATGTGATGAGGTGCCTTAACTGGTTCCGAGGACTGTTCAAAGGTGAATCAGAAGCCCAGTGCCACCTCAAACCACTAGATGTTGGGCCGTGGGGCATTATTGGGTGGTCCCGTGGTTGCTTTTCCATGGTTCCACTGGCAGGGGCACTCGCCATGCCACAACCCCAGGTGATTACAAGGATCCAGACCTGGCCTAACCCATTGACTCATACGGCCAAGCCAGCTCAGATCCTAATCTAGATCTTTATAATAATCTATATACTAGTGGACGTTTCACCTTCCCAATTGAGAGTCCACAGCGTAACTTAGTCAGACCTAAATCTCCAATACAGAAAGGAAACACATTACCTTTGTGTGTTGCCAAGGTAGTAAATTCAGCGCTACCGTTAGAAATTTGCTCAGCACACCCAAAGGACCATATTTGAGGGTCAGCAAGACCTGTGGCGAATGCAGCGGTTTCAATTTATTTCAAGTTTTTGACTCTCACAGCACAGTATACTCATACAGAGAGCAGCGTACCCTGAGAAAACAGAGTACCAGGCTCCCTGTTCATAGTGCTCTAATACTGAATTTCCAATCAGTAATCCACAAACTAGAAATGCTGCCATCCTCAGTCCAGTGCAGGAAGACTTGTGGCAAATTAGAAAAGCAAATCTAAAAGCCACGATTGAGGAGGAGCAAGATGTAGGCTTGCTTCAACCCTTGTGGCCAAATCAACCACTGATGTACTCAGGAAACTTAGCCAATCCAATCCCTCAATCAAACAGCAGTCAAAAGTGCATACCCTCAGAGTAAACCCCATCCTCGAAGAGGAGGGAACACAGTATAAATGCCCAGGTGCTTGGTGTGGGTTGTTGGGAGCAGGTTGTAACTGAAGGGGCCTGGAGCGCGTTACAAAGACTGTAGAGGAGAGGTGACGTTTAAAGGTAGAAAGGTAGAAGGAAGTAGGGGAGGAAGGAAGACAGAGGAGGTATTGGTATAATCTGGAGCAGGCAATTCTGTTAGGAAGATGTAGTGAAAGATTGGAGGAAGTGGCGGCAGGGAACGTTCGGAAGAGGGGTTGACACCAGGGCCTGAAAACTTGGAGGAAGTGGCAACTATAGAAGAAAGTCACAAGAGCAGAGAGAAGGCGAGGACATCAACAAGGGGTGGTAGATCAAAGAAGGAAGATGTTGAAAGAGGTGGAGAGGAAGAGTGAAAGAACATGAAGGATCCGGTGGGTCTGGTCAGTCCGATGAAGGACCAATCATTGCTAGAGAAGGCACAGGGAGGCTAAATAATTGTAAGTGAAACTCCTGGATCAACTCCAACTTGTGATATATCTTCTGGAGGAGACACAGAAGATGATAAAGGAAGCGTCTCAAGAAGCAGATGCAGTCCTCAACCAGAGGAAGAGTCTTGGTGCTAAATAGCCGTAGGTACAGACCCATTAAACCCTGCATCTAGTTAGACTACAAGGACTCACTGCCACCCTGGCACAGTGGTATTTGGCATTCCCCAGGGATAGAGACCTTTAATTCATTTAAACAAAGACTTTACCACTTGCCATGATTGTTTATGTAGCAGCGTCTTGCCTAATAAAGACTGCTAACCCATACTCCCCCAAAGCACCTAGTCGAGACAGACGTGCACCGCCTAAACACACAGCAGAAGCATCTGTGGACCACTGCAAAGCACCCAGAGTTGCCCTTGAAACTCAAACACTCCAAAGGCTCAGATAGTGGCATCTGTACCCCCACCCCCTCCAAAACCCGGCAGACGCAGCTATGAGTGCCTGCAACACCGGCAGAAGGCCTCATGCTCACACACCAAAAGCACCCAACAAAGGTGGCATTGGCCTCCCCCAGCTCTCAGATAGCAGCACCCATAACGCCCAATCTGCAGCACCCGGAAGAGGCGCCCATGAAAGCCTTTAAGCAGCCTGGAGAGGCATTTGCTTTACTACCCTGAAAAACCTGGTAGAAGCACCTTCAGTTCAATCCCCCCGAACCATCCGTCAGAGATGCCAACCCCCAACATCACCAGGCAGGCCCATAATCCTCCCTAGAAGCACCTGGTGCACACACCCGTTGTATGCCATACCTGAATCACCCAGCAGAGGTACCTGTAGTCTTTGTGAACATCTGGCATAGATACCAGCACCCCATGTATGCACCCAGCAGAGGCATCCAGAATCCCCCTCGCAAAGCACCAGCACATCCAACCCCAAACTGCCAGGCATAGGCACATGCCTACCACAGCACCAGCAGAGGCACCCCTGGAAGGACCAGCAGAGGCACCTGTTTCCTTCAAGAACCATGCATAGGCACCTGTGACCTTACCACCCAGCCAAGATCATGCTTAGGGCACCTTGGAGGTCAATCCCTGGGAACCACCTGGAAGTAGCCCTCCAAACCAAAAAGGCAGAAGCACCCATGTCCCCCACCGCCATTCTACCTTATGGATGCAACGGCAGTCCAGCATGCAACAGTGGCAAAACAGACATCCTTTGAATCCCCAAACTCTCTGGTCGCCATCATCAGCGCACATCGGCAGGTGCTGAGAAAGAGGAAGAGCAATAAGGTGAGATCTAACAGTGTGGTTCCATAGGGTGGAGAGAAAGGGAAATAGTGGGATAAATGGGGGGAAGAGACTCTACTGATGGCCATAGCAGGGAGAGAGGAACAAAGCTATCAGAAGAGACCTGACATGCGGGCAAATGAGGGGGAGGAGCATGGGAGACTGAGGGAGAGAGGGGGACAAAGGGAGGAAGAGCTAAATGTTTTGCGTTGCTTCTGAGGGGAAGAAACTGAGACAGGTAAAGATAGATAGAGAGAGAGAGAGAGAGAGAGAGCGAGAAAGAGAGAGAGAGAAGAATCATACTTCACACAAACGTTGCAAGGTTGGAGAGAGTGAGAGAGAATAGTTTGCGGCTCTATGGGAATTGGGCGGGGGAGAGACAGAAGGAGAGAGAAAGGAAGGGGGACAGGGAGAGAGCGGAGGGGGAAGGTTGTGATACAGAGGTTAAGAGGGGGCGGGAGGGAGAGAGAAAGAGAAACAAAGAAAGACAGATACAAAGAAAGAGGGAGAGAGAGCGACTAAGCACACCGGACATAGAGAGACAAATAAAGAGGGAGACAAACAGACGTACACAGAGAGGTAGAAACAGCAGGTTTGACCAAGAGAGAGAGAAAGGCGCAGAGAGATAGAGACAGATACAATCAGAGACTGACATGCATGACACATATACTTTCACAAGAGGCAAATTTAATTTATTCTAATAAGAAATCCAGTTGCTAAACTGGTGTACGATACACTGAATAGTTAGGCTGTTACCAAGCACCTGCAAGTTTAGCAAATAAAGTTTGTGAGGCTCAGAGATCATGTGATTTGTTCATGGTTGCATGGATTAGTGAAATGGAGAAACCACAACTAGAACCCTGGTGCCCTGGCTCCATGGCTGACAACGTAACCACCAGACCACATCTCCTGCGTAGGCGGCTAATGCACCTGCTGCTGAATCCAGTCTCTAACCAACAGATCACGCGTTCAATTTCCGACGATGCTAACTCAGCTTTTCATCCCACTGAGATCAATATATGAAGTACAAAGTCTTTTGATTAATATAAATCCAGGTAGTACAATGATCAAAGGTCGAAAGTACAGTAGAGGGTACTAGCATTACATAAGACTCAATGCACCTCAATTGACTCCAGATTTAACACATTATAGATTGAATGCTCTTTAATGACTTAAATGCACTTTAATTGAGACTAGATTCTATGTTTTTTAGATTCAATGCACTTTGCTCAATTTACTAGATATACTTTAGTTTCGTTGCATCTTAAATCCATTTAATGCATTTTATATTTGACTGAAATTCTCGACACCTGCATGTTGGTACATTATACAATTCAGAGAGTTACAGCCTCTTTCCCCGTGAATTCCCTTCTAGCGAGTGAGTTCTGTCCCTCTGCCTTTTCTCTATTGGCATAGTTTGCACAACAGCTTTACACTGTAGAATGTTTTGGCATCAGACGCTTTGTGTCCCTTTATCTACTGCAGTAGCCTTACATGAATTATGGGCAGAATATTCCGATCAATAGTTTTTATCTTTATGATATTAATCAAATATTTCATAATTGAACATATGCTTGTTTCTATGTTGTTCTGACTTCGCCTTCCTCTCAGCCATCCATTTGAAGCCTGTTAAATATTATTAAATTATTTTTTCATAGAGTTCCGCGAGACATAAAACCCCTTTGTACTTTTTGGTATAATAGTTTCCCCCATGTCCGCGATGAAGGGTATACACATGTTTTCGTTTCAGTCACTAGCATTACATAAATCATAAATCTCATCAATACCTGAATTATACTTCTATCTGTTGGATACAGCCGGGACTATATAATGTAAGTGAATTGCACTAATGGCATTGAAACTCCAGGATGATTGGCAATGGTCAGGCAGTGCAAGTACACAAGTCCAAAGCAACTGGAGCTGCGTGCCCAGCGAGTGAAAGAAATGCCCAGCTTCTCACACTGCTCATGAGATCCAATGTATCCCACTACTTACCCGCCCCAGCTCCTCACACTGCCTAAATTATTGCCTAACCAACTGCTCACAAGTGCTAGCTCCTCATTGCCAACAAGTGCTAGTTCCGCACACTGCCCACAAGTGATAATTGTAAAGCAGTCTCAATGCCAGCATCTCAGTGTCCATCAATATAAGCTTCTCGCACTGCTTACCAGTACCATCTTCTCAAACTGACCACTCCCTCTGCCTTTCCCTCTGCACGGCATGGAGGGATGATCACATGACTCTGCAGTATCATCCTTCACAATGCCCACTAGTACAAGCTTCTCACAGTGCCCCAAAGTGCAAACATCTCACACTGAACACATTCTTGCATCCAGCACTGCTCATCAGCTCCTTAAAGTCCATAAGTGAAACTCTCTTATAATGGAAAAGCCTCCCACAATGCCACTCAACGAGACCCGCTCAGCCAGATCCTCATAGCAAGCGTTTCACACTGCTTATCAGTCGTTTTCTTATTTTGCCCATCAGTGCTAGTTCTATACATTCGCCAATAGTGCCAGCTCCTCACTCCGACTATGAAGTGTCATCTTCTCTCACTTCCTCCCCAAAAGCAAGCATCCCACGAGGGGACCAATGTCATTGGCCCTCATTACGACCCTGGCGGAAAGGGGTTTACGCCGGCGTAATGCATGGCGTACCTTTCCGCCCGACTACGAGTTCCCGTAGCGCCATGGTGATTTTTACGCCTGCTTTTTGCAGGCGGAAAAATCCATGGCGCTACGGGACTCGTTGTTAATTACGCCACCGTAATTTAGGGTGGCGTAATTAACGCCTTCCCCACTCCCATTATACCCTATGGGGCAAAAATGGGAATGGGGAAGGGTAAATGGGGATTGGGGACTTACCGCCCCGCCAAGGTCGGAATGGGGCGGTAAGTCCGCCAACCCCCATGGCGGAGTTGGCAGCTTAGCGCCATGGACCATGGTGCAAATTGCACCATGGATCTCTGCCAGGGTCGTAATGAGGGCCATTGTCACCTTGCTCAGACCATGAGAGTGAGGTTCTGACTATTCAACCCATTCCAACATTGCTTTATCTGAATAGACAGCTAGCAAGTGGCATCTTTTCTTCCACTAGGAGCTACTGTGCTTGTGTGACAAAGGACTGTGAAGGCATCATGAAATGAGACACAGAAAACAGATTCACTTTTCTTCAAATAAAGAATGTATTTCTTATTTGACAGGATGGAGTAAGGCCTAACTTGCCCTATGGTAAGGTGGGATTTCCCTGCCTAAAGAAACTAAGGATAGTCTGTGTCCTTGAGTTCAACTTATGAATCCATCTGGGTCCAAAAACTATGCTTGCCCTCTCAACTAGAGATACATAATATGCAGGAATGTCAGCAACCAAAGAAATAGTGTTCAAAACAAAGTTCAGAGCTTCTTCCAGCTCCTTGGCTTGTATTACAGCCTTGTCCCAAAGATCAAAGCAATTCCCCACTAAAGACCTCAGGGTTCCTTTCCCCAAGTTCAACAGAGTCCCCAATCTCAACACAGTTCCAAAACAGGGCCTCAGGGCTCTTTTCCCCATGTTCAACACAGTTCCAAAACCAGGCCTCAGGATTCCTTTTGCCAAGAAGACAACTCTTTCAGCTTCCAAACTATAGTCGGTTCTCTTGGCTTTCAGTAAGGATTTGAAACCAACTTTGCAACCTCTCAAGCTTGTCAATGGTTCACTTAACTTGCACTGATTTAATACTTGACAACAGTTTCAGTTTCTTAATTTTCCTTGGTTCACTCCAAGTAAGGTTACTCGGTCTATGTGCAGTTGTCGGACCCCACTGTCCACCCACTACACGTCACGCAACCGAAAACCCTTGGCACTTTGTTACAGTCACTTGCTCTCATTGGACTTCCTTGCAAACACAGGCTCCTTCTTTGAACCTGTACAAATTGTCCACTTGAAGCTCTTTTCCTCTTTGGCAGTTTTCTTGACTCTGCCACAACGTGACTTTCACACCATTCACTTCGTGGGAGGCCTTCCTTGTACCCACCTTGCTTTCACACTTTACAACAGTGTGTATCCTTTGCTTTTCAATTGCTTTCTAATGGCCTCATCACGAGTTGGCCGGTATCCCAGCTGTAATACCACCCAACTGTAATAGCGTTAGCGCCCACCGGTCCCGCGGCAGTACTGTCGGATCACGGGTTGGGCGTTAACGGTAAATCCCCATTCCCCATTGGGTCCATTGGATCCAATGGGGCATTTTCGACCTCAACACCCGTCGAAAACAGGGCGCTAAATGGCATTTTCAGCTCCAGAAAAAAGCTTTTGCTAAAACAGCCCATTTTGCGCCCTACTCGTGATAGGGCCAGCCCTTAAATGCAGTGGTAATACTGTTACCGCCGCATCTAAGGGCTACAGCCCAACTTCTGATGAGGCTCCAAGCCCTTGTTACTGGCGTTCCTTTCATTCATACTTTCATATTGTCCATTGACACGTTGGACTGGCTTTCACTGTTCTCAAAATTGCATTTCACTTTCATTTCATTCGTACAATACTTTCATGTGCTTCACATAACCTTTCTTTAGTTCGGTATTCAAAAATTGCAGACAATATTTGGCAGCTTGTTCTGATTTCCTAAAACTCTCCTTTGGTCTCCTGACCCAATTAAAATGAGCTTTCATTTGATCAGCATCTCCGTATGCCCAAACCCAAGCCCCTGGATTGCCCCAGCGTGATTTCGCTCACCGTCACTCACCGGTATCCGGCAACTCCTCCGGCACCTTCGGTTCTCTCCTGTGTCCGCTCGCTCTCTTTTGCCTCGTCGGTAGCTTCGGCGGGCCTGGAGTCTTCAGTGTCCCCCAGCTCCAGATTCTGCTTCTGACCGTCTCACAACCCGTTAGGGCTGTGGTGTCTCTCTGGCCTTCCAGCAGCGCTCAGCGTCCTCTTCACCGAGTGGGCTCCTTTCTCCACACAAAACTACATCACCTGCAAATTGGGTTCCCTCTCCCAGCTGGGTTTTCTTTCCCAGGTGGACTCCTGCAGCCTGGGATCCCTCTCCCAGCTGGACTCCTGCAACCTGGGTTCCCTCTCCCAGCTGGACTCCTGCAGCCTGGATTCCCTCTCCGAGCTGGACTCTCCTTCCTTCTGACTTCTTTCTACTTATATACACCTGTAAACTTTCAATTGGCTGCAGGTGTACATGACCCCAATAAGTGAGACTTGCCTGACTAGGATATTGGTGTTTCACAGTCCTCTTCCTTGTCTCAGTATCAGAGTGGTGAAATGACATGTTAGTGTTTACTACTCCTAGTTGCCTCTTCATGGTCCCAGTACTATAGGGGTGTGACTGAGGGTAAATAATAGAGTGGGACTTGCAACAGTCTATAAAGGCAGGGGAGGGTAAGGTTGATTATCACAAGGAAAAGGGGGATACTATGTCTCGCCTGTGGACATCCTCTCCCCAATCCCCAAGAACCCTCACCCAAGTGATCCTCCCTCGCATCTCTACCCCCAGAGTCAGGATCCAAAAGCGATGGCCTTTCTCTGGCCACCTGAGTCGAGTATCCAAGGGGAGGTGCGAGAATGCCCTAAAGTTTCTCACGGAAACACACTCATGTAGGCTCCCCCTACAGCATTTTATGAGTCCTTTTCTATTTGCCCAGCCACACCGAACATATAGCTCAGCTAGGGCGGAAGTAGATGGGATATGGAGGAAATGGGACTATGGACCATGAGTGCTGTAGTCACTATGCGTACCTTTTATATACTCACACATTCTGCACCCTTTCCTCCATACTCATAGGAGATCCCTAAAGCATGTTGTTAATGAAGAAGAATGGACCTAAACATTAGTCTAGCGAAAAAGATTATGAAGGTATGTCTGACCAAACCAGGCATCAGATCTTGTCGCATACATACATGGCTGAAAGGTGGAAGCCCATTTGACGTCCTTGTAGAACACATCTAGGGGCATGTGTATTAAGTATGCTACAGAAGATGCTTTGGCACATACTGCATGAGTGTGTATTTGGGCAGAAATTGGGCAGCATTAATGGAGGAGGACCTATACCTTCTAAATCGACATGTATTTGAGTGAGCAGATCTTTTTCACCCGTTAACAACAAATAGTTGACTTTGACATTTTTTTTATATAGAGCAAAACCTTGTATCTAAAAAAATAAATGGCTCAGCCATTGCAGGCCAGAGGCAACACAGGTCAGGATAATTAGGGCAGATAATGTGGCTTCCATTTTGTGGTACCATCACCAAGAAAGATGACCCAACACTCAATGGCACAAACTGCCATGCACAACACCAAAGCCTTTCTTTTGCCCAGCCATCTAGCAGTGATCGAAAGCCCAAATAATGATAGTCTCTGCCCTGCCATGCTCACTCCTTTTCAGTTGAGCGTCAAAAGTATTTTTTGGCATGGACGGACATGTCGAAAGACCCATGGATTTGGTTGAAGGTAGCGAAAGTCTATCTCCTCCCAACCCATGCATATCCTCCTTCACATCCTCCCCAAATGCAACTCGGCTCTGTGACCCTTATCAAAGAGGTCAAAAAGCTGATGCAGGTTCATACTGTGGGAGAAGTCCCGAGAACCGAGAGGGAATTGGGATTCTTCTCAAGATTCTTAACAGTGGCAAAAAAAACACAGACCTGCAAGCTCTTCTGGAACTCTGATCTTTCAAACGTTTCCTACCCCTGACAAGGCTCACGATGATCATCCCTGTATACATTTGTTTTACCCTAACACATGATGACTTAATCTGAACAGTTGATCTGAAGGACTCATATCTCCCATTCCCGGTAGGCCTCCCCATCAACATTATTTCTGTATTTCATTAGACAACAGACAATTCAAACACAAAAAACTTATTTTTGAACTAAGCTCCGCTCCTAAAGTCTTTTCAAAGCAGATGACGACTATAGTCTCTCATTTGAAAATTCTGGGCAACCACGTATACCATTAATTGGATTACTGACTGGCCCAGGATCCATTCCCTAAGGAGCTCAAGTCAGATTTTCACTTTCTGTGAACAAGAAAAAGTCAATTATGTTGCCTACCCAGAGATTGATATTAATAGGTTATATACAATGTAAGTGTGTTTCTTCCCAACACCCAAGACAGTGAGGGATCCCAAATCATGTATTTATTTTATTTTTTTAACATCTTTATGGGCACCTATACATCAGAAAATGTTTCCAGGCGCCACAAGATGAGAACAAGGCGTGGGGTGTGAGAGGGGGGGACATAGGAAAAACAAACAATAACGGTCCTACTAGACCATGTGACATTTGGATCGTGGAAGTGCACTATCAGGAACTGCAGGTGGAGGGTACAGGTCAGGGAAGGGATGGGAAAGGGGGAGGGAGAAGATGAGAAGTGCTGAAGGGAGGGGCCCAGAGGGCTGGTCAAGTGCAAGGGGGAGTAGGGTAAGTGCAAAGGGGGTGGGGGGACCATCCTTGGGAAGCTAGTCTGGAAAGGGAACCCAAGGACAAGTGCAAATAGGAAGGGGTGAGAAGGAGACTGGAAGAAGGAAGGCCTGCCCCGGAGACTCATGAGGGACACAGGCATCCATTTGTGGTGGCAGGATGAGACTAGCAGGGGAGGGGGAGAGAGAAGGAGGAGGAGAAAGGGAAGGTCTTGAGGAGCTTCTGGAATTTAAGAAGATCCAGCTCAAGACAGAGGGGTAGGATGAACGTTCCAGAGGGAGACTCCTGCTGAGGAGAGCGATCTACCCCCCACAAACATCTGATCTGCAGAGAGTAGAAGCTAGAGGACCGAATGACTCTAGCTGGGGGATATTTGGGGAGAGCGAGTTGAATGTAGCAAGATCCCAAGCCCCAGAAAGCCTTGTGGATGATGCAGAGGGTCTTTAATATGATCCTTGCAAACACTGGGAGCCAGTGGAGAGATTTTCGGGCTGGAGTAATGCTGTCCCTGGGCTTGAGGCCAAGGATAAGTCTCACAGGCCTATTCTAGATTAGTTGGAGAGGGCAGAGTGAGGAGAAAGTCAGATTGACGATGAGGCTGTTTCAATAATCAAGCCTTGAGACACCCAGAGCTCTGGAGACATCGAGTTTCTGGGGAAAGGAGAGGAAAGGGAGAATGCCTCTGAGGAGGTGAAGCCAATAGTGGGCCTTCTTGGCAAGGTCAGCTATATGAGGTGAGAAGGAGAGAGAGGAGTCGAAGATGACACCCATGTTTTTAGCCTCACAGGAGGGTGAGGGGAGAGGACCGAAGGAGGGCGGCCAGAGTGTAGGTGGGAAGGAGGGAGTAGGGGTCCCAATGAGAAGGATCTCAAGGATCTCTGTCTTACTGGCATTAAGGCAAAGATCGTTAGAATCACACCATGCCTCAGGAATGAGAGAGGAGTAAGAGGAGGGCAGCTTAAAGCAAAGCTGTGTTTCGTCAGCATAACACTGGGAGTGAGGAGAGAAGGTGGAGATCAAGTGGGGAAGGGGAACAAGGTAGATGTTGAAAAGCCTCAATGAGAGGATAGAGCCCTGAGGGGCGCTGCACGTCGAGAGTGGGGTAAAGAAGAGAAAGGGATCTAGTTGGACGTGAGAGGGCCGATTCGAGAGGAAAGAGGTCAACCAATCCATTGCCCAGTCCGTGGTGCCCAGGGTATCATGGAGCCTATGGAACGTTCGACTGTGTCAAAAGCAGAGGACAGATCAAGGAGAATAAGGGCGGAGCTGGAGTCAAGAACAGTTTCCTGTTCCTCATTAGAGCATGGTGCTTCCATGGACTGTTGGGTCTTGTGGCTTCATGTGTATTAGCTGTTGCCCCAGCAAAGGCTAAGATAAGAGTTCAATTTCACCTGACAACTCTCTGTATATCGGAGTCAGTTGCAGTTGGTTGCAGTTACTCCACACTGTCATGTCCGCAAACTTCAAGCAATGTCTTTCTTGGAGCCAATTTGCGTTTTTTCCTAAGGATAATGTGATTCTCCTGACCCATCCATCCTTTCTTCTCAAGGTTTTGTCTGAATTTCATATTGACCAAGAAGTGCATTTACCTGCATATTATCCCAAACCTTCTTCCAAAGCAGAGAGAATGTTTCACAATTTGAACTTTCACAGGGCTCTTAAATTCCGTATGGATCAAACTAAAGACTTGCAGTCTTCCGATCAATTGTTTGTCGCTTATTGAGGGGCACACCTAAGAAAGCAATCCAAGACTTCCATAACCAAGTGGCTAGTGTCCTGCTTTAACAATCTAGCCTCCAAATATCATGCCACTAGCTCCCTGCATGGCCTTAATAAGCCTTGAATTAAAGAAAGCGTATTTGTTGCAAGAGAAATCTTTCTCAAAATCCATTATCTCCTTTCACAGCCAATGGTCAGATGTATCTAGTACAGCATATGGATTGGCCTGCCCAGAGCGGAAGGCGCTTGCCCAAAACGGAAGGCCAAGCTTTGGCAAACTTTCCTCTGGAGAGGGGACAACCAAAAGGTGGAAGTAGAAGGTCACTTGCCCTATAACATAGTTGCTGCTAGAACTGAGGATATTGCATGTGGCTCAGAGGACAAGTAGACTTTCCTTGATGGGATCAGTCTACATCAAGAATCTGTGTGCTTATGTGATGCAGAATGAGGTATCAAGGCTTCACGCAGAAAATGTTTCTGCAGGTGAACATCTGATCTATTTTCCGCTCTCTGGGATAGGAGTGTGGAGAGGACACCTTCCTCCATCGATGGGCCCTCAGGAGCATGATGTCCAAATACTCCAAAATGTCCAGCATCCTGTCTTGAAACGCTTAGAATGAATTATTGATGTCATCATCCGCCTCATGCTAAGTGCCTGGTAAGCCAGCCTTCTTATCAACTGGCTGCTCCCCAGCCGGCTCTGTAGGTCGGCCTGCTCTCAGAAAACCCACATCAGGTTATGGCTGGAAGAGGAGGAATCCTCAAAGGAAGGAAGACCTACAGGTAGAGGGGACACAATTAGGGGAGCCACGGTATATGCTAGCAAAAGCAGCCTCACCGGAGTCAAAAGAAAAACAACTGCATGAGTGACTATAGGACTTGGCCTTAGAGATGAGGTCTATAAAGTGTGTTCTGATGGCATGTGAGGTCCTTCATTGTTTTAATTGTGGAGTCAAATCCGCCCTTTCTTGCCAGTGGTGATGTAGGAATCCCTGATCAAGGTCCTAGGCTGACGGAACTATGCCTGTAATGATGTCCCAGGTTTTTGAATAATGAAAATGAAGTGCGTTTGGGTTCGTGCAATGAAATCTGTGTTTAAGTAGTTGGGTTTCAACCAGCCCTCTCATGATATCTCTCGAAATGAGAATTGAAATTCCAGCTCTGATAAGAATCATTCGCCCCTCTCCGCGGAATGGGTCAGTAATGACTAGCCAAATTCTTCTGCCTGTCCTCAAAGGGTTCCAGTTCCCTGGCGACCTGGTTCTGTGGAAGAAGAAACTGTAGATGGCACCATCCCCTCTGATGTGTAAGCACATGCAGCCATTTTGCACACTTCCCTAAGGAAGCGTGCAAAAACGTACGCTCAGCCTTTGTACTGTTCATCTGAATGAATGCCGGTAGCAGGAGTTAAGGGAAACTCATGGAAAACCTTGGTAAAGGCAAAGTGCCCCCATAGACAGAGACCCCAGCCATCCCCCTTTTTGTGGCCTTACGAGTCGGTGTTAGTCCCTGTAAGCAGAATCTAGGGTTTGCCCCAATGTTAGTCCCTATCTCAGTATAGACCCCAATGTGATTGTGGCCAACCAAACAAGAGCCACAAAGACCCCTCCCAAGCCCATAAATACCTGTACATTTAGCACCGGAGCAGTGGGCTTCAGAGAAACGCAGTCTTGCTTATCAGTTTCTATGATGGTAGAGGACAGATGAATGTCCTTACCCAGCTCTCGAGTCTTTCCACAATTGAGCATACTGCAAACCTTGATAAAAGGAGCAAATATTCCACAAATGGTCTTGCCCAAACACTCTAGTCAAAGAGCAGGACGGTCTCAGGATGACCTATTACTCTTGCAAAACCTGCTGGAAAATATTTTTAGGCGATATACAGCAGAGGGAGCTTCTGGGCTGGGGAGAACGTCTTGCAAAAGAGCGATAGTGGAGAAAAAGGGAAAAAGGACTAACTAATGTAGTGTCTGGGCAGGTGCAATTGTTGCTTGCGCTGTAGCCACTAGTGGTAGTAAAAATGTCAATGAAGGGTTTTTTGCTGCGCAAAAGATGCTGATACTGTCACCCACGGAACAGACACACCCAAAGTACAAGGAAAAGCGGATGGGATGTAGAAATGGCATCATTATTAATAGTTCAGAGCTTGCAGGGTCAATTATCACTACCACATTTGATATGTATTATGATGTATGATTTTGGGGCACAAATGTTTTTGTATAAAACGGCAGTACGTTGTATAGGATGGAAAGAAGCAAAAGAAAAGGTTTTGCAAGGGGCAAAGGCAGGCATCAAAATGTACACTCGCCAGTTGCAAGCAAGACGACACGAAGCAACAACAGGTTCGATCCCCGGGTCCGCGCTTAGAAACCTCTGGGTGTTTAAGCGCATTATAAATACGTAACTAAGACCAAAAAAAAAACACAATTACACAACTAAGAAAAACAAACAATTCCTGTAACAGCGCCTCGATGCCTGCGGGCTGTGTGAGCGCTCTATAAATGTAAAATAAATAAAAAATAAATAAAACTACTGGCGAAATGGTGTGTTGTGTGCATATTGAGAACTGCGTGGGGTGAGTGACTACTTATCCCTAGCTAAGGGCTTGCAACATTGTCGGTTTACCCTGTGCTATGACTCTTCAGTGCTAGTGCTATCAGTGCATGAGAGTGGTGATTTAGGTGCGCTGAAGTGTAGTCTATCCTGTACGTGTAGTAGTACACTTAGCCTGGTATGAAGAATGGAAAAGCATGGTGCAAATCTCTCCACAACCGCCATTTGCTTGTACATCTACACCGCCACCTTGCGGGACACAAAGACGGGAGGAGGGGAGCACCTTGCACAAAGAGTAGAGCACAGAGAGGAGGCGAAAAGGAGATAACTGTAGGAAAATAAGGAAGGTGGACGAGAGAGAGAGACAGGAAGATGGCAGCAAACATCAAGGGACACAGAGAAAAAGGAAAAGAGGAATCCAGAGCATGGAACTAAGAAAGGCAGGTAGAAAGGAGCAGGAAGAGCGTGGTAGCACAAACACACACACACACACACACAGCTGCAACAGTGCATTACCACATACGGCACCCCCTGCACAGCCGCCTCAGTCAACAAACTGGATAGGAGGTCTCAAGCATAACCATGCCAGTCCCAACAGCAGGCCTCTGCCTGCTAGATCACAAGTGAAGGTGGCATAAAGGTCTGACACATGCATATCAGTTGCTCGGTTATATGTCTTCATACCGAAGTCATTTATAAAGAATGCACATATACCGAATATTTTATGACGAAAAATGTTAGAGTGCACTTGGGTGGGGGGCCCAAACACCCGTTTCCTACAACTAACAACTAAAAGCCCACCCCAATCGTTTGCAAAAAATATTTAACCCTTTACCTCACCATAAATGCATTCACAATAACATTTTTGAATATGAAATATTCGATTTATGTTCATTCTATATAAATGATTCGATATAAACACTGCATACCGAGACTATTCAGTGACTCAGAATGATGAGACAGTTCACCAACTGGTTGACAGATAAAGGCGTTCCATATAGATGGGGATTCCCGTTACGCATCTTGCTCCAACTCGGTGGGGTCCAGCATCAGTTCACCTCCTTGAGCGCTGCTATTGAGACTCTACAGATTCCGGACGCTGAGATACACCTCCCTGATCAGCAGGGGCCAGAAACCACATCACCGGACTGGTCGAAAGCGCAAGCGCGCTCAAGAAGCAGCAGAAGGAAGGACCGGTGGAGGCCCTCCATGGACAAAAGAGAACAAAGTGTGGACCTGGAGGGCCCTACATGAACGCTGACGCGGATGGCCCTTTTGCTAAGTGGTTTTGCTTCTCCGCATTGTGCAGCACGGATTGCCTGCTATTTGAGGCTCTGTGAGCCGTTGCTTACTGAAGGGGCAAGGACTTTGTGTCTTTGTGTGCCGTATTCGGTTAGGTTAATGCACAGGTGTAAGGGCATTGGGAGCACGTGCCCTTCCTTATTCAGGTACTTTGCCTGATGATTAGCCCAGGCGGGGTTGGTTGCATTGCGCTTTTGCTTTTGGGCTTTTCCTTGGTTTTTGTTCTTTTCTGTATACGTTTTCCAGAATTGTCTTTTACAATGTGAGAGGGTTTACTGGTATGTTGGGCTGTATGACCATCTGTGTTGAAATGTAGAGTGCAAACCCTTTGCAACTCATATCGCCCAATGTCGAATAGCTTTGGGGAGGCCTGAGGGTCGTTAAATCACTAAGATGGCAGATTTAAAAGTAGTTTCGATTTTTGTCCAAGGGCTGTACTCCCCGAGGAAAAAGAAAAGCAGGTTATCCAAGTTGGTGGATCTGATAGCCGAAATAGCTGTACTCCAGGAAACCCACCTCTTGCAGCGTGATTGGCCTAGGCTCCACTCCAAATGGTTTTCCCACCAATATTTCGCCTCTTCCTTGCAGAAGAAAGCCGGAGTTGCGAATTTATTAGCTAAATCTCTTCACTAGGATGCTCAGGAAATACTTGGGCCTGCAGTTACGTATAGGGGGAAAGACCTCTATTTACGGCCCAAATCAACAGCAGTACCTTTTTTTATGCCCAGGTCTTCCCTCATATGGCGCAGTTCCAACAGGGTTGGGGGACTCCTGGTAGGAGGGGATTTCAATGTGGTTCTAGATGCAGAAATGGATGGATTGGATAGATCGGCCCTGGGGCCCAGTCTGAAGCCTTGAAAGTTGTCTCCCTCAAAAAGGCAATGGCACACATACATTTAGTGGACGTGTGGAGACACCCCCAACCTCATATTCGTGATTACTCCCACTTTTCACACATCCACCGCACATATTCTAGAATCAACTACTTCTTGGTATCTCAGCCCCTCCTTCAGGGAATCTGTTCTGCCACCATGGACATAGCCTTAGTGTCGGATCACTCGCCTATCACACAGCAGATTGATGCCTTAGGGTTAGGAGGTAGAAAGTCCCACATATGGAAGTTAAATGATTCTCTGTTAGCGGACACAGCATCTCTGACAAGATCACTCACTGCTTCCAAGAAAACCTGACCAGGAATATCCCTTTGGCAACCATATGGGATGCGTTCAAACCCACACTATGGGGCGAATTGATCAGCCTAGCCTCAGCACGTAGGAAACTGTTGCTGGCCCAACGGGAACAGGCTGAGGGGAGGGTCCAAGAGTGGGAAGCCTATTATAAGCTCGATGGGTCCAGAAAAACGAATAGACAGCTACAGGTAGTAAGATCAGAGTTGAAAGCGCTATGGGCAGAAGACATATCTCACAAAGGGCCTCATCATGAGTTTGCCTGAGCCCTTAAATGCAGTCGTAACGTATAACCTCCGCATTTAAGGACTGGCCAAATCACGAGCTGGGGTGAAAAATTGCATTTTTACCGCCAGCTTTTTGCTGGAGGTGAAAGACAATTTTTGTGCCGTTTTCAACGCTATTACTGTCCGCGCAATTACCGCTTGCGGTAATATCGCTCCCCAGCCACATTGGGTCTATAGGGAATGAGGATTTACCGCCCCGCGGTATTGCTATTACCGTTGGGCGGTATCCCAACGGTATTATCGCCCAACTCGTGATGAGGCCCAAAATACTTAGAACAAAACATTTTTACTACAGCACCTCTAACAAAGTATCACGCCCCCTGGCGTACAAACCTAAGGTTCAGAGAAACAATGGCATCATGGGGGGGGGGTGTTGGGAGGGGAGGGGGGGGTTGAGGGATTAGGGATGAGGTGGCTACACTGCAGAACGATGAGCCTGTGAAAATAAGAATTTGAACACAGTACTACTCGACTTTGTTTACAGCCGAACCCCCTGATGAACTTCAACAGAACACCTTTATCCATGAGGCACATCTTCCTCGTATCACAGAGGATAGTAAACAAGGGCTAGATTAACCTTTGACACGGGAAGAAGTCTCTCAGGTAATTCGTACTCTCCCGGTCAATAAGGCTCCTGGTCCAGGCAGATTTACTGGCCTTTTTTACAAAAAATGTGCAGCCTTACTTTCTCCACATTTGGCAGCCCTATTTAATTCTTTTGCAGACACAGGGCCGATTACTTGATCTTACCCTATGCTCTTCCTTTAGGCCAATAGCGGTCCTTAATTATGATTCCCGCACCTAAATGCTTGCCACTCGCCTAGCTATGGTGCCCCCTGGGGTGGTCGACAGAGACCTGACAGGGTTTATCCCAGGGAGACAAACGTTTAATAATATTCGTTGCACAGTTGATATCCTGGCATGGGCACAGATGTACAAGCACGAGATGGCCCTCCTCTCTATCGATGCCGAAAAAGCTTTTGACCGAGTGGACCGGGTTTACTGTCAAAGGTATTAGAAGGGTTGAATTTGGCCCCACCTTCCTTAAACTGGCATTAGCCAATTTCGTGCTCCCATCCACTCGGATCAATGTAAATGGCGTCCTATCAGACCCAATAGAACTGTGGGCCGGTACCCGGCAAGGTTGCCTGCTTTCTCCACTTTTGTTTACTCTAGCTATGGAGCCCATCTGATGACATACATGGTGTGGAGATTGCCGGCTATCAACATAAATTGGCACTCTATGCTGATGATCACCAGTTCGATATGTCCAACTCATTTAACTTCCTGCCCCACACAGCCTCCCTACCGGAGCAATTAATTGAAGTGTCGGGTTGAAAATCAACTACACAAAGTCCACAATTTTAAAGGTCTCCGAAAACACAAGGGACGACCGCTCGACTGGAAGCCGCTTATCCGTTCACCTGGGCCCAGGACTCTTTGAAATATTTGGGGGTCAACCTGACCGCACAATACACTGATTTAAATGCAGCTAATGTTCTGGCGCTCTTTGCATCAGCTAAACAAGACCTGGCATGCAAGGGAAGGTCCGAGATATCCTGGCTGGTAAGAGTAACGGCGGTCAAGATGACTTTGCCTCCTAGACTGTTATATACAATCCAGGCTTTGCCAATCTGGATCCCGTGAGCATTGCTCAAGGACCTCTCAAGGACCTCCAACCCTATATTTTTAGATTTATTTGGCCCAAGAAGTTCCCTAGGGTGGCCAGACATACGCTCATGGCAGCGAAGGAAACGGGAGGCCAGGCAGTAACGGATATAGAGAGTTATTTATACGCTGCCCAACTTGCACCTCTTTCGGAGAGTCAGACAGACGCACACAACTCTAAATACTGAGAAGACATTGAGCAGAACAGCTTGGGGGTCCCCTTACACCAAATGTTTTGGCACTCTCTGGGAGTGAGGAAGTAAACGGCTCAGGTTCTTCCATCAACCAGGGCTACATTTGATTATTGGGACAAGGCGGCCCGTAGGTATACCATAACCACTTTCCCCTCCCGATGACAGGGATCTGGGACAATCAGGATTCAGCATATGGATCGAAGGAGGTTTATTTAGTCTGGGTCAAATGTTTGTAGACCCGTGTCCCCTCACCTTTGCGCAATGCCAGCAGGCCTTGACGGTGGAGGTCGCCGACAGATATGGCTATATACAGCTCAGACACTGGCTGGCTAACCCAAAAGAAGCAATACAGATAGGAAGGGAAACCACCAGATTTGAGGACCTTTTTATAGTTGATCCTCCAGCAGGCAAGGTTTTCTCTTTATATAGGGTACTAAAATCCAATAGATTCAAACCCCCACATGGATACATGGCTAAATGGGAGGAAGGTATCAGACACGCTCTAGATGACTTCATGTGGTACAATATCTGGACAAAGGCCAAAAAGTCATCCAGGCCAGATCAACTCAAGGAGAATAGCTTCAAACTGATGTGTATATGGTACCTTAATCCAGAGCGCCTGCACAAAATGGACCATGTTCTCTCCCCTATGTGTTGGAGATGGACAGCGGCTCATGTTACTGATTTCCATATGTGGTGGACATATCCCCTCATACAAGTGTTTTGGAAAGAGGTTTTAGCCCAGATAAAGGTGATATGTGGATTAGATTTGGCGCCGGGCCCACAGGTAGAGCTGTTGGGCAACAAGGACCCTCAGGGACATTATAAGCTGGGTGGTAAGATGTCTAAGTTGATAACTCACTTTTTTGGTGGCTGCACAGTTGGTTGTGGCAAAGAACTGGAAGGCTGCAGTAGTCTCAGATATGAAGAAATGGTGGGCCAGAGTGTGGCTTGTGGCCGCTATGTGCAAGATTGATGAAGCACTAATTGGAAGGATGGCACAATTCCTGGTTGAGTGTGGACCGTCGATTTTGTTTTTAAGTAATAATGACAAACCCGGTATTCATCATATACCCCATGAGAGGGCCTCTTTTTCGCTACTGTGAGATCTTATGCCGATATTTTTACCATATTGTTCCTACACACTGAACTACACATCATATATGACAATGCATTACTTACCGTAAAAGCATTTCTGATGGTTGTATCTGCTTAGATTCACATGCTGTGCATAGGTCCGACATCCAGTGGTCACTGCAGAGTATTGCATTTTGTTTTTCGTAGCCGAAAAGGGGACGTCGACAAGGGGTGTCTGTAACACTATCCCTATAGTGACGTGCGTTGTACCCACAATCCCTCACGCGTCGAGGTCTCTCTGTTTGTATTTTTTCTGCCCTGAGGGAGCCTTCTATACGTGAGTGAGTACAGAAAAGAGAGAGATGTAGAAAGATGTCTATGTTCCTTCCATCCGAGCGGGGAGGAAGGGTGGGCGCGTGTGAATCTAAGCAGATACAACCATCAGAAATGCTTTTACGGTAAGTAATGCATTGTCTTCTGATGTTTGTTAATCTGCTTAGAATCAAAAGCTGTGCATAGACTACCCGGAGTTGGCGGTGGGTTATGAGAAGGAACAGTAGAGAAAAGATGTCTTAATACTGCCTGTCCCACCTGGGAGTCAGATCTAGAGTGTGCATCTAGACAGTAGTGTTTTGTAAAGGTGTGCACAGAACTCCAGGTAGCCGCTTTGCAGATGGACTCAAGGGGAACATTTGCAATGAAAGCTATGGAAGCCCCAGTGCCTCGAGTAGAATGTGCTCTTGGCTTGAAGGGTAGTTCTCTCTTAGCAAGAGTGTAACAGAGAGTGATGCATTGAACAATCCATCTAGATATAGTGGACTTTGAGACTGCATCTCCTTCTCTTCCTGCTGCCACCGAGACAAAGAACTGATTAGTCTTTCTCAGTGGCCTGGTTATTTCCATGTAGAACATGAGAGCTCTGCGTACATCCAGTGTATGCAGGCTTTTTTCTCCCAAGTTGGAAAGGTTTTGAAAGAACGTTTGGTGTTCTATTGACTGGTTTACATGGAATTTCGAGATGAATTTCGGTGCAAACCTTGGGTGTGTGCGTAGAACCACCTTATCTTTGTGAACTGTTACAAAGGGGTCTAGGACAGAAAGAGCCTGTAGTTCACTTACTCTCCTAATGGAGGTGATAGCTATTAGGAAAACAGTCTTAAGAGTGAGGTCTTTAAGAATTGCCTTGTGCATGGGTTCAAATGGCGAGCCCATGAGTCTGGAAAGTACCACATTTAAGTCCCATCCGGGAGCTGGGTTAGCTATCGGAGGGTGTATTCTCTTTACCCCCTCCATGAAGGCCTTGATAACTGGTATCTTCCACCACAACACTTTAAGTTGGGAAGTGGTGTATGCAGAAAGTGCCGCCAGGTGGACTTTAATGGAATTGAACAATAGACCTGAATCCAATAAATGGGTCAAGTACAGAACAATCTGTGTGGGAGAGCAGTCAACCGGGTTGATGCTCTTACCTCTACACCAGAAGAAAAAACCTTCTCCACTTGCTAGAATAGCAGTGGCGAGTATTAGGTTTTCTGGCTTCCCTGAGGATGTCCATACATCTCTGCAGAAGTTGTAGATGTCCAAATTCTATGATCTCAGGAGCCAGGCTGCTAAGTTCATGGTCTGAGGGCATGGATGCAGTGTCCGGCCCTTGTCCTGTGACAGCATGTTGTACGGGCAGGGAAGTTTCACTGGGGGAGATAGGGACATCTCCATCAAGTGAGCGAACCATGGCTGCCGGGCCCACATTGGGGCCACTAGTATCCTGGTAACTTGTTCCTGGTGCATCTTGTGCGCAACTTTGTTGAGAAGGGGAGTCGGGGGAAAGGCGTAAACAAATTTCCCTGACCATTGAATCGACAGACCGTTCCCCTTGGACTGGTTCTGGGGGTACCTGGAGGCGTAACTTTGGCATTGTGAGTTCTCCAGAGTTGCGAACAGGTCTATTTCCGGGAATCCCCATTGCGTGAAGACGTCTATGACGATGTCTTCGTGCAATCGCCATTCGTACTCTTCGGGCAGGGGGAAGTCTCTGCTGAGTTCGTCTGCTAGCAGATTGAGTTCCCCTGGTATGTGTTGTGACAGTAGGAACATGTTGTGTCTGAGAGCCCACTTCCATATATTCTGGGACAGCTTGGACAGTCCTGGAGAGTGGGTGCCCCTCTGCTTGTTGATGTAGTACATGGCTGTGGTGCTGTCTGTAAGGACCATCACTGTCTTCCCTTGTAGGTGTTCCTGGAAGGCTTTTAGTGCTTTGAACACCGCCAGTAGCTCCAGTAGGTTTATGTGCTTGGATGCTACGCTCGGAGTCCACACTCCGTGAGCAGTCTGATGAGATAGGTGAGCCCCCCATCCTGTGAAGGATGCGTCCTTGGTTAGAGTGGCCTCCACCGCGGGTGTGGCAAAGGGTTTTCCTATTATCAGGTTTTCCTTTGTCCACCACCGTAGCGAGAGAACAAAGGCCTGCGAGACTACCACTAGATCGTCCCATTGTCCGCTGGCCTGACACCACTGGCTGTTGAGCCACTCTTGCATTGGGCGCATGCGCAGGCGCGCGTGAGGTACCAAATAAATACACAACGCCATCATTCCTAGCAAGCGCATCGCTTTGCGCACCGTCACCTCTCGACCTGCCACATATTGGGGGATCTGAAACAGCATGTTTTGGACCCTCTCGTTGGAGGGGAAGACGAGGCCGTCCTTTGTTCGAATTAGAGCCCCTAGGAATTGTTTGACTTGGCTGGGGTCTAAGCTGGACTTCTTCTCGTTGATGGAGAAGCCCAGTTGGAACAAAAGGTCTACAGGCTTTTGGGTGTTTGAGAAGCATGTCTCGTAAGAGTCCCCTGTTATGAGCCAGTCGTCGAGGTAAGGGTATACTGGGATGGATAACCTGCGCAGGTGGGCCGCTGCCACTGCCAGTACTTTCGTGAATACCCTTGGTGCAGATCCTATGCCGAAGGGTAGCACTCTGAACTGGTAGTGTTTGCCCTCTTTCATGAACCTGAGATATTTTCTGTGCGCTGGCAACATTAAAATATGAAAGTATGCGTCTTTCATGTCCAGTGTTGTCATATAATCTCCCTGTGATAGCAGTGGGATCACTTCCTGTAAGGTCACCATACGAAACTTTTGGGGTTTGACAAACTTGTTCGCTGGGTGCAGATCTAATACAGGGCGCATGGTTAGATCCTTTTTGGGTACAAGGAAGTACACTGAATAAATACCTTCCATTACCTGAGATAGAGGCACGACCTCTATGGCTCCTTTTTCCAGCAGTTGGTCCACTTCTTGGAGAAGAATGGCGAGGTGTTCTGGTGTCATGCGGCGTCCCCTCGGGGGTCTGTATGTTGGGGAACTGTTGAACTCTATACAGTAGCCGCGGGCTACGGTGGAAAGTACCCAGTGGTCTGATGTTATTCCCTCCCATGCTGGAAGAAAGGATGTTAACCGGCCCCCGACTGGCGTTGCATGGGAGGGGACGCAAATCTTCACGTCACTTGTTGGTGTTGGTGGCTTGGGAGCCTCTGGGGATGGAACCCCGGCCTCTCCCTTTGCCACAGCGTTGACCCCTGTGATTGTACTGGCCACTATTACCCTGGTAGTTGCTGGCAGAATACTGTTGTTTTTGGTTTTGTTGCTGGCGTTGTCCACGAAAAAAGCACTTATTACCAAATCTTCGCCTGTTAGGGGGTTTTGAAATTTGGTCTAAGGTCTTTATTGTGTCAAATTCTTTCTTCGCGTTCTCCAGCGCGTCATCCACTGCTCTCCCAGAGAGGTTGGACTCCTCTATGGGTTTATTAATAAGGGACGCTTGTGTTTCTGCCTTAAATCTGGAATTGCGAAGCCAGACGTGATGCTTCAGCAAAATTCCTTGTACCAAAGTGCGGCCAGCCATCTCTGCTGCATCGAGGGTATTCTTGACAATGCTTTGGTTGACCGGAGAGCCCTTGTTAACTGTAGCTAGCAAACGAGTCCTTAGGGATTCGGGAACTTCTTCTATGTCCTGTTTGAGCTTAGCCCATTGAGCATCGGCATAGCTTGCCAATAGGGTATTATTATTGGCAATTCTGGTAGAGAATGCTGCAGAGGTGGTGATTCTCTTGGCTAGGGCATACAGCTTCTTCCCCTCTTTATCTGGGGGTGCCTCGCTGGTAGATAGTGGGACTCCTGCCCTTTTCCTGGTGTTGGTCACGACCAGGGAGTCCGGAATTGAGTGACCTTTAATATATAATGGGTCTGATTGAGAGGGAGAGAACAGTTTCTCAATCCTCGGATTGACCCCTCTCACCAATGCAGGAGTGGAAAGATGAAATACGTCTCTTAACTGAGGTGAGGATGGGTATAATTTGGCTAGTGGGGGGATTTCCTTGATAATCCTCTCCATAAAATCGGTGTCTGGGGTGACTTCCCCAGTTTCAATTTCGAAATGTGCTGCTGCCTTCTTCAGCAGTGCATTGAAGGTGGGTTGATCATCGACAGGCGAAGGGTTCCTGACTGGTGTAGTTTCAGTAGACCTGATGCCTATACTGCTACTGCCTGTGTCTGTCGACCTAGCCGGTGACTGCCAGGGATTTGGGTCGCCCTCGCCTGTGTCCTCCTGGAATCCCTCCTCACATAGGTTAGTTTCATCGTGAAAACCTTCCTCTTCTTGTTGGTCTTCAACATAGGTGAACTCATCTTCCTCCTGGAAGAAGGTGTCTTCCTCAGTGGGATTGTAAGAGTATATGTCCTCCTGTATGGGGTTATAAAACTTTTGGTATTTAGCCCTTGGACTCTCCAGGGGTGTCTCCCTTGGTCTCTTGGGTGCCCTGTCTTCTGGGATGGACATGAACCTGTCTAGTTTATCCATACAGGTCTGGAACCTTTCAAAGGTCCACTGAGGTCGGCCAGGACGGTCTGGGAATGAAAAAGGAGTTTCTTCCTCCTGTAATTGTCTGGTTCTGTCCCATAACGTCGAAGAAAGTGAGCCTTTGCCTTCTGAGTAGCCTTCTCGCTGGCTAGGGCCTTCTGTCGGCGTCGGGAACTGATCTGTTTTCCGGCGCTTTCGGCGTTTCTTTGGCCTTGTGCGCGGTTTTTGGCGTCTCACTCGCCGTACATCTCTGGCCATCCTTAGATGCTATGCGCGCGAGGCTTTCGGGGATCATTCTCTCTTCCGAGGGATCGGTCGCCGCCACGCTATGTAACGTCAAGCCTCTGGTCGTCGAGTCCTTGCTCGTCGAGTCCTTGCCCGTCGAGTCCTTGCTCGTCGAGTCTTTGCTCGTCGAGTCCTTGTTGGCAACATGTGCGCTCTTGTGATGCGCGTCGCCGGAGGTTTTGGTGTTAGCGCCCTTATTTTTAGAATGCCCAGTCGCCTGTCGCGGAAGCGGTGGCGGGGAGGGCTGACGACCCTTACGGTCGGCGGAAGACGCCGGTGGGCCCGGCGCCCCCGTTGGCACTATGGCTGCCTTTGTCTTCAACGAATGCATGCCGGGGGGTATGTGCTTTGGTGTTTTTCCATGTGCGTCCTTGTCGCCGGGGTGTTCATCCCCATAAGCTGGGCGTGAGCCGGGCTTGTCGGGGCTGGGGACGGACGACGCGGAGCGTGAACGCTCCTTTGAGGGGTCTACAGCCTCCGTTACGGGGGCCGTATAGTCACTGTCCTCGTCACACTCGGCGGCGGCGGCAGCGGGCGAGGAGTCAGGCCTAGACATGGCGTAGGCCGCCCACCTTTTGACCCTGCGGTCTTTTAGAGTTTTGGGCTTTAGTAATTTACAGGCCGCACAGCCGTCCTCCTGGTGATCGAGGGGTAAGCAACTGTTGCACCGTTTGTGCTTATCCTTCCAGGTATATTTACCCTTGCAAAGCGGGCAAAACCTAAATGGCGTCCTCTCCATAGCTGAGGGCAATAAGTGTGACTATGACCTCGAAAGAGAGGGAGGGGAAAGAGACAGTCATTCTTAAAGAGAAGAAAGAAAGACCACAAAACCCCACTCTCCCTACTGTGTATGGCCGGCGAGGCCTGGCCACGTGTTCGGCAGCGCCGAAGGATCCCCTCCGCTCGTCCTTCCGTCGAAGATCTTGCTCGGCGGAGAAACAGCTCTGCGTCGAGGGAGGGATCTACGTTATTGATATTAATAACAAACGACCAAAGGTCGAAGAAACTATTTGGCAATGTCTCTCGAGGAGCTCCGCATAAAGGCGACCAGTAGCTGGGCGGAAAAAAACAACCTCGACGCGTGAGGGATTGTGGGTACAACGCACGTCACTATAGGGATAGTGTTACAGACACGCCTTGTCGACGTCCCCTTTTTGACTACGAAAAACAAAATGCAATACTCCGCAGTGACCACTGGATGTCGGACCTATGCACAGCATGTGATTCTAAGCAGATTAACAAACAGCAGAACTTGTATTATATATTCTTTCTTTTTTCTTAATTTGTATACTGCATGTTTTGTTCTATTATGTTTTTTTTGCTTTTGGAGCTGGCCTTTTTGTGCGGTGCGCGTTTTATTTTTGAGTCTTCAATACTGACTGTAACACAAATACTGGTATGCACCATACATTTAATACCGGTTGAGATTCCTGTTTCAGTGATCGTATGCATCTGCACTTGTTGTTGATTGTAGCTGATGGTATTTGGCTTCCAATATGCTTAATAAAGTTTAAATGGCAATGATGATAAAACAGAGATTCTCCCTATTGCCCCCCCTGCCTCGCCTAGACAAACTTCACCCTGCCTACAAAACCTTCACCATCGACAGTGACAACATTCCAGTGGCCACCTCAGTGAAAACCCTTGGAGCTTATCTGGACTCCTCACTAAACATCAGGTCAATCACATCATCTCTACGTCGGGACACGCTACCAAACTCATCACCGCCAGCAAACCCCTCCTGACCACAAAGAACTGGCTAGAAGTAGCACGTGCCCGGATCTGTTCAAAACTCGACTACTGCAACTCACTGCTCAGTGGCACATCAAGCACAAACTTGAGCAAGCTTCAAACGGTACAGAACAACGACCTGAGTGGCCATAGACATTTGCAAGTGAGAACACATTTCTGAGGCAAGTAAATCCGCCCACTGGCTCCCAGCCAAGGACAGAGTCAACTTCAAGATCCTCTCCATCACTCACTGCTGTCTAGCCAGCAATGCACCATCCTACCTGGCAAGCAAACTCAACAAAACATTTCTCAACAGACCTCTAAGATCCACCTACAAACACTGCCTCATCACCCCCAGATTCAACCGGAAAAGAGCGGCCAGCTCTAGCTTCCCAGTACAGGTCGCCACACATTGGAACGAGCTCCCACGCCAACCTGCATGATGAACCGTCCTACAACATCTTCAGGAAGAATCGAAAAACCCACCTCTTCAACTGACACGTTCCACTGCAATCTTGTTTCCCCAATTTGTCTCTCCCCCCTCTTTAGTGTAACCAGCCCCTGGATGCCCACGGGCTTGGTGCACTCTACAAATGTCTAAATAAAATAAATTAATTAATAAACAAGAAACAGCTGCACAACTCAAATCCAGAAACAAATGAACAGCGGATCTTTAGCTTACTGGTCAAGTTGAGGGAAGGATAAGGAGCAAATGCTTGTGACTATGATACCTAGGGTCCTTATTACCCGTTCCTCAGTATTACAGGGCTATCTTCTCTAGTAAAGAGACAATATGGGAGCACTGTGCAGAGCAGGCTCTTCAATATGGAGTGCCAGGCTGGATGTGTGAGCACATCAGTGCACAAAACCTCAACCTCACATACCCATCCACCCACCGCCAGCTCCATGCACAAGTCCTTTCCACATTGCATTATCAATTCATTGAGCAGAGCAGATGGAGGGAGGTGTGATGAGGTCTCATTTAAAGGCACCATTGGGGAGGACCAGGAGACTAAAATGGTCAGCAGGAGCGGCCTGCTATGTGAAGCGATCCCTAGAGGTATATGAAGGATCCCCAGAGTCTCTCCTCCCTCCATAGCCTTCTATACAGAGGGACACCCATGGAAAGGGCAAATCAGAGAACATGTAATCTAAACCCCAGGCACCAAGTAACAGAGACACAAAGCTACCAGAGGACAGCAGTCCAGCAGGTAGCAGTGAGGTGCATGGAAACTGCTGACCTAGGGAATCAGGGACCCCAGGGTTGCTGAGGTTGACACATGCTAGCAGAGTACATCTCAGGACTCCAACCATGACTTGGAACCCAGACAAAACCGCAGAGGAGAGCAAATCGGGCCTACTAGTCACATTGACTTGCACAGGATCTGAGAGTAGGGGTCCCAAAAGTTAATTCAGTAGGACAGTAACAGACAAAGAGAAGAACGCTCTTAAGGATTGATAACCCTTCTTTGGGGACAGGAGGGCAACCCAAGTTAACCTCAGCATTCCTTAAGAAGGTATGAAGGAGAAAACAGTGGGAAATCCCTGCTCCTCCACTCGGGAAACTCTGGAGGGGCGGTGTGGGGGGGTTGGACAAAAGAAAATGGACTACCACCAAAAACCATACAGCACTGGCTCATTCAGAGAGTCAACATCAGAAACCCTCAGCACTGTGCCAAAGAGGTTACAGATACTTAACAAATGACAGACAAATTGCAAACTTGTAAGATGGTTTTTCTTGCTCGTGTTTGAGGTCTTGCGTGTTGCTTGGTCTGCACCCTGCGATCGACTGGATGATGTGGTGAGCACTGTGGTGGGCGCTGTCTGTGTGGGCAAATGTTTTAGTACTAGTGGCGGGGGAGCGACTCTCTGACATTCCATGCTCTCCCTGGTTGGCCTTGGTGTGTTGGCCTGCACTCAGGGGGCGGGAAAGGGGTTGATGATAAAGGGTGGTGAAGGGTCTATGGGGATGAGCAAGATCCAAGAATGATTGGGTATGGCTAGTAATGTGCACGTTGTTGTGTGGAATGTCTGCGGCCTAAATGGCTATATTAAAATAATCAGAGTACACACATATTTGCGCAGGATGCGTGTTGGGATGGTGCTACTGCAGGAGACCCACCTTACTAGGGACAGGCAGAACATGCTCGACAGGCAGAACATGCTCGCCAGGAAAGTTGTATGGCTCCCCCTTTTCGCGTTCGCAAAGGGGTGTCCTTGTGTGGATCGCATCGACTGTTACCTTTAGGCTCCTGGAAACCAAAAGTGACGACGAAGGCAGGATGGTGCTAGTCCTTGGGCAAGGAGTTATGTATTATAAATTCTTAAGCTCCCAATCATAACGGCACAACCTTTTTTGCTTCACTTTACTCAAGGTTGTCTTCTTATAGAAATGCCCTGTGGATATGGAGAGGGGATTTTAACTGCACCCTTGACCCGACAGTGGACAGATCTGTTAAAAAAATAAAAAGGCCAGTTCCTCCAGCTACAGCCTTAAAGGAGCTGTTGAAGAACCTCAAGTTGGTAGACGTATGGAGGGTGACACATGAGAGGAATCGCTCCCACTTCCACTTTACAGCCGCACATGGGGTGCACACCTGTATAGACTACATCTTCACGGGATGTGAAACACTGGGGGAATTTGTTGATGCGGTTTACAAGGCTAGGGTCCTTCCTGACCATGCTCTACAGATGGTTACATGGCTGCGGAGACCGTGCAAAGCCCCCGAACCCTAGTGGAGGTTACGGCAGAGGCTCTGCTTGACAATACATTCAGAGAATATCTGAGTGACGTGATACAGAATTTCTTCGACACCAATACAGTCAGTGTTGATAGGACTGGCAGTCTGTGGGAAGCTTTAAGACAGTAGTGCGTGGAAAAGCGATATGCAAGATGGGTTGTCTCCGGAAGAAGTTGCTGGACTCTGTGAGAAACCTGAAGATGTCTCCCTAGCTAGTCCCCGGGGATCTGTCATCCAGTTGGCCAGGACACGGCCATCGCAATTGGATCCAGTTCCTGGGGGTGGACCGGTGGGGGAGGATCACCTGGATCGGGGGTTCTTGGGGAGTGAGAGTGGGACACTGATGGGCGGGATGTGGTATACCCCTTCTTCTTTCAACACCTTTTCCCCAGCCTACCACGTAGGCTATTCCATAACACTGCCCCCCCTTTCCACGTGAACACTTTCCCACAACACGAAAGACAACAGACTAACACCAGGGCTGTTTACCTGACGTGTCTCAATACCAGGGTCAGGCAAAGTCAGGCAATTGACAAGAATCACACACACCTGGTGGCCCTTCCCCTTCCCCTTCCCCACAAGGATAAAAGGTGGAGCACAAGAGAACAGAATGAGCAAGGCAGACCGCACGGCGTGAAGGCTAACTCAACACGGCAGTTCAAGAGGAGGCGAAAGACGGCAAATGCCGAGAGGGTGAAGGAGAGAAGTGACCTTGCCCTTTCCAGTTCAGGCCCATGAAACCTCTGCAGATGGAAACATGAGACCGCAAACAAAGGCCAGCATGTGTTGCAGCAGATGTCTATGGTACGCGAGACCCTCCTCTGCTGATAACCAAGCCAGGGAGGCTGGCTTGTCTCATTGGTACTAACCTTGGCTCCAAAGCCAAGCAGTTCATCACAGCCAGTGAGACTAGGGGAGTATTGATAAGAAACCAAACTGTGTTGAACGAAAAGTAGCCAATTTGAACTTTTAAAGATATGATTGAGAAACAAGGGGGAAAACCAGCAACAGAGAAGGCCGGCACCACGTGGGTGCTCAAACAGAAAACTCTGGGCTATTACCTGATGGTAGAAAGACTACCATAACCAGAAAGCCTTAGGAAGAGGCGAAGATAGGTCAAAGTGGTCATTTAGGGGTCTTGTAAAATCCTCTGTACCGTCGAAAGTCTTTGACTGGCAGATGATTGGGAAGGTGTCCCCTTGTCAATTGGGATCCGAGCCCGGCTGTGGGAGATAAAGGGCTGGAAAGCTATCACCCAATGTTCACTGAAAAGGGAACTGTCTTGTGTATTTGTTGAATACAATTTCTGAAGGGTCTGCGCCCAGAAGAGGGGGACACAGAGGTGAAGCCATCACCTAATGTGTTCGTAGAACTGAACTTTTGTGTTTGTTTGTTGAGAGCATGAGGCCTTGAAGGTGAGAGACTTTAATTGAAAAGAGACTTAACCATGGAAGAACTTGATAGCTGATACAGGAACTGTTATCTCATGCTGGGAAGGCTCGAGCGTGTGCTGTGCTCCAAAGTCCCACCTTGTTCCGTACTAAAAACGTGGGGAAGGGATACTTCAAGGCAATCACATCCCGACTTATTATTTGAACACCGTTTCCTTTGTATTGATACCCTATCCCACACTCTGTGATTAGTTGTAAGGATTTGGCAATATGTTTTTCTTAGTGTAGGCCCTTTTATTTTAACATGACGCCACTAGCACTGCCTTATTTTTCATTTGACGGTCGATGCTTGCTCTCATCTTGGATTTAGGTTTAGTTTAGGCATTTTTCCACCCTGCATTTATTGTTCAATAAACACCCTTGAACTGTGATCACTTGTGTCTGTCTTTACTGTTGCCACCATAAGTT
This sequence comes from Ambystoma mexicanum, assembly GCF_040938575.1. Lineage (NCBI taxonomy): Eukaryota > Metazoa > Chordata > Amphibia > Caudata > Ambystomatidae > Ambystoma > Ambystoma mexicanum. The sequence goes on from NC_090938.1 coordinate 690,930,551, forward strand.
CCTTACAACTCTTTCACAAGTATTGAGGCTAAAATTGAATCGGCAGAACACAAGAGACGCTGGAATTGGAGTGGAGGCTGGTGACTTAACCGAACAACAGCAACAGTGCCTTGCAGCTTGGGATCAGTTGGGCAAATTCGACTTTGCGGAATATACGCAGAAGTTGCATGCAGAGGTTGATAAACCTGAGAGGCTGCTGGCATGGTTGTGCAGCGGAGGTAAGCGGGAGATGATTAGTGCCATACGTAACGATCAGGAGGTCATTAGACATGGGAAAGAGAAGAGTAATGCATTTTTTTCAAAATACTATGAGACTCTGTATTCGCCTGGACTGGAGGATTGTGGTTCTCACATTGGCGTAGCCCTGTCTCACATCGGTTTGCCTCACCTCAGAGAAGAACAGAGGGAAATGTTGGATGCCCCGCTCTCGGTCAAGGAGCTGCTAGTCACCATATGTGCACTACCGTCCGGGAAAACCCAAGGGGCTGACGGCCTACCAGGGGAATTCTATATGAATACGATAAGGGAGCCGCACCTAGGCTCCTGGAAACACTAGAGAAGACAAAGGAGAGCGGAATATTACCTCGCAGCTTAAGGGAATCGATTACAGTGCCAGTGCTTAAACCAAACAAACCACTCTTAGATTGTGGCTCCTACAGACCTCTCTCCATGGTCAAGCAAGACTGTAAAATCCTCACAGCCTCGCTGACAGCTAGACTAAAGGCATTGATTGACATCTTGGTACACAACTACCAGGCAGGGTATGCTCCTGACAGGAACACTGTGTGGAACCTGAGCAAACTACACCATATTATAATTGTTCATTTACAATGCGCTTAATACCAGGAGTGGTTTCTAAGTGCGGGATCGGTATTCGAGCCTGTGTTGCGCTACGTTATCTTGCTTCCAAGACAAACGCGTTGTCCCTAAACTATCCTTCCTCCCCGATATCAAACATATTATAGACAGAACTAGGAACTTGGACTTAGACTGTGAGGTAGTTTCCTTAGATGTTGTTAAAGTATTCTATTTGGTCAGATGGGACTGGTTTTACGAGACCCTGACACATTTTGGGATTAGGGAGATCTCCTTGGAATGGGTACAATTAGTGTATACTGAACCAACGGCTTGGGTGAGAACGGGCAAACAGATTTCCAAAGGGTGGGTACTGGAGAAAGGCACCAGGCAGGGTTGTCTGCTATCTCCAAGACTGTTTATTCTTTCCTTAGAGCCACTTTTAGCGTTCCTGAGATCGGAATACTTGGGAGGTGGGCATCTTGATTGACAGTGTCAGACGCCGGATTTCATTCTACGCGGATGATATGCTACTTTAGGTTACATAACCCGGAAGTTAATTTACAATACCTCCTTGATGTGATAGACCGATTTACTGACCTCTCGGACCTACACATTAGTGAGATTAAATCCAGCCTGGTCCCGCTGGCTGGGCTGCATGGCCTCCATAGGAGTCAGCTGCCCAATTTACACTTGACCTGGGCGACAGACACTTTTAGATCCCTGGGGTGAACGTGTGTTATAACTTCTATGCCTCGCAAAAACATAACACACAGAAGGCCTGGATGGTATAGGGAAATCTATGGCATTCTGGAAAAGGCTCATTTTGTCGAAGGTACGAAGTGCTGCACTCTTGAAAATGATAATTCTCCCTTGTTTACTGTATCATTTTGTTAATATACCTTTCAAAATCCCCAAATGGTTCTTCAGCATGCTGGCTTCCATCGCTAAGGAATTCATACAGAGAGGACAGAGAAACCGGATTGCATTGAGCACTTTACAAAGGAGGTATCCGATTGCCCCACTTCAAACTCTATTATATGGCAGGAGAGTTTCAGTTTATCGTGGGCTGGCTGGTGAAAGAGCCCTCTCTAGGCACTAGTTTACTGCAACCTTCTATCAAACAATACTTCTTGAAGGAGGTACTCTGGGTACATGAGAGCATATTTTCACACTTGCCTCACCTTTTGGTACTGGGGAAGACCTTGTGGCAAAGAGTTTGGAAGCTAATGAAAACTAGGCACATATTCCCCTAACATTCCCCCGGTGGTGTTGTCGAGCGCAAAACTCAATTCAGTTCAAGAGATTAGAAGATATTGTGAGGTCAACAGGGTGGCTATGTTGGGAGACTTGTTGCAGGAAGGGAAGGTGATGTACTTCAAGTCCCTAACCAAGACCTCAGGTATATATAAGGGTCCATTTTGATGGCACACGTGTTTGCTTAAAGACATAGTTAACAGATGGCCTGAATTTCGCGAGGGAATTGATTTACGACCCGGCTCAGGAAGCCATGTATGATATGTCAGAGGGAGGCCACGTTTTCGCCAGAGTATATGTATTGGTCGCGAACAAATTGAGCGAGCCGCTTTGAAAGTGCGCTCGCAATGGGAGGCGGTTTAAGGTAGGACCTTCATGGATGCGGTATGGGCCCGGACCTTGATCTACACTAAGAGGATCTCTAGGAATGACCAATTAAAATTATTACAATTGTACTTCACACACAGTGCATACATGACCCCACATACAATATCTCAGTTTCGCTGGGCAGTACAGTACTGGGCAGGATTGCCCTAGATGTGCTGATGATAAGGCCGATATGATGCACATTTTCTGTAGCTGCCCGGTGGTCCGGAGGTTCTGGGCAGCAATTGCGGGTAAAGAAGCTAAAGGTGGTATTGAGATGCATTTGTGGCCCCACAGGCCTATGTGATCAATCTTAAGGAGTCATCACAGAATCCCAACCTAAAGTCTCCGCCCATGTGGCCAGGGCAAGGCAGACGCTATCTGATCCTAAGCCTAGGGGTGGTATCAGGGAGGAGTATCACATGGGAGGAGAAAACTGTCAAGGGGAGGTGGTGACTCAGTCAGGAGAGGCACAGTATTCATCCTCTTCTGAGGATGAGGGTCTCCTAATGCCTGAATATTTAATGGCATGTTGTCACAGTGGGACCTCCCCTCCCACAATTACCCAAGGTACCAAGTACAAGAACCCTCTTTGTAAACTTAGAAATTATGTATAGAAGGGTGAGGGAATTAATGCTACTATGTTTAGTAGTAATGATGATTCCGGTTGTCATGCATACATACCCACAGACATACTCAAGTGCTTCCCCCAGGTCCCTCAAAAAACATAAGTCATTACGTACTCTGCATCTACATCAGGGGTCTGTTCCCTCAGTTCGGGGTAGGCATATGGGCCACTGGAAAAGACGTTACTGGAAAGGACATAGTCTGTATAGGAAGTGGCAACTCGCATGGCATGCTTACCCGCGACTGAGCAGAGGCGCTGCCTTGGTAACGGGACGCAGGAAGCAAGGATGCTCGTCACTGCTGCAAACACGTGACACGGCATCCCGGACTTCATCACACCCACAGCTGTGTTCATTAGCATTGGACCTGCAAGCAATGAAGGAAGGCACCTGTCACCTTACGCACGCCGCAGGCTCACGAGACACGGGAGTCGTCACCACAACATAAATCAGCTGTGAATCCGCCGAACAGCGCTTCTCAGCTGTGTTGTCACGGCGTTTGGCTTTTCGTGTTCTTTCGCTTCTGCTACTTGTGAAATTGACTATGGATTTTCTGGACTTCCTTTCGCCACATCCCTCAAACCACGTATTCTTGGTCTTTGAACTACTTGCTTGACCACAGACTGTATTACAGATTGCTTCGGATTCTCCTTTTGCTTCAGACTACTTGGAAATTGGATTTTGTCTACAGAATCTTCTGTAGGAATATAAACAACCACGCTGAACTCTGTTAAGTTTCATTAGGTGCTTCCAGTGTGTTATTTCAGCTACAGCACATTCTACAGACTTTTATTTGTCTCCACTGCTTAACCCACTAAGGGAACAGGTATCTACACTTACAATTTCCTCCCAGCAACATCTCCTGGTAGGTGCTTAGACTATTGTGCTAGAAAGAATCATCATACCTACTCTGTACTGTACTAACCTAACCTGCCCATTCCTTTTCTGCAGCCACCCGAAGGATCTGGTGTTCCTGTTCCTGTCACCTGTGGCCTTAATCCTCAAACAGCGAGTATTTTGGTATTTTGCTGTTGGCTGCTTGGGGACGGAGGTATTCATATTCCTTGCGATCTTCGAGTCTTGACACCAGCGTTCAGAATGCTGAGGTTATGAATCCAAAAAAGAACTCCATACTTCCTTTAACACCTTCCCCTAAATATGTATCATATAAATCCCCTACACAATGTGGATTAAAAGAGGTCGAAACAACTAGGAACATTGTGAACTTCAAGTCCCATAATCCCTTGGGTCCCTACTAATGGGATGAGGAAGAAGGGTCCAGGGTTTGTAAAGTATAGTGTGCGGTCTAATTGTTATAATGACCCACACCCAAGTGGGGCCTTTAAAAGGACCTTTCAAGTGTAGGCCATTCAGAAGAAGGATAAGAAGAGGGAGCAGCAGAAGCAGCAGGAGAGAGCAGAGGTTAGCGCCATCGCATTTCCAATAGCGGGACACAATGCAGATAAACTGGTGGAGGTCATGGTGCCCAGGGAATGCAGAGGACGCAGAGCAGGAAGCGTGTGGAGGTCAGCTGTCCTGATGGACAGAGACTCTCTCTAGGTCCTGCATCTCTCTCCAGTATAATAAGTTCAATGGAGCAGAATGAGTTCCATTCATAGACAGCACTAGTCAGAGACGGGCCAGAGCTGTCAAATGCGAGGGAAGTCCCGATGAGCCCAGAAACAGAAGCGGTGGGTCAGAACGAGACACCAGAACAGACTGGTGAGTTGGTCTGAAATACGTGACCGTGGGGCTCCCTGAAATAGACTGCTGTGCAGAAATGTACTTTTTAAATACCATGCCTGTAAAATAAAGCAAAGGGAAGGCAATCTCTCTAAAGGGAGAGATTGAGCAGAGGGGTATGTTATGGTATCACAAGTAAGGACACAACATAAAAGAAATAATTCAAGGTTGTTTATTATACACTTTTAAATGGGTTGGAGACTTCCCAACTTTCCCTAATACTAAAATGGGAGTAAACCCGACCATTCAAAATAAAGAAAAACAGTCCTAGCCAGTCTTAGTCCAAAAACAATGTTAGTTAAACTAAGAAACATATTGCCTGCCCTAAGCTTGTGCAAAAAATGTGTGAAGGGAAATATGTAAGCAAAGGAAAGTCAGTATGTAACACAAATAATCAAGGTGGTTGAGTTAGTTCTCTTCCCCGCGTTGGACAGCACAGGGTAAGGCAGCACACGTAGACAGGACGACCCACTCTGGCTCAAGAAACCAAAAGGCAGTTCAAAACGTGGGTTGGGGTCCACTTGGCCTTCCACGTTAAAGTCACTTGTTTTCAGTTCACCAAAAGTTATTTCACAGTTCAACAAAAGTTAATGGGAGGTCTCCCTCTGTCGGGCTCGAACCTCTCAAGGCATCAATAGTCCACATAGGTCTCCCTTATGTTATTTGCCCCAGTGTCTCTTAGTCGTGGTAGTTCCATAACACATTCAGAAAAGTTCAAGGAAATCTTTCTCTTAAAGAAGTCACCTTTTAACTTCCTCTTTTGTCAGAATTAATATTGACCATTGCGCATTTCATACTTTGTTCACTTTGTCGCTTTATGAACAGACATCAAACATTTTGCGAAAACTTTCGAGTGGGCTATTACCTTTCCCCGGCCACTCCGCTACTCTGTATCACTGGCTTCACAGTTATCGGTAAGTTTCAAGTTCACTACTGGTTTGCTTCACTTTCGCGTCTCGACAGCGTGCGCGCAACCTTCAATTGTGAGATACACTGTTGTAGCTTCAATCTTTCCTTGACACATACCGGCCTTTCATGTCTTTTGCTAACTCATCGGTTGTGTGTATTCGTTTATTTTCCCTGCGGCTTTGATTCACGAGTCAAGGTTGATTCCACAGGCTTGGTCTCGCCTCCCCAACACTGCCGTTCACTCGGAGGGTTGTTGGCATCTTTGAAACACAACGCAGGCTTCTTCTTGTCTGGTATTTGGCTTTCTCTGCATATTCTTCACGGTTTCCCAGAGGCAACAACCTCCTGCAGGGATCTTTAGGGTTTCCCTACCCCCGCTCTGGTCCCTCGATCGATCATCCTGCTCCAGTGGTTTCGCCTTCGTCCCGGAAGATGTGCTCCTTCTCTCGTGTCTCACCTTGCTCAGAGTGTGTCTCAATGTTCCGCCTTTTATCGGTGTGGGGGGAGCTAATGGGTATCAGCTGTATGTAATTAAGGTCAAGTGCCTGACTTGCCTGACCTTATTAAAGGGACATGTCCACTGAGATTTGCAAGTGTTAGCCTGTTTACTGTCAGTCCTCCTTTTCCTCGGCCCAGTGTGTTTTTGAGTAATCGTTATTCTTCTTAGTTGCCTCTTCTTAGTAATTTTTGGAATTGGGGAGTTGTGATGGATAGAATGTCCTTTAAAGGCAGAATGGGTGTGATTATAATTGAGCGCTTGACACTGCTTGGTCTCATTAGTGGGACAGGGCCGCTGCATATCACTAGAGGTACTCTTCCTAGTTTTAGTACGTGGGTAACTCAGTGGGGTAGGGGACTTATGAGGGTTGTAGTTTCCTGTCGTGCCAGTAGGTGGCTTGTACACAAACACATCAGAAAAGGGGGGATGTCATGGTGAATAAGAATGTCAGGTTTTGTAGTTCTCAGAAGAGGACAATGGGAGATATATTAATCGCGCTCTAGGTTTAGAAGAAGGGGACACTAGGTTGGTTTTAAGGATTGAATAATGGTTTGACTTGCCTTGGTGTTTTCTTTTTACCTTTTCCAAGATAAAGAGTTGTGGTATGATGGAACTAGAGTCATAGCATCCCAGGAAAGTATTGGGAGGGTAGTTCAGTTTAGTTTCTTTATTTATACCGCACGCCGAACCCTAGGGTAACTGGGTGCCAGAGACTTAAAGCGTGTTACAACAAATTATGGTCATTTTCATTGTTAAACACGACAATAAAGATAAGTGCAAGTGACCGGGTTACATGATGGTCGAAGGATAGGCACAGGAGGAATGAAATGCAGTACAGTAGTGAGAAAGTGGTTAGTCATGGATTTAAGCAGTTCTTGTTAGCAGTTCTATTTAGCAAGCCAGAACTTAGTTTTGGTTCTAAAGGTCCAGAAGCATGATTCCGATCTAATGGTCACAGGTGTAGCGTTCCATTGTTTGGCTGCTAGGACCGGGAAACTAGAACCGCCTGCTTTTTTTGGGTGAATTTGGGGATGGAGAGGAAATGAGAGTACATCGTTCTGGTTAGTCTGGCCGAAACGCGTTAGTTAAATTTATCTGCCAAGTACTTGGGGGCGTCCTTCGAGAGGCATTTGTGAATGATGACGAGTGATAAGATTCTGTCTCGTACTGGCAGCCACTGGGCATTTTGTCTGAAGCCAGATATGTGGGAGTGCCGCAGGATATTCAGAGCCGCTCTCAGGGCATTATTCTGTAGCACCTGGAGTTTGTTCAGGTTGCGCTCCGAGGTGCCAAGGAAGAGGGTATTACAGTAGTCGATTTTTGAGAGCACTAGCGCCCTGGCTAGGGTAATGCAGCTAAGGGCCGAGAGGAATGCTTTGCAGGCATTGATGAGCTTATTTGTGTAGGCTGGGGAGGAGGCTATGGCATTGACTTGTTTTTTAAGAGCAAGCGTGGAATCCAGATAAACCTCGAGGGTTTTCATTTCTTTGGCCACTGTTATTAGGTTACCGTCTATGTTGATAGAGACGTAACGGGGGTTAAGTTTGTTTAGCCGTGGTTGGGAACCGACGAGAAGAAGCTCAGTTTCCTCATCATTGAAGCATAAGCCGTGTTCAGCCATCCACGCCTGGATCTCCAGGTAGAGGTTGTCAATCCTTTTGGAATATTCTTCGTAGCATCCTGATAAAGTGATGAGAACCTGGGTATCGTCAGCATAGTTTGTGTATGTGACACCAAGGTTATTGAGGCGGTCGAACAATAGCTTTGTGAAGATATTTGTATAAGGTTGGCGATAGCACGAACCTTGGGGGACGCCACAGTGGATAGGGTTGGGTGGGCTGAAGCCCCAGGTGAGAAAACCCGGGTAGTTCGGTTGGCTAGGAAGGATTGGACCCAAGCAGTCGCCTCGCTAGAAAATGCAGCTGATGCCGTCCGATCTTCTATGAGGATCTGGTGGTCACCTAGGTCGAAGGCTGCCGAGAGGTCGAGCAGCAGGAGAATGGCCAGTTTGCCCTTGTCCTTTGCCTCATCCATCTGAATGTTTAAGTCCAGAAGGGCTGCTTCAGTTCCGTGCCTTGGCCTAAAGCCAGATTGTCTGAGGCCCAGAAGGTAATTTTCTTCCAAATGCTTCTGGATTTGCAGATAGGCCACTCTGTCTAGGATCTTTAGGATGTAGCGAACAGTAGTGATTGGCCTATAATTAGTGGGGTTGTTTGGGTCTTTTTTTTTTTTTAGGAGGGGCATGACGCAAACCTCCTTGAGGCAGTTGGGAACTGAGCACATTTTGAAGGAGGAGTTTATTAAGGCTGTTATGAAGGGAGCCAACTCGTTGTCACCTTCCTGAATCATGGTAGCTGGGCAAAGATCCCCTTGACATCTGGAAGGCTTGAGGCTTTTGATGATGCTTTCTACTTATTTGGCTGAGACAGGGGTCGAAAGAGAAGTGGGGGCAGGTAGGAGTTTTATGAGTGGGGGATGGATGAGAGTTCGCATTTTTGACTAGACCGATCTTTTTCTGTTCGATTTTAGATTGGAGCATGGCAATTTTGTCTGCCAGAGCTTTTTGTATTCTCTCGCACCAGTCTGCATCTTTCACACAGGTTTCTGTAGGTGTAGATAGGGACTCCAATTCCCTGAAGATATTGAAGAGCTATTTTGTTCTCGATTGGGCATTGGAGATTCTATTGTCATAAGTTTCTTTTTTGGCCATGGGGATAGCTGTCTTGTAGGCGGATGCAGCTATAGTGAATAGGGTTTTGTTGGATGGGTTAGGCGTTTTTCTCCAGACTGATTCCGCGGCCCGTTTGGCATTCCGCAGGATATTTAGTTCAGGGGTGAACCATTTGTTAAGGTGGGATACCTGTTTAGCTTTGGTGAGTTTGATGTGAGCGATGTTATCTACTGCTGATTTGAGGGTTTTGTTATAGAGGTTGGAATGTTGATCAGCATATAGGTTAGAGTAGTTTGCTGGGGCGAGGATGTTGTGGATAAGTGGGCGAAGGCTTTGCAGTGTTATGTTATGGTTCTTCCTGGAGAGGGTTTGCGGGACGGTATCCAGTAAGGTGTTGGGCTGCTGGATTGAGAAGGAGATAACATGGTGGTCCGACCACGCAATTGGTTCATTTTTAAGGATGGATGTGGAGCAGTTGTGGTCCGCCAGCCAGTCCAAGGTTCTACTTTTATTATGTGTTGGGCTGTGACCCTATTTTTGAAGCCTAGTTGGGAGATGGTGTTTTCCAGAGATAGAGCATTGGAATCTTTGGGATCACCAAGGCCTAGGTTTAAATCCCCAAGTAAGATGATTTGTGATCCTATTTTGGTGTGGTTAGTAAGGAGGTCTGGTATAGCTTTCTCAAATGTGGAGATGAGTCCTGGAGGTCTGTATATGAGTTGGATAAGGATAGTTTGCGCTATGGAGAGTTGGAGCTTAACTGACAGGAGTTCGGCAGACTGGATGCTAGTTGATGGGGTCGCTCTAAGGCCTAGTGATGTTTTGGCGATGAAGGCTGGCAAGGGAAAGAGCTGGGCCTGCTGCCTGGTGCAGCCACGTTTCAGTGATAGCCAGGAAGTGAAGGTTGTTAGGTGAGATAAGGTCAGCAATGTCGAGCGCGTGGGCGACCAGTGGCCAAGCATTGATGAGAGCGCCTCTAATCATGGGGTGTTCAGCTATGCAGATAGGGGTTTTTAGGGTAATGTCTGAGTTGGGCTTAGGGATAGCTGGAGGCTGGTTAAGAATTGGGTATTTTTTGTTGTGTGTCCCATGAGGAGGGAACCGGGAGCAGAGTATAAGGTTCCTGTCCTTCACTGGGCAGGGGTTCCAGGGTGTAGGTGGTGCAGCAAATCGGCAAATCTATTCTAGGGGGCTGAGTGGCTGGTTTTGCACGTAGACCTGTTTAAGGTCTTCATGGCCCATAGTTGTAGTGAAGGTGATAGATGGTTGAGAAGGCGGTGGTGGATATGAGTCTTAGGAGGAACGTAAGGTGATGATCTGGTATTAAGTAGGGGTAGTATAGTTGCCAAAGTTAGTGTGGATCTGCAGAAGGCTGCCATGAACACACACAGGTTTTTAGGAAATGACTGTGCGCTCAAGTACGGTGGGCTAGTTGGCTCTGGTGTGGGCAGGAACACTAGGGGTACAGTGGTTAGACCAGTTCAGTACAGATCAGAAATCAGTGGCCACATTCAGTCAGGGAGCAGTAGGCTAGTCCCATTCAGTGCACTACAGAGCAAATGGGCAGATTCGCTAGTGGTATGGTAAGCTAGAGCAGTACAGTGCACTCAAGATCAGTGACCAATTCAGTACATTTCAAAAATGATTGGGTATATTCAGTCAGGGAGCAGTAGGCTAGTCCCATTCAGTACACTCAAAGCAGTGGGCGGAATTGCTTGGGATATGATGAGCTAGACTAAAATCAGTGGGCACATTTATTAGAGGGTGCAGAGCATTTCAACATCAGAGGGCACATACTAAACATTGGGTTCAAAATTCAAAATCATAACATTCAACATCAAAGATCAAAACATTCAAAATCAGTGGGCACAATTATTAGAGGGTGCAGAACATTTCAGCATCAGTGGGCGTATACACTGAAAGGTGCAGCGGGCTGGACCAGTTCAGTACATTTCAACAGTGGGCGCATTCCCTAAAAGGTGCAGTACATTGATGGGCTCAGTAGGCTAGACCAGTACATTGCAATCGGAATCAGTAGGCATATTCAGTAACCGTGCGGTAGGCTAGTCCCATTCAGAACTTAGCAGATAAATTCAGAACATTGTAGAGCAATAGGCAAATTCACTAGGGGTACGGAAGGGTAGACCAATACAGTGCCTGGGTGGTAGACCGATAGAATTGTCATTCCCTGATTAATTTCAGATCATTGCAGGTGGTGGACAGCGTCCGGAGTCGAAATTTTTATTTCAGGGAAGACAGATCATAAAGTTCAACAAGGGAGCAGCCATGCCATATGGGGGTGCAACACAGTACAATACAGAACAGTTTTCTGTAAACTTCTTGTATTTAAGAGAAGATTCTCGTAATAATCAGTAAAGGATGAATATGACCACACGAGGTGAATTGGCAGGAAGAGCACAGGTAAACAACATACATAGATGGCGGTAGCAGCTGTAGCAATAGTTTAGAGTTGTGGCAATTATTCTACATCTGTTTAGGGATGATAGCAGGTATTACAGTATTTTATAGATACTGATGGCTAGGCCAGTATGAGGCATTCATAATCTTATCTAGGTACACTGCAATGATGTACTTACAGCGACTGAGATGAAAAGTTTGATGTCAGCGCGTAGACTGAGCAGAGAGGAGTGGCCCACGGCCCTTCGGCCCGGACAGGCCCAGACAGGGAATTATCCTTATATAGTGGTCCTTATGTGGGTGGCCCGGCTTGCGCCTTTCCGGTGCTGTAGGCCGGGTAAAGAAGGATATTTCCGCCAATCGCAGCGGGCTAACAACTGCTGATCAGGTTGCCTAGCAACCCTTGTAAACATCCGTGGTGGCGGCCATCTTAGGTACAGGCCTCGTGTCGGATCACAAAGTAGGGTAGTCTGGTTAGGGGACCAAAATGGGGGAGTGTTGTGTCTTATCTTCAGGCATCCTCTCTGATGTAAAGTCATGATTTAAGACAGAGAGAGGGTAAAATGGATCAGGGCAAGGAAAGGGGGAACACCATGTTTCACCTGAGGGTGTTCCCTCTGCAGTCCCCACGGCCCAGTTGATCCCTCGTCACACGTCCGCCACCCGCTTTAGGATTTAAGGGTGATGGCCCTTTCCTGGCCACCTGAACAAAGAATATTGGGGAACTTTCAGTGAGAAGACCCTCTGGTTTCTCACATACCCTTACTCAACAACACTGGCCTTCCGCCCAAGGAACCTTAGCTGAAGGTCTGCAAGGGAGTGGTGGTGGAGAAGTTTTAGTTACTTATCTGTAACTGTATTTCTCCAGCATTGGTATCTTTCATAGATTCAGATGCTTGAATATTCCCCGTCGTCAGACTGGGAATCCTCTGTGATTTAAATAATTATTAAAATATGTACTATAAATACATTATTTTCATAGAAACACAATGTAGATTGCCCATCATGGGCTATGAGCCATTCAAGTGTGTAGCCCCTCCACCTCATTTTGGTCCTTTATGGTCCTAACTAATGAGGTGGCAGGGTTTAAGCTCTGCCCCCGGGAGCCATCTTCAGATTTTGAGCCGTAGAAAACTACATGAATTAATGGTTGCTGGGAAGGGGAGCAGCCTCTTAGGGGAGGCGGGCGGGAGAATGTGAATCTATGAAAGATACCAATGCTGGAGAAATACAGTTACAGGTAAGTAACTAAAACTTCTCCAGCATTGGATGTTTCATAGATTAATATACTTGAATAGAATATCAAGCAGTTAGACCATGCCCACACATTCTGTACATTTTACAGATCCTTCTGCTCGTCTTACTATACAGCAAGTAACAGGTTACATTACCCGGGAAGGTTGGAAGAGAAGGCTGCTCCTACCTTATGCAAAGAGATGGCGGAGTACCGATTGACCCACTGCTGACTCTTTGCTGGTATCTTCTGCCAGGCAGTAGTGCTTGGCGAACGTATGCAGAGTGCTCCAGGTTGCGGCTCTGCAGATGTCTTCAATAGTACTCCGGCGTGAAATGTAACCGAATCTGCCCTCCCTCTGGTGGAGTGGGGTGAAGGAGGTCTGGCGAGTGGATCGCCTTTAAACTGATGACAGTGGATGATACATTGGGCAACCCAACGCACCAAAGTCTGCTTAGAAATGTGCTGCCCTTTAGTCCAGCCAGCAGATGTGATGAAAAGTCTAGTTGAGGAGCGGAACTCCTTAGTCCTTTGTATGTAGAATTTTAGTACCCTTGCCACATCTAGCGAGTGTAATGATCTCTCTTTATCAGATGTATGGTTCATGAAGAACGTAGGGAGCACTATGCGCTCGGCGAGCGTCATTTCTGACAACACCTTGGGTAGGAATTTAGGGTGCGTCCTCAGGATGACGCAGTCCTTCAGAAACAAGGTGAAAGAGGTTCTGAAGAAAGGGCTTGCAATTCGCTAATCCTCCTGGCCGATGTGATGGCCACTAAGAAAGCTGCTTTCCAGGATAAGAACTTTATGTCACACCTATGAATAGATTTGTATGGTGGCACGATGGGAGCTGCCAGGACCATGTTCAGGCTCCATGAGTGGACCGGTGTAGGAGCTGGCGGTAAAGTATGCATCAGTCCTTTTACGTAAATTTTGATAGCCGGTTTAGTGAGCAAAGATTGCTGACCTGGGTTAGTTGTGTATGCCGAAATGGCAGACAGATGCATCTTGATGGACGAAAGTGAAAGTCCTGCCTCAGCCAAGTGCAACAGGTACGGTAGTATTTGTTCGATGGATGCGGCGAGCGGGTCCATTGAAGATTTTTCAGACCACCTTGTAAAACAAGCCCATTTCCTAATGTGAGTTGTTTGTGTACAAGGAGCCCTAGAGGCCTTGATTATGTCCCAGCATTCTGTAGGAAGATTCAGGTGAATTCATTTTCACTGCTCAGGAACCACGCCTGGAGTGACAGGCTCGCTGGATCATGGTGGAGCACCTTCGATCCTGTTGCCTTAAGAGACTCTGACGAGCCTTGAGGCGAATCAGGGGCCATAGAGACAGGTGGTGCAGGATCGGATACTAAAACCTGGCGGGCCCAATCCGACGCTATTAGGATCATCGAGCAGGTCTGTTCTTTCAGTCTGCGTAGCACTCTCGCTATGAGCGGGATCGGAGGGAAGGCATAAAGGAAATTGCCTGTCCAGTCCACTGAGAAGGCGTCCCCCATCAAAAGGCGTTCCGGATACCTGGAGGAGAACCTGTGGCATTTCTTATTGGCCTTGGTGGCAAAAAAGTCGATCTGAGGGTGCCCCCACTTCTGGAAGATCCGTCAGGCTTCTGCTTCGTCTAGTTCCCATTCGTGGAATGCTGAATAGTCACTGCTTAGCTTGTCTGCTAGAACGTTGTCCACTCCCGGCAAGTGTTCTGCTTTGATGTGGATTTAGTGATTATAAAGCCCAGGTCCATATCTTTTGAGCCTCCCGAGACAACAACTCCAGTTTTGTTCCCCCTTGCTTGTTCATGTAGTGCATAGATGTGGTGTTTTCTGTTTGGACGGTCACCGCCTGCCCTGCAAGTACTGGCAGAAAAGGTTTCAGCGCCCACCGTATCGCCCTGTGCTCCCTGACATTGATGTACAACTGGGATTCCTGAGGGGACCAAGTGCTCTTTGTTTGTAGATCCGCCAAGTGCGCTCACCAGCCTGATAGTTAAGCATCCGTCCTGAGGAGAAGAGTTGAAGTTGGAGCCTGGAAAGGCATTCCCTGCAGCAGCATTTGAGGTATGCCCCACCATAGGAGGGCCTTGTGGAAGGCTGCTGTTAGTTGTAGAGTATCCTCCCATGACCCGACTGCCTGCTTCCATTGGTGGTCCAGAGTCTCTTGGATTGGACTCATGTGAAGCCTGCAATTTGGTATGAGGAATATGCATGAAGACATCATGTCCAGGAGAGATTTGAGGGAGCGGACCGTGGCTGTCCCGTTGCTTTGAAACCATGACGTCAGATGAGTTAGTGCAGATACTCTGTCTGCTGACTGTCTTACTCTGGGTATATTGGTGTTGAGTTCCGCTCCCAGAAAAAGCACTGTCTTGCTGGGAACAGGGCAGGACTTCTCGTTTATCGAGAAACCTAACTCTTTCAAAAGGTTTATCGTTCTCTCCACTGCGAAACTTGCAAGATTGAAAGAGCTTGCCCTTATGAGCCAATCGTCTAAATACAGGAAGACTTCTGTTTTCGATCTTCTGAGGTATGCTGCTACTAGTGCCAGGCACTTGGTAAATACTCTTGGTGCTGATTTTAGACCGAATGGGAGGACACAGAATTGAAAATGTGACTCCCCTATGGCGAGTCTGAGGAATTGCCTGTGGTCATGATGAATGGGAATGTGGAAGTAGGCGTCTTCCAAGTCGAGGGTGGCCAAGAAGTCGTGTTGGTTGAGCCAAGGGAGAACGTTCTGAAGGGATGTCATCTTGAATTGGAGGCGCTTGATGAACTTGTTGAGAGCTCTCAAATCCAGAATCGGTCTCCACTGGCCGTTTTTCTTGTTCGCTAGAAAAAAAACAGGAGTAGAAGCCTCTTCCCATTTGATGGTTTGGTACCGGTTCTATGGCCGCTTTTAAGAACAGTTTGTGAACCTCCAGCTTTAAATGATGTACTTTGCGTGGAACGGGGGCAAGAAACAGAGATTGATCCAGAAATTCGATGGTGTGCCACTCTCGAACCACCTGTAGCACCCACTTGTCTGGCGTTACTTTTAGCCAACTTTGGTAAAGAATTGCTCACTCTCCCTCCCACAGGGGTGCGTCATGCGAGGGGAGGAGAAGGACTGTCAATTTTGCTAGCTCTGTGTCTTGGCGTGGTTCGAACCACGTTTACCCCTATGGGTATATCTGCTTGCCGACTGATGGTATCCGTCTTGAAATGTACTTTGCGTTTTTTGATTGTAGGAGGGTCGACTGAAACCTCTATATTTTGCAGATGCACCTCGAAAGGATCGAAAAGATCTGCGATCCTTGTCTTTGTACTTAAGGGAACTGATGGCTCGCGCCTTATCAGTGTCAGCCTTTATACCCTTGAGATGGTAGTCTATCTTTTTTCCAAAGAGGTCTTGCCCATCCAAGGGTATATCCAATATCTGAGCTTGAACCTCAGGTCTAAAGTTTGTAGCCTTCATCCAGGCTTGCCTCCTCAAGACTGTACCATGGGCCATTTGTCTGAAACCCGACTCCGCTATGTCCACATCTGTGTCGATCATATGGTCGGAGGTAGCATCGCCATCTGATATGATTGCTTTGGCCTCTTCTTGCAGCTCTGCAGGCAAGTTCTTGGTCAGCTTGGACATACAGAGCCACAGCTCACGGTCCAGACGTGCAGTCATGGCAAGAACATTCCCAGCCCTAATGGTGAGAGATGCCGACGATGATACCTTCCTGCCCATGTCTCCCAATTTACGCCCTTCTTTGTAAGGTCGAGCTGAAAGGGGCGATGATGGATTAGCCAGCCTTTTTCTGGCAGCAACCGTTATGATGGAATCCAGTTTAGTATGTCCCCTTAGACATAATGGTGCCGTGTAAGGTGCCTTATACTTTTTCTCCGGTCTTGAGACGAGTGCCTGTGTGGACAATGGTGTGGCCAAAATCTTTACTCCAGTGTCCCATAACGTGTCCAAAAGGGGAATCGTAGTCACTGTCCTTCTACGTTTGTCTCTATGCTCATACAGCACCGATTTATTTCTCTTCTGATGCGACTTGCAGATTAAAGAGATCTGCCGCTTACCAATTATGGTATGAATGGACACGAGGCCATCGGGCGGTGAAGCTTCTCCTGGGGAGTCTTTCTTCTTAGGCTTTTCCACAATGTAATCGTCCCACTCACTCTGCACGTCCGGTTCCTGGGTCATTTCTCCTTCTTCAGGATCTGAAAAGTCCCTGAAGGGACCTTCCTGCCAGTCAGAGACTGATGCAGTAGATGGAACTATCGTGGGGTCTCTTGTGGATGGTCTTGGCATAGGTGATGATCTGGGGGAGACTCTTGTGGCCGAATCACAGAGAGTTCTGCTCCTAGACCTGCAGAGAGGTTCCGGTGAGCGTGCTCTCTGACGAGGTCTGCTCCTGTTAGGAGAGTTTAATGGAGAATGATGAGGCGAAGATACCTGCCTTGCAGGAGACTTTTCCATCGATGTAGAAGAACGATGCATTTGCCTTTGATGCCTATTAAATTTGTCAATGATCCTCTGCATTGAAAGCATGAGCTCTAGATCATATGGGTCTACAGGTTCCTCCGAAGTAGGATGCCAGAGAGCGCTGTTTTCCTTGGGAGTGAGGATCGGTTGCTCAGAAATGAGTTCGGAATCCGAAAAATCCTCGTGAAGGATGATGT
This sequence comes from Ambystoma mexicanum, assembly GCF_040938575.1. Lineage (NCBI taxonomy): Eukaryota > Metazoa > Chordata > Amphibia > Caudata > Ambystomatidae > Ambystoma > Ambystoma mexicanum. The sequence goes on from NC_090938.1 coordinate 690,947,726, forward strand.
CAGGCAGTTCTGCCATCTCTTTTAAAGGAGACGGCTGGGCCACTCACTATTGGTAGACTTAGGGCTTCCGGGGTGTGCAGTTCTGACTCCATTGGTTTGAATGATTTGCTTTCCCTGGAAGGCGTGCTGCGAACATCTGTGGACGGTGCCTTGGACTTTTCCGTCAAAGGGGAGTCAATTGTCGTCGACGGTGGTTTGGATGCCTCCGTCGACAAAGGTGCCATGGACAAAGATTTTGTGGATGACGATGACTTTGTGGACGGGTGATGCTCCGTCGACGATAGCTTTGTTGACGAGTGGTGGGATTCTTTTGTCGACGACTGCTTAGATGTGGCTGATTTCGACGACTTAATCGTGGACGACGAAGTTTGAAGCATCATCATTGATGACTTAGGTTTCGTCAACGGCTTGCTTGTCAAAGGGCCTCTATCGCCAGTGCCGCTCGTAGACAGCGTTCTCGATGACGACTGCCCCCCCACCCCCCAGAATTTTTGAAAACATCTCCTTATCTTTGGAGGAGGTTTTCTCTCGTCAGGGTGCTTTTTCATTTGGTCTCCAGGACCAAGGGAAGATGATTCCATCTTTTGCTTACTCCTATGTGAAGGAGAAGCACCTCTTTCCACAGAGGAGGCCCTTCCTTTTGAGGTTTGCCTCTTTGAAGGCTTCATAGACTGTACAGGAGCTGTCTCCGCTGATTCTTCATCAGAAGAGTGTCCTCTTGATTCCAAATGTAGGAGGAGTCTTCTATGTCTGTCCTGGAGAGTTTTGTTAGAAAAGGTCTTAAGAATCTCACATTTGTGAATGTCATGGGGATAGAGACAGTAAATGCACTGCTCATGAGGGTCTTTCATATAGACAAGCTTCTTTTTGAATTTTACACAATCCCTGCAAAGGGAAGGTTTCTTGGTAGTAGGTTCCTCTGACATGGTGTGAAGAGAGGATTCACTCGACAAATTTCGGATGAACACAGGTGTTTTCTGGGCCCAGAAACACTGTGCAGGAAGGTTTTGATCAGGAGATCAACATAGAGCTATTTTTGAGAAACAAATATGTATATCTAACAGTTAAGAAAAACGAATAGCTCAGAGAGCTGAGGATTCCCTCTAGTCTGTTAGACTGCGGTGGCTGCCAGGGGCAGAGATTAAACCCTGCCACCTCATTGGTTAGGGCCATAAAGGACCAAAATAGGTGGAGGGACTACACAAATGAATGCCCCATAGGCCATAATGAGCAATCTACATTGTGTTTCTATGAAAATAATGTATTTATATTAACTTAATAATTATTTAAAGCACAGAGGATTCCCAGTCTGACGACGGGGAATATTCAGGCATCTGAATCTATGAAAGATGCAATGCTGGAGAAGTTTCTGGGTCACAAAGTTCACTCGAGATTTTATTTAAAGGGCAATACCTTGCAGACTGCCTCTCTCAGGACCCTGTGTCTGATCTCTTGGTGCTTCTTTCAGTGGTACGCCCTTCTCTGCATGGATGTACATAATTTTGACATCCGTTGGTTCGGGTACCACTTCTCTGGAATCAGGGAGAAGGGGAGTGTCAGTAGAAAAAAACCCTAATGATGGGGTTTAAGTGACGAGAAAGTCATCTACTGACTCCCTGGGTGTCGACATTTCCCGTTCCTCTACCTCAGCCTCTAGTTCTTCTTCCTTATTAATGGGACATGCCTCTAGTGTGCGGTTCCAGTCCCCACAGAAATAACATCTTTCCATCTCAGAGGCTTCTGAAGAAACTAAAGAGGTGGTGGAAATTGTTTTTGTCAGGTGGTCCAAAATAAACTCTAGGGGGTTGTTATTCTCAGTTTCTGGTTCCATTCTCTCAATAGTCACTTCACTAGCTATCTTGGATGTAGGTAAATCCTCAAGAGCAAAGGTCCTGAGTTTTATAGTTTTCATACTCCGGTGGACAGAAGTTCAGGAGAACCTTTAGCTCCTGCCATGATGATTATGGGATCTCTGACGAAAGAAGAGGAGACCTACATGGTAACTTTTCCTCTGAGATGTGGGATGATTTTAGAAGCTTAGTTTTCTCTACAGCTTTCTTAAACCCGTCATAATCATGCTGGGGTTGATCAGGGATAATTAGGGTACATGGGGTTTTAGATATGGGCTCCCACATACCTCTTGTTACACTTACAGGGGCCATATAGAAATTGAGCACAACCAATCTCAGTTTGTTCCCACGAGAAAGGAGAGGTAATATTTGTAGGCCTTTCTTTCGGCAGCGCAAGATATAGATAGCAAAATTGGCAAAGAAACAGATCTGTAATTCCAGAGAGATTAGGATTTTATCTCTCCCTGGTATTAGATAATCTTGGGAACATCGAAGACGGTATATGTTACCCTATCATTTTCTTCTCAGGATGAATTGCTCGTGGGGATAGAGGGTGAAAGATAATTCCCATTTTATGGATGAAGTTTCCTGAGTGGTCAAAACTTGTCAGTGGTTTTTCAATAGACTTCCCCCCCATGATGGAAAAAGAGATTGGGGAAATGGGGTTTTCTTCTCGGTAGTGAAAGCAGGAGTTACCCTTGGGAGACTTGCAGTCACTGGGGTTTTGCTTTGACCCCAGTGGTAAGGTGAAGGGTCTTAATGGGTTCTGCTTTCTACATTGATGGGATCCCTACTTTTCTCAGTTGGGATGCATTCCACTCCTGACATAATATGTGACATACCCATGGTATCACAAGTAAGGACACAACATAAAAGAGTAATTTCAAGGGTGTTTATTATACACTTTTAAATGTGTTTGAGACTTCCTAACTTGCACTAATACTAAAATGGGAGTAAACTTGTCCATTCAAAATAAAGAAAAACAGTCCTAGCCAGTCTTAGTCCAAAAACAATAATAGTTAAACTAAGAAGCCTATTGCCTTCCCTAAGCGTATTCAAAAATGTGTGAATTGTAATGTATACAAAGGAAAGTCAGTGTTATAAAATAATCAAGGTCATTGAGTCAGCTCTCCTCCTCACGTTGGACAGCACAGGGCAAGGCGGCACACATAGACAGGATGACCCACTCTGGCTCAAGACACCAAAAGGCAGTTCAAAATGTGGGTCGGGCCCACTTGGCCTTGCATGTTAAAGTCACTTGTTTTCAGTTCACCAAAAGTTCTTTCACAGCTCAACAAACGTTGATGGGAAGACTCCCTCTGTTGTGCTCGGATCTCTGAAGGCATCAACAGTTCACGTAGGTCTCCCTCAGTCGGGCTTGGATCTCTCAACAAAAAGTACCTGATTCAGCACAGATCTCCCCCAGCCGGGCTCAGACCTCGCAATCACAGCACTTGCAGGTCTTCCCTTCCCCAAGCTTCATCCACATTCGTTAGGGGTTCGCTTTCCCTAACTTGTTTCACGTTCCAGGTCTCCCTCAATCAGGTTCGAACCTTTCGCTGATGTCGAAGACTTTCGAGTGAGCGTTTTTTTTTTCATAGACCTCCGTAGGACCACTTCGACTTTCACTTTAGCTCTCCCTTATTTTATTTGCCTCAGTGTCTCTTGGTCTAGGTAGTTCCATAACACTATCAGAAAAGTTCAAAGAAATCTTTCCCTTAAAACATTCACCTTTTAACTTCCCCTTTCGTCCGGATTAATCTTGACCATTGCGCATTTCAGAGTTTGTTCACTTTGTTGGTTTATAACAAGACATCAAACATTTCACTGAGACTTTCGAGTGGGCTATTTCATTTCGCCAGACCACTCAGCTACTCTGTATCACTGGCGTCACAGTTATCAGTAAGTTTAAAGTTCACTACTGGTTTGCTTCACTTTCACGTCTCATCAGCATGTGCGCAACCTTCAATTGTGAGATACACTGTTGTGGCTTCAATCTTTCCTTGACACATATCTGCCTTTCATGTCTTTCACTAACTCATCGGTTGAGTGCATTCTTTTCTTTTCTCTGCAGCTTTGATTCACGAGTTAAAGGTTGATACGACAGGCCTGGCCTCGCCTCCCTAACTCTTGTCATTCACGAGGAGAGGTCGCTGGCGTCCTTGAAACGCAATAAATGATTCTTCTTCTCTGGGATTTGGCTTTCTCTGCATTCCCTTCATGGTTTCCCGGAGGAAACAACCCCCTGCAGGTATCTTTAGGGTTTCCCTACCCCTCGCTCGGTCGTCCTGCTCCAGTGGGTTCGCCTTTGCCCTGGAAGATCTGCTCCTTCTCGTGTCTCCCCTTGCTCAGAGTGTGTCTCAATGTTCCACCCTTTATCCGTGTGGGGGGAGCTAATGGGTATCAGCTGTATGTAATTAAGCTCAAGTGCCTGACCTTATTAACGGGACATGTCCACTGAGATATGCAAGTGTCAAGCCTCTTTTCTCTCACTCCTCCTCTTCCTCAGCCCAGTGTGTTTTTGAGTAATCTTTATTCTTCTAAGTTGCCTCTTCTTCTTAGTAATTTTTGGAATTAGGGAAGGGGACTTGCAATGGATAGAATGTCCTTTAAAGGCAGAATGGGTGTGATTGTGATTGACCGCTTCACCCTGCTTGGTTTCACGCCTAGAAACAGACAGGCGCGTTATACATGCAATATCATATAATTAATGGGAGAGGGCCACTGCATATCACTAGAGGTACACCTCCTAGTTTTAGTACATGGGTAACTCAGTGGGGTAAGGGAATTATGGCAGTTGTAGCTTCCTGTCGTGCCGGTAGGTAGCTTGTGTACAAACACGAGTTTGGCCTGAGCCCTTAAATGTGGCGGTAACGGTATTACCGCCGCGTTTAAGGGCTGGCCAAATCACGAGTTGGGGTGAAAAATTGCATTTTTTCTTGTAGCTGTTTGCTGGAGGTATAAATTACATTTTTCGGGCCATTTTTGGCGCTATTACCACCTGCGCAATTACCGCCTCCGCAACGTGTGATCCAGTGAAAATTGCACCGGACCTAGATGCGCTAGCGCTATTAGCGTTGGGCAGTATCCCAGCTGTATTTCCGCCGGGATACCACCCAACTCGTGATGAGGCCCATTATGTCAATTTCCTTTAGCCTTAGTTTGATAGGTAGGGAATCCCTTGTTAGGTTAGGGGCGGTTAGGCGTTTTTCTCACCCTTTATTATTCAATAAATGTTGAATTGTGGGATAACTCCACCTATGTGTCCGTCCTCCATGTCTGACTCCTCACACCTGCCTCTTGGGGATGGTCCTGCGGGGTAGAAAATATACAACACATTTTACAAAGATGAAAAACTTAATTTGCGTGCTTGCCAAACTCAGGATTGCAATGGGCTGGAAGGAGGGACCCAGTGTAGATGCATGATGGTGTGATTTGCATAGGTGGGCGATTGCTGAAACCTCTGTCTGGTATAGAGCTGTATGAGGAATGAAAGACGTTAGTGATGATGTGGCCGCTTGGAATTACCTGATACAGACGAGGTTTGCCCCTTCGGATGTAATGCCCCCATAGAAGACCAATTTAGGACAGTATAATCATGGAGATTTACTTCCCACTCACGAGTCCGCCTATGATATAGAGGTGTGCCACCTAAAAAGGGATCCATGTTAAAAAAATGAATCCCAAAAGCTTGAGTTACAAAATTGCGAAGCCGATTTGTTCGCATTTTGAAGCGTCGGGGATTTTCTTCATTTGTCCCTTGATGCGGGATGCGGGGGGGAACCCCTGAAGCCCATAATGGCGAACTAGGGTAGCAGGGGACACCCCCGCATCCTCAGCTCACCTAGTTCAGCATTTTGGCCTTCAACATTTTCTGCTATGCTGAATCCACAAAAAACACACATTCAGCATTTTTTAAACGTTATTTTGGTGCAATACCCATTAAAGATTAGAGGGGATGTCACACTGGGACTGTACGAGCAGGAGTTATTGTACGTTTCCTTTGGCTTTTTTGTAATTTTTTTTGTTTACGGTTTTGCTTTGCTGTTTGATCTTGTTTTTATTGCTCATAAAGCCTTTTCGAGTATTGTATTGATTGTTATGACTATACGAATAGTGATGATTGCAAAACTACCAGTTGTTTCCGTTGTATGTTAAGATCAAAATAAAAAAACGTTTTTAAAAAAAGGGAGGAAGCACAGTCCCTTTCCACTGAGATCAAGCTTGACGCTCATACTGTTCTTGGGAGTGACTGAGGAAGCTACCAAGTACCTGAAGGGTTTGAAAGGGGCCTTCATTCTGTGGGGAGAATGATGATGATGGTATAAAGGGCTGCTTGGTGATGGCAATTAGAAACGTGGCCGACAATGGTATGTTCAAGAACTTTTTCCTGTCCTAAGAGAATACCACTTTTGGTCATGAGCCAGAATTACGGAAGATGAAATCTAAGTCAAGGCACTTTCCTCTTGATGCCATGCCCTCAGGGAAAACCTTTAGAAATTCTCCAATATCCTGGCAAAGGATATTTGCAAGCAGCCAGAATTTAGGTTTGCTTGCTTTACATGCAAACTGCTTTCTGGCATACATTTTTGGCAGAATCTTCTCTGCCTTGCTAGAGGCCATATAATTAGGAGCCTCAGGTGTCTAAGCCACATCCACTCTCACCACCAAATACCGAGCCAGAAGGTGGGAGGTGAGCATAATCATCTCACCTGGATGAGTTTTGAGGGAGTTTCTGGAATGGATGTTTTCCAAAGTTTTTGTGCCTCCTTAGGAACATCCATCTGAAGAGGAGTACTAAAATTATCAAGTTTGAGGAATAGAACAGCTGATAGACAACCTTTTCTGCAGGAGGCGGCTTGAGGTAGTTCAACTAAAGGAATTCAATGACTTTCAAAAGCTATTCAGGGAATCGTTCCCTAGCAAAGAAAGCATTTCCATCTCAGGTTCAGGCTCTGAATACATCAGTCAAGCTCCCTCTTGCGAAGGCCTATGAGGATATCTAGTTCTGGGCACTGACAGGGAGGAAAAAAGAGCAGAATAGCAGTCACACTTGGTGGCAGAATCACCTGGAGGAATGAGGGCACAGATGACTGAGGAGTAGGCGCAATGATGATGCTACCTGAAGTAGTTACTTCTAGAAGTGTCAGAGGAGGTGTAGCTGGATTAGGCAAGGGAAGAGGAACCTCTTATACATAATGCCCTTTAAGTATGAATTCATGTTGAGTGGTGGTAATGAAATCCTGAAACATCTGAAAGAGAGGCTCTCCCTGAACCAATACCAGAGACGTTATCCAGGAAGGGGTGAGTAATCTGGTAAGGAAGAATTTGCATATGCTGACAGGTTGCCGGTTGCAGGCCTCAGAGGAAGCAAATGTGCCTCCAGAAAATAGTACAGTTAGGAGCATAGGATGGAGGGAAATAAAGCAAAAACACGGCTATTGAAGTTCCCTACACCCGGGGATGGAAAACAGCTCTAAGCTGGAGGGAGAACTCTGAATTCCATCTGCCTGGAAGTTACAGCCAGTCACCTCTGCTAATGAAGGGTTTGGAGGAGATGGTCTCAAAAGGAAACTCCTCTGCAGACTTGCTCTTCAGGCAGGCTGGAAGGTGAATGGCTAGGAAGTGACTTGAAGGCTGAGACAACATTGTGAGGACTGTGGGCACACAATAGTGATTGTAGAAGCCCCAATCAAGGCTTCAGGCACTGACGTAAACCTACACTGTCTGGAATCCAAAGGCCTGGGACCTCTGCTGTCTGCCATGGAATGACATAAGTGACCATAAAGTGGGTGTAGGGTGGTTTCCACAAAGAGATAGCCTGTGCTGCAGTTCTTCCTGAAAGGATTGTGTCATGAACTATCGGACGCGTCACTTTTGGACTTCCTGGTCCCTGACACATAGGGGCTTGCACTCAGCAGTACTCCCAACATGGCCGTCAAACACGGAACGTTGTTTACCAGCTTCCGCGTCGGACGCAGCACGTTCTATAAAGAAGACACAGCCCGCGGCCCCGCGCGTCTCAACACTACCGCTTGCAGTGGCTAGACGTGTGCTGCCGTAGTTCACTCTCTCTACCTTCTTTGATTCCTCGTTTCTGGCCCCTAATTTTCCCTCCTCATTCATTCCCTTCCTCTTTATTACCTCTTGCATCCCGGATCTCCGTGTACCCGTCTCCGAGTACACTCTTAATCGTTTTCCAGGACTTCCCGTACATTCTGAACGTTCCAGGAGTCGGAACGCTGAACGCACGCTGGAACCCGAGGACGTTCGCACAGGGTTATACAAGGCCCAAACTGTGCGCAAGAAGACTCCTTCAAAGAACTCCAATAAAGAACACAGACAGGTGAGAAGGGGGGAAACCTGTGACTGATTGAGACGCCAACAAACTGAAATTGATACGGACATGGAGGCCGCAGTTCAAGACCTCATGCGCGGCATGCAGGAGTTAACAACAGAAGTGCAGAATCTTAAAGCCGAGAATGCCGCATTAAAACAATTAGTCCTGTCCCGTGATTCCTCGACCAAGGAAAGCGTATTGCTGGGGCGGAGCAGTAGATAAATACGACGGTTCTTCAAAAAACCTTCACGGATTCCTTGATTCGTGTTTAGTCCACTTTACCGTTAAGCCCTACTACTTCTCACCCCAGGGCAAAGGTGGGCTTTATGATTTCACATCTTTCCGGGAATGCATTAACTTGGGCTACGCCTTTAGTTAATTCTGGAGATGCCCTCCTGGATGACTATGATGGATTCGTACAGGCCCTAAATACCATGTTTGACACTGTGCCCAGGAACGCCTACTGGATTTCCAACAAGGTTCCCAGGATATGCTTACATATGTGACACGCTTTAAGCAACTGGCCAAAGAAGCAGATTGGTCCTCAGAAGCCTGCTTTACCCTTTTTTGAAGAGGACTGAATGAAGAAATAAAAGATGAGCTAGCCAGAGTGGCTCGCCCAGGTTCCTTCAAGGCTCTTATGGACCTCTCTTTACAGATTGACTTCCGTATTCAGGAAAGGAAGGCAGAAAAGAAGAAGACTAGAATGCCTTACCAAAAGACCTCTATAGAACCTTCCTCTAAAGCTGAGCCCATTCCTGCTCCCACTACAGATCAAGAACCTATGCAACTGGGGGCCTTCCGCGGACCCATATACCCGCAAGAAAGAATGCGACGGATTCACACTGGGCTGTGTATGTATTGTGCCTCCCTGCCCTGTAGCTCCGTGAAGAGGACTTGTATTCACTTGAGTCTCTTGACTCTGCGAATGGCAGCCAGCACCAAGTCAACAGGGTGTGACTAAGCTTTTCCTCGCAACTGGGGCAAGAAACATTCCAGTATTCACACTGAAACACTCGGCATTTGAGAATGTATAATGGCAGCTTCGTGAAATGATTTTTGCATTTCCCTGGACTGCTAATGGATTTATAGCTTCCTGATACTGAGCATGGGAGACAGCGCGGAAAAACGCACATTGTGTGTTTAAACCACCCACTTGAACTAGGGCAATCATTATTCCTCTTCTTGCATTGCAGTCACTTGCCATCAGAGTGGGGACTCTTGCACATCAGTGCTAAACTCTTGCACATCAGTGCTAAGCGACTGTCCCAGTTGTGATACGTGTGTTAAATAAGTACAAAAGACACAAGGTCGCTAGTGGTAGTTGGCACACCTGGGTCTGGGACCAATATGTAATGTGTTTTTACATCACCAAAAAAGTGGTTATGCTGATCAACTCTGGGGTATAAAGTCTTTGTTGACCTTTTGAAGGAATTGCGTCCTGAAGATGGCCTAAGAAAAGAGAGATCTAAGACACTAGAGATAGTGTCTGAAACAAAAAAACCTGCCAAAACATGTCGACAGCTATCTGTAATACCCTCACAGGGAACCAGGCTGCACCTCACTGAGGAGGTCCAACAAGGCCGAAACATGTCTGGAGTTGCTTGGTTTCATGTGCAGAGGGGACCTGGCCTAGCATTTCGGGCTGGGCTGTTACCTTCGGTGGCGGCAGCTGCTGACTGATTTGTACATGGCTGGTCCCCTTTTGCAATGGCGCAGACATGCTAAAAAACGGTGGTGTGGAAGGTTGCCCAGAGCAATTGCCAGTGGTTTAGATTCATTCGAAACCTTCCACCCATCACTTTTGTGGTCAGTTTGTTTCTCCTTGTGATAGAGGGTAGGCCCAGACGTGGGTCCCTTGCTCGCTGCGCCACAGGGAACCAGGCTGCACCTCACTGAGGAGGTCCAAAAAGGCCGAAACATGTCTGGGGTTGCTTGGTTTTCTGTGCAGAGGGGACCTGGCCTAGCAGTTCGGGCTGGGCTGCTACCTTCGGTGGCGGCAGCTGCTGACTGATAAGCACATGGCTGGTCCCCTTTTGCAATGGCGCAGACGGGCTAAAAATCGGTGGTGTGGAAGGTTGCCCAGAGCAATTGCCAGTGGGTTAGATTCATTTGAAACCTTCCACTCATCACTTTTGTGGTCAGTTTTTTCTCCTTGTGAGAGAGCGTATGCCCAGATGTGGGTCCCTTGCTCACTGCGCCACAGGGAACCAGGCTGCACCTCACTGAGGAGGTTCAACAAGGCTGAAACATGTCAGGGGTTGCTTGGTTTTCTGTGCAGAGGGGACCTGGCCTAGCAGTTCGGGCTGGGCTGCTACGTTCGGTGGCGGCAGCTGCTGACTGATTTGCACATGACTGGTCCCCTTTTGCAATGGCGCAGACGGGCTAAAAAACGGTGGTGTGGAAGGTTGCCCAGAGCAATTGCCAGTGGTTTAGATTCATTCGAAACCTTCCACCCATCACTTTTGTGGTCAGTTTGTTTCTCCTTGTGAGAGAGGGTATGCCCAGACGTGGGTGCCTCGCTCGCTGCGCCACAGGGAACCAGGCTGCACCTCACTGAGGAGGTCCAACATGGCCGAAACATGTCTGGGGTTGCTTGGTTTTCTGTGCAGAGGGGACCTGGCCTAGCAGTTCGGGCTGGGCTGCTACCTTCGGTGGCGGCAGCTGCTGACTGATTTGCACATGGCTGGTCCCCTTTTGCAATGGCGCAGACGGGCTAAAAAACGGTGTGTGGAAGGTTGCCCAGAGCAATTGCCAGTGGTTTAGATTCATTTGAAACCTTCCACCCATCACTTTTGTGGTCAGTTTGTTTCTCCTTGTGAGAGAGGGTATGCCCAGACGTGGGTCCCTTGCTCGCTGCGCTACAGGGAACCAGGCTGCACCTCACTGAGGAGGTCCAACAAGGCCGAAACATGTCTGGGGTTGCTTGGTTTTCTGTGCAGAGGGGACCTGGCCTAGCAGTTCGGGCTGGGCTGCTACCTTCGGTGGCGACAGCTGCTGACCGATTTGCACATGGCTGGTCCCACTTTTGCAATGGCGCAGACGGGCTAAAAACGGTGGTGTGGAAGGTTGCCCAGAGCAATTGCCAGTGGTTTAGATTAATTCGAAACCTTCCACCCATCACTTTTGTGGTCAATTTGTTTCTCCTTGTGAGAGAGGGTATGCCCAGACGTGGGTCCCTTGCTCGCTGCGCCACAGTGAACCAGGCTGCACCTCACTGAGGAGGTCCAACAAGACTGAAACATGTCTGGGGTTGCTTGGTTTTCTGTGCAGAGGGGACCTGGCCTAGCAGTTCGGGCTGGGCTGCTACCTTCGGTGGCAGCAGCTGCTGACTGATTTGCACATGGCTGGTCCCCTTTTGCAATGGCGCAGACGGGCTAGAAAACGGTGGTGTGGAAGGTTGCCCAGAGCAATTTCCAGTGGTTTAGATTCATTCAAAACCTTCCACCCATCACTTTTGTGGTCAGTTTGTTTCTCCTTGTGAGAGAGGGTATGCCCAGACGTGGGTCCCTTGCTCGCTGCGCCACAGCGAACCAGGCTGCACCTCACTGAGAAGGTCCAACAAGGCTGAAACATGTCTGGGGTTGCTTGGTTTTCTGTGCAGAGGGGACCTGGCCTAGCAGTTCGGGCTGGGCTGCTACCTTCGGTAGCAGCAGCTGCTGAACGATTTGCACATGGCTGGTCCCCTTTTGCAATGGCGCAGACGGGCTAAAAAACGGTGGTGTGGAAGGTTGCCCAGAGCAATTGCCAGTGGTTTAGATTAATTCGAAACCTTCCACCCATCACTTTTGTGGTCAATGTGTTTTTACATCACCAAAAAAGTGGTTATGCTGATCAACTCTGGGGTATAAAGTCTTTGTTAACCTTTTGAAGGAATTGCTTCCTGAAGATGGCCTAAGAAGAGAGAGATCTAAGACACTAGAGATAGTGTCTGAAACAAAAAACCGGCCAAAACATGTCGACATCTATCTGTAATACCCCTGTGATTTAACTGTGGGATTCATATACAAACAAAGCATTTTGTGTCTGTTTGCACCCCCGTGTTCCATGAGTACTTTTGTACCTTGTTTAGTTATAGTGAAACAAAGTTTTTTTTAAAAAACTATGTCTTGTTCAATTGTTTAATTGTGTCATGTTGTTTGCAGGGCATTTGTCGCCCCCTGCTTTTATCCAAACAAATATTAAAAGTGAATTTATTTTTTCTAATTAAGTGCCTGCATTGGCTTCATGATGTCCTATAGTAGTAAGATGGGCTGTGTCTAGTCTGTGAGCGTTACGCTGACACATTAGGGCAACGGAAAGAGGGGTAATCAGACTCACTCTCTGTTATTTCTTCTTTGAATGAATTCCCTTTGAGTTCTGATCCCCCAAGAAAATAAGTTTGTGAATTTACCTGGTGTAAGTATACACTGTATTGTGCCTCAGACAAACATCTTGTGAGAGAATGTCCCTTAGCTCCTCCACGGCGTTCGGGAAAGGCCAGCTCCCGATCCTAGATGGAGCACAGCTTCGGGAGAGAGATGGTTGTTCCACATCTATTCCATCCTTAAACTCTCCAGGAAAAAACAATTTTGTGATCTTGCAGGCCTTTCTATCGCCATCCAAGAACGAAACCTACCCCATTTTGGCATTGGTGGATTGTGGAGCCATGGGGATATTTATAGATCAAGATTGGGTCACTACCCACCACATTCCATATTAAACTCGAGGCATCATGCAACCTGTAGAGGCTATCGATGGAAGACCTCTCTCTTCAGGACCCATAACCCTACAAACCAAAGAGATCCAGCTCTCGATAAACCATCATCGAGAGGTGATTAAATTTGACATCGTAAAGTCTGCTCATTACCCAATGGTACTGGGTATGCCCTGGTAACAGAAACACAACCCATACATCAACTGGGAAGCAGGATCCTTGTTTCTTGGTTCCGAGCATTGTATGTCTCACTGTCTATCCCTGGATTCCTCGTCGACATCTTATGAAGGTACGCTGACAGACCAGCAAGGCCCATTCATGGTCTCATATATCATCCAGGTTCCTAGGGCCTATCAGAATTACACTGATGTGTTTTTAACTGCCATAGTTCAGGCCCTACCCCCTCAAAGACCTGAAGACTGCGCTATTGATACTGAACCTTCAGCAGTGATTCCTTTTGGAAGGATGTTAATTTTATCTGAACCAGAGAAAAGGGCCCTCCGAGAATACTTGGATACCAACCTTGAAAATGGCACCATACGACCTTCCAAATCTCCAGCGGGAGCTTCGTTGTTTTTTGTTCCCAAGAAAGATACTAAAGAGCTTAGGCCTTGTCTTGATTATCGTGGTTTAAATCAATGCACCCTCAAGGACCGCTACCCATTGCCCTTAATCTCAGATATCCTGGAATCGGTGAGAGGAGCTGTAGTCTTCACGAAATTGGATCTCAGAGGTGCCTAGCATCTGATCCATATTAGGGAGGGTGACGAATGGTAAACAGCTTTTGGAACACCCTTTGGTCACTTTGAATACCTGGTCATGCCCTTCGCACTCGCCAATGCCCCAGCGATCTTCCAACGTTTCATGGACCGGGTGTTTTCCGATATGCTGTTCCTCTTCGTCATAGTTTACCTGGATGATATTCTGATTTACTCCAAGGACCATCTTAAGCATGAAGAGCATGTTAAGGCAGTCTTACAGCGGCTACGTGAACACAAGCTCCTGGCTAAACCCGAGAAATGCCTTTTCCATGTCTCTACTGTTCATTATCTAGGATTTGTCCTTAGTCCAGAAGGAACTGGAATGGACCACTCAAAAGTAAAAGCCATACTATCCTGGCCTGTTCCAACTACCGTGAAACAGATTCAATCCTTCCTGGGACTTGCCAACTTTTACAGGAAATTCATACCTCCCTTTTCTGAGATAGTTCAACCGATTATTACATTGTTGAAAAAAGATACTCCCTTTCTCTGGACAGCAGCCCAAGATGAAGCGTTCCAACGATTAAAGGCAGAGTTTACACAAGCCCCCATCCTGAATCAACCTGACATCAATCGACCTTTCATAGTGGAGACGGATGCCTCTAACTACGCCATAAGAGCAGTTCTAAAGCAGGAATTTGAGGATAACTTAGAACATCCCATTGCTTATCTTTCATGAACTTTAACTCCCAGCGAGACTCATTTTCCGTATTGGAAACTATTAGCCATCCGTCAAGCCTTCACAGAGTGGCGTCATCTACTTCTGGGAGCAAAACATCCTGTTCAGGTCCGTACGGACCATCGGAATCTTCAAGTTTTGCAATCTCTGGAATGTAGGAATAGTCGTCAAGCCCGTTGGGCCTTCTTCTTTGCCCAGTACCAGTTCCAGATCCATCATGTCCTTGGAACACAGAACATAATTGCTGATGCCTTATCCCGACGTCCTGACTACGAAACGCTTGAAGATCGGTCCTTCCCAAAGATGTTCCCCCACGCAATTTTTGTAGCCCAAGCAATCAGCCTCCTGGAAGACATTTGGATGCAAACCCAGTCCTCTGAGATCTGGAAGAAATTTACAGGGAAGAATCGATGGAATCTTAGAACAAAGAACGGGTATCTGTTCAAGGATAATGGCCTGGTCATTCCTACACAGAGACTACAACAAAGGATTATAAACCTCTGTCATGATACCCTTCACTCAGGACATTGTAGCATCACCAACACCCTCCGTCTAATACAAAGACAATTTTGGTGGCCAAAGATGAAAGTTGATATCCAACTGTACATCCAAGCCTGTTCAGTCTGCAATCAAAACAAACATGATAACAAGAGACCGGCGGGTCTCCTACTTCAACCTACGCTACCGACAAGGCCCTGGGAATTCATCGCTACGCACTTTATTGTGGAATTGCCACCTTCCAGGGGATACACGACTATCATGGTCACCATTGATTTATTCACTCATATGGCTCATTTTACACAATTGTATAAACTACCATCTTCCTCAGAACTCGCTGGAATCTTCCTGGAACACATATTTCGACTTCATGGACTTCCTTCCAAGATCATATCAGACAGAGGACCTCAATACATCTCTCAATTTTGGAAACACTTATGCCGTATATTAGGAATCCCACGCGCCCTCTCCTCAGGTTATCATCCACAGACTAGCGGAGCTACTGAACGTGTGAACCAAACCCTAGAGCAATATCTTCGTTGTTTCACCATCAAGGTACAGGACGATTGGTCACTCTTAATACCTGTGGCTGAATTTGCCTACAACAATTCGGATCACTCGGCTGTCAAGACCAGCCCCTTTTTTTGCAGCCAAGGATTCAACCCTTCGGTTCTACCTTCCATTCTCCCACATCCTACACCAGTACCTACAGTCGACTCCTGGATTGAAACTCTCATCAACGTACACAAGGAAGCCAAAGAACACTTAGAAAGGGCCTGAACTAACACCAAGCATTATGCGGACTCCAAAAGAAGACCAGGACCGTCCTATGCAGTGGGTGATAAGGTCTGGCTATCCTCGAAACTACTGCCTCGACATTTACAACCAAATAAATTGGCTCCCCAGTACTATGGCCCATTTTCAATAAAGGAAATCATAAACCCAGTGGCCTTCCGACTCAAACTACCAGACTCCTGGAAGAGGATCCATCTAGTGTTTCACACGTCTCTAATGAAACCGTACATCCAGTCCTCCCGTACTGCCCCAAGGTCTACCCCTGTAATTGTCGATGAACAGCTGGAATACGAAGTGTCCAGAATATCTGACTCCAGGTACAGACGTGGTCAGCTACAGAAACCTGGTTGAGTGGAAAGGGTACCTTCCTAGTGAGCGCACCTGGGAACCAATCTCAAACCTAAATGCCCCCAGATTACTCAGAAGGTATCATTTTATACAACTGGGCAAACTCGGAGGGACAGGACTTCCGAGGAGGCATGCTGTCATGAACCATCGGACGCGTCCCTTTTGGACTTCCTGGTCCCTGACACATAGGGGCTTGCACTCAGCAGTACTCCCAACATGGCCGTCAAACACGGAACGTTGTTTACCAGCTTCCAAGTCGGACGCAGCACCTTCTATAAAGAAGACAAGGCCCGCGGCCCCGCGCGTCTCAACGCTACCGCTTGCAGTGGCTAGATGTGTGCTGCCGTAGTTCGCTCTCACTACCTTCTTTGATTCCTGGTTCCTGGCCCCTAATTTTCCCTCCTCATTCATTCCATTCCTCTTTATTACCTCTTGCATCCCGGATCTCCGTGTACCCGTCTCCGAGTACACTCTTCATCGTTTTCCAGGACTTCCCGGACATTCTGAACGTTCCAGGTGTCGGAACGCTGAACGCACGCTAGAACCCGAGGACGTTCGCACAGGGTTATACAAGACCCGAACTGTGCGCAAGAAGACTTCTTCAAAGAACTCCAATAAAGAACACAGACAGGTGAGAAGGGGGGAAACCTGTGACAGATTGTTGCATCATAGGCCCTTCACAGGCTTACAGCCCTTTTAGGTCGAAGCAGCTCACAGTTCACCGTGTATGTGGGCTTACCAAATACAGTATAAGATCCCAAAGGATGTTCCAATTGAACCCAAGTATAATGTACACCCAGCTGTAAACGTTCGGTGAACAGTTAAGCCTCCCTATCTCACCTGGGATCTCTCTCAAGGCACCTGCAGTGATCACATCATCTAAAGTTGCAACTGTAGGATTTAGCCCAGCATCCTCCAGGATCTGCAAGGAATTACAATGGCGGGTGATCCAAGTAACCTTTCACTCGGGGGTTCCTCTTTGGCTTCTGCTACTCTATTGAGGATCACTAAAACAATCAGCTGTGGTTGGGAAGAAACACTGGGATTTCCATCCAATCAGGGCAAGCAGACCTTCAAGGACCGTAGGGCCAACTCGAGGATGATCCCTGCATCTAGATAATATTGTGAATGTTAGCATGCCCATACCTAGACAGAATTGTGAACATTACCCTGCGTCGCACCTAGATAGGATTTTGATTGAAGGATAGCATGCCTGCGCTTAGATGAAACTTGTATGTTAGCATGTGCCACACTTAGAATTGTGAACATTGGCCTGCGTCGCATCTAGATGGGATTGTGAATGTTAGCATGCCCGTACTTAGGTGAAACTTGAATGTTAGCATGCCCACACTTGGATAGAACTTTAAACATTAGCCCGTGCCACATCTGGATAGGATTGTGAATGTGAGCATGCCCACACCTAGAAAGAAGTCTAAACATTAGCCTGTGCCACATCTAGATAGGATTGTGAAGGTCGGCAAGTGCTACACTTAGACAAAACTGTGAATGTTAGCATGCCAAAGGTCAGGTAACCCACTAACCAATATAGGCTCAAACTCTCTGCATACTTATCTCACTCAAAAAACTCACACATCCATCTCTCGCACAACAACCGGCATGCACTTCACAACACTGCAACAACACATAAACCGGACCAACAGCACACGCGGACTCACACAGATCCAATACCCGCACCAAAGCTCAGCACCTGGTGTATACCGAGTTGAAGCTGCCAACAGAACACCACTCCTCTCACTATCCTACTCCCTCTTCACCTTACTAACCCATCCCACCTTATCGTTTACAGATCCGCCAGAGCGCCTGGGGACCAATTCCGTTAGTGACGGTGTGCGGTACAAATACCTTTAACATTTAACATTTAACTTACAACTCCCAGAGGCCACACAAAGGTGTAACCACTTTTTGAGACAGACATAGCTACAAAGTAACAACATATATTCTTCACTCCCAACACAGGGATGGGTTTCCAATGGAACAACAGCAACATGCTGGAAATTTGAAAAAGGTTTCTGGACCTGGGGAAAGGATTGTAGGTACAGACACTAGTTTAGTGAGTGTGGAGGAGAGCAGAGTAGTCAGAGGTGCATTAAGAACATCCCATCACGTGGAGCTACCAAGCCTACAGAAGTCAGAAAACGCTTGAAGTATTTGCCTTAACAAAACAGTCTGTAAAAGTACAAACATTGACAGAATGGTTACAGTTTTTTCCCTGATAAAGAAATAGGAAGGTTCATTGAAGGTTTTTAAGCAAGGTTTTACCATCCCCTCCCAAGGCCACAGTTCACAGTTCATTCCAAAGAACTTTAAGTCAGCAGTAGCAATGCCTGACATAGTGAGGAAGAAAACATTGAAAGAGATTGACCCGGGAAGAGTGGAGGGCCTATTTGACACAGTCCCATTCAGGTATTCCATATGTGTACCACAGGGTGTGGTTCCCAAAAAAGAGGAGGGAGAGTACAGGCTAATGCACCACCCCTCTCACCCCCAGGCACATCTGGCAATGACGGTACCTCCAGCATTGAGGTAACAGTACCCTACACTGGTTTTTCAGGAGGAGGTAGATTTAGTGAGGAAGGCTTATAAAACAGCGGACTGACAATCTGTATTTAGGCTACCATACCCCTATTGCACAGGAACTCTCACCCCTGGCTCTGTTTTCATTTCAGCAAGAAATTGTATTTTGACAAATGCCTTCCCATGGGCTGCACCGTATCATATGCCATTTTGAAGAAATACGTTTATTTTTGTAGTGGGCGTTTCAGAAAATAATGCCCCAAGCATTAGTGGAGCACTATTTGGATGCCTTTTTATTCACAGGACCCGAGGGGTCTGACACAGTGTGGGTAGGAATTGGAGAGTTGTTTAAGGAACTAACGGTTGACTGGAGAATACCCTTAGCGAAGGACAAGAGAGTGGGGCCAGATCAGGTAATTTCATTCCTGGGAACAGAGATGGACTCCGTAAGAGGTGACTGCCGTATACCCAAGAACAAGGTAGGGGACTTGTTAACAACAATAACACACACTGAAAAGGAGGGATAAAGCAACAGTGAGGGAAATCCAATCTCTATCAGGTAAACTCCATTTTGCAACCAGGATACTGCCTCAAGGCAGGGTTTTCCGAAGAAGCTTGAAGTTAAAATAAAAGGAACACCAAAGCAACATCACTGCATAAGATTAGGAAGGAATGTTAAAAAAGCCCCTTGCAGTATGGGAGGAATGTCTGAATGATTTTAATGGCACAGTGAGTTGGCAGATGCCAATGAATGAGGAGAACAGAATAACAGTAAGTACAGACACAGCAGGGAGCAAAGGTATTAAGTACAGACGCAGCAGGGAGCAAAGGTTTTGGGGCCTAGCTTGGGCAACAAGTGGTGTGCAGGGGCATGGCCCACACCCTAGCACACAAATGGGTGGACCAACAACATTACGTTGTTGGGAATATTCCCAATATGGATTGCCATTTACTTATGGGGCACTGTATTGAAAAATACAGAATTGACCATCTGGTCAGATAATATGGCAGTGGTCCAGCCAATTAATAAAGGGTCCACATCACGCCAGTTGGCACTGGAGGTATTGATAGAAATAACATAACAAAAAAACAAAAAAAGCATTGCATTAAAACACAACATTGTGATAAAAGCCAGGCACATCGCCTGCAAAATGAAAAACGCTGCCGATGCATTATCTCGTGGGCAGTTGGCAACATTCAGGGCTCTGAGACCGCAGGCAGAGCAAGTGGTGAGGGTGGTGCCAGAAGAAGAATGGAGGTTTTGAGAGGTGAGCAAATGAGGTTCAGCACACTGGACGGCGGGCAGACCAAAAAAAGGACAACACTACTGAAAATAAACGCACCCCATGCACGGGTGCTGCAGGGAGTGGCACAGAATTCCTTATGAATATGGCAAAGAAAGAACGCTCTGGCCAAGAAAACGGTCAAGCACGTAAGAGCCTTCAAGATTTTGGTAACAGTATACAATTTAATAACATTAAGGACAGTCATAAAGATCATGTAAACACATTTTTGGAATGGGCTTTAAAACAGAACAAAAGGAAATCACGGGCAGCATCTCACTTGGCAGCAAGTGCCTAACGCGCCAATTTAGCAGGGGGTGTTGCCCCTACCCATAGCGCATTCACAAAGTATGCGCCCAGGGGTTGGACCAAGAAAAGATACTATGTGCCCACTGAAGTTTGGGGAATTAGCAAGATTATTGGGCATGTTGCATGTGGTTTGACTTATTTTGGGGCATTCAGAGTAAGTGAAATTATAGTCAAAAACACAGCGTCAGATGAGGGCTTCGCCAAGATGACGTCATAGTAAATGGGGAAAGAATGTCTATTACAAGGAGATCCAAAACGGATCAACTAGGTAAAGGGAGAGTGATTAACTTATACTGCATTGATGACAACATGCACTGTCCAATATGCATAACGAGGTTATTTCTCATTCTTCGCCTCTAACTGGGTAAACAATTACTGATACAGAAGGACGGCAAGTCCCTACGTAGATTTCAATTGCGGGCTACCTTTATGAAAGCAATTTGAACAGTGGGATAGCATCCAACAGAATTTGCAACACATTCATCCCACATAGGTGCAGCAACTTCAGCATGCATGGGGGGACTGGGTGCCCAAAAAGTACAGAAGGTTGGAGATCTGGGAATTACAAAAAGATACGTAAGGGAGAAATTGTTCTAATGCCCAGATGTCTCCCACCTAGGTACCAGTGGCCAACACTAATAAAGCAGTAGAAATCTCGAGGAGAACACTGAATAAAGCTCTTGCAAATCTTTGCAGGAACACCGGCCTGACCTTCATCAGGCATTGGGGAATATCATTAAACAATCCAGATTTGTTTAACCAGGATGGGGTTCATTCATCAACAGAAGGCATGGAAATAGTTTAGTGTTATCTTTTTAGACTAATGTTCACAAGGGACCTTTTCTTGACCCGAGCAGAAAGGGGTTGCGCCTGAAAGTACTTTGGGGGTTCCTGAGAGGCCTCAGACCCTCTCAGGTCTGGCGGCCCGGGTCAATTTTGAGGAGGCCCATTACTGGACTCTGGAATAATGGGTACTGCTTATCACCTGACCACATGATACCCAAAAGCATACCCTGAGTAATGCTATTTCGTTTTGTGTACATGATAAAGTCTACAGACCCATTTTTCCCACTTACCTCACTCTGTGTAATTATTTCTCATTGTGTCATGCCTGCACCATGGGCGCACACATTGGCAACCATCATGGACTATTTGTTATTCATTTATCTTCAGAATACTTTTGGAACAACCCCTATTCACACTTTGGTACTTAATTCCCATTTGCGTAACTTTGGTGCCTTCTTATATAACTCAACTAACTACATGTACCACAATGCACCTTGCTACAGCTATCAATTCCTGGCCATTCCCATTCGTCAGCATTGGAACCACAATCCCCAGATGCCCTAGGGATCAGTGCTGATTCCACCACCTCAGGACCAGTGAGGGAGGAGGCAGATTGTATTCAGGTGTGCTGCTCCGGGTGCTGCCAATTAGTCTGCCTCAGTACAGGGCAGGGCGGTATTTAAGCAGCTGCCTGCAGGAGCTCAGTCTCTTGCATCAAGAGTCCTCCCAGCCCCTTTCTGCCTTTTGTCTCGAATTTGTATGCTGTTCCTGCTGCAGCAATTTCCTGCTTTTGTTCCAGTGCTCTTTCTGGGCTTCCTGCCTTGCAGCCTGCTACACCCTGCTGCCTACAGCCCTAGCCTTTTGGGCTCCCTGCCTCACAGCCCTGCTCCGCTGGGCTTCCTGCCTTGCAGCCTGCTACACCCTGCTGCCTACAGCCCTAGCCTTTTGGGCTCCCTGCCTCACAGCCCTGCTCCTCTGGGCTTCCTGCCTTGCAGCCTGCTACATCCTGCTGCCTACAGCCCTAGCCTTTTGGGCTCCCTGCCTCACAGCCCCGCTCCTCTGGGCTTCCTGCCTTGCAGCCTGCTACACCCCGCTGCCTACAGCCCTAGCCTTTTGGGCTCCCTGCCTCACAGCCCTGCTCCTCTGGGCTTCCTGCCTTGCAACCTGTTACACTCCGCTGCCTACAGCAATAGCCTTCCGGGCTCCCTGCCTCGCTGCTCTGCTCCTCTGAGCTCGCTCCTTGCTGCTCTGCTCCGCTGGGTTCCCTGCCTTGCAGCCTGCTACTCTCTTCTGCTTTCAGCCCTGACCCTCGGGTCTCTCTGCCTCTACGCCCTGTTCCTTTGGGTTCGCTCCTTGCTGCCCTACTCCTCTGGGCTCTCTGTCTGCCGCCTCCTACAGCTCTCAGTCCTGCTCCTCTGGACTCTCTGCCTAGCAGCCTACTACAGTCCTCTGCAATCCACTACAGTTTTTCTGTACCTTGTACCCTTTGGTACTGCAGCCCTGCTTCCTTGTTTGCAGCCCCCCTCTTTCCTGGCTGCTGCTCCCTTGCTCTCTTCCTTGTTTGCTACCCCTTGTTCTTGATCCCTGTCCTTCTCTTCGTTGACTCCTCTGTCCTCCCCTTTAGTTTACCCATTTCTATTGTACTGTTTCTTCCTTCATTCCCTTCTCCTAGATTTCTCTTAGACTTCCTTGTCCCTGGTTATTTCTGTTCTTGTCTCTCTTGTGTCTTATGTTGATCCTTTGTACAGAGCTTGACTGTTGGTTTCCGGCAGGCAACCTCTGCCCCTTCCCTTGTCGCGTTTTCAGCTGTTGTTCCCAGCCATGAGCAGACAGAGTGGGCCTCTGTAATAGTAATCCGTGCAGAAGGCTGGAGTTTCCAAAGGTCCGTGGAACACTCTTTTTCCATATCTGCATACACCCCAAGAGGGAATCCAGTTTGTTTGTATCTTTGTATTTCCTGCCCCTTTCTGTTCACAACTACAGTTGCCTGTACTTTTCTTTCTTGGTGAGTTTCCTGCTGTGTGTGTACTTATCTGTCACCTTACATCAACACAGCCACCCAAACCCTACCTGGGGGACCTGTGCCACTCTTGACAGTGTGCCATCCTTGACACATTGGCGGTTTTGTGTGTTTTGTTTTTATATAATGTTTTATTGCTAATGTTGCCACCGCATTATATCACTACCTTGCTTGAGATTGCAGGAGGATCGAAGGGTGCTGAGGCCGCAGGTGGCAGGACTTCAGACAGCCAAAGAGGAGAGCTCTCCATGGCTAGCAGGCTGCAGGAGAAGGCATAAGCTCTTAGGTTGCAGGAGAGCACCTTTCTAGGGCAGCATGAAGGCATGGTTCTCATGCCTGCTAGCAGGGCTCAAGCACACGCTGAAAAGGCTCTTGCACTGCAGGAGGGCAGAGCTCTCGGTCAGTAGGCTGGCAAGGCTGTCAGGTGGAGATGGCTGTGAGGCTGCGGGAGGACATGATA
Source organism: Ambystoma mexicanum (assembly GCF_040938575.1). Taxonomy (NCBI): domain Eukaryota; kingdom Metazoa; phylum Chordata; class Amphibia; order Caudata; family Ambystomatidae; genus Ambystoma; species Ambystoma mexicanum. Next base: position 690,971,086 of record NC_090938.1, read on the forward strand.
CTTTGGCTGCAGGTGTTATCCTGCCTCAGGGCCCTAGTGTCCTTAAGCCTGAGACTCATGACAGGGATCCTAAACTGCAGAACAGGGCACAGGCTGCAAGAGGGAGAACCCTGAGGCAGGAAGGCCAGTTTCGCAACATGCAGGATACTAGGGCTCTGAGGCTGGGAGAGAGGAATTTGAGAAGGAAGAAAACTCTGAGGCTTCAAGTAGGTGAGGCTCTGAGGCTTCAGGATGGAAAATGCTCTCTCAGGCTGCAGGAGGGTGGCAAGGACAGCCAAGGAAAGTCCCAGAGAGCAGGTCTCACGTGCTTATCGTTCCGTACAGGAAGTCTTGCGTGATATCAGAACAGGACATCTCACAAGCCAAGAACAGACGGGCCTGTCACAGAGCTGCTGGTTATCTCTCAGCATCAGGAGCTGGGTGAAAAGTTCATTCCCTGAAGCGGCTGATAAGATAGGAGTCCTGTGAGTGAAGAAACCTTCCATTCCGCTTTTACAATCTTTCTCAAGTACCATTTCTTGGGCAACTCTTCCACCGCTGGACGGAAGGAACACCATTACCACCAAGAGCAGTTCCATCTCTAAAGGTCGATTTGCAAACAAGAGTGTGCATATTGTGAGAGAACTGAAAGTCGACCGCTGCAAAGTCGATTATCTATTACCTTTAATGGCTTAATGCTTGACTTCCAAATGTCACCCCTTTACACGGTTGACCTTGTTATTATCTCTTGTGTTCATTCTTTTTTACAATGGGGGGATCCACTCATCTATACCAATGTTCAACTCTCATCCCCCATTTCCTATACTTAACTCTTCCTTACGGATCTCTTAGTTTGGCTAAACTCTAGCCACTAACATTAACCACAATAATGCCCATTTGAAGCATATTTGAAAATGCAGTACATTGAGATGTTTTCTCTGGTTATCCGGATTCACCCTGAAGCCACACATTAACCTAACTAGGAAACTGTAGCACAGGAAGTGGTTGGAAATGGGTTGGTGTACATAGATAGGTCACAGACCAGGCAGGTAACCGCCTAAGAGGATGCCAATCTCCACAATATCCCAGGAACCCAAGGTTTGCTGGCAGGGCTCAACGTCTGCTCGGGAAGCGGCCTCTGGGCTGTATGCTTAGCAGGGAATCTACATACTGAAGGCCACCATTACATGGGAATGTCTTAGGGTTACCACTTATCTCTCAGAAGACTTGGGCGTTCGTGGTCATTCTAGCTGAGTGGCCGTCCAGTGCTAAACCTTGGGCGCATTCGGGCTTACATTACTAGGCTGCAGCCTCAAAGATTCCCTCCCAGCTCCTCACCCTCAAATCTGTGAGAAGGCCTGCGTGTGGTATCAAGCACTATACAAGCAACAAGCATATAATATTACGTGGTGCTAGTCCTGCACACTGCCCCCTCTACAGAAGCCCTGTGGTATGCAGCCAATGCACTCTTGGATGAGAGTACACTGCTGTGAAATCATACTAATGACAAATGTGTGCTATACTACAATCAGTTGCTAGGTCGTTTTGTCTCAACTCATTTTGCTTGATCCACCTTTCAACGCAGAATCAAAGTAATTGCTGCAGAGTTCCATGGCACAATTTCGGTTCTCATGCCAGCAATCACTAATTCACTGACATATTCAAAGACACAGTATTCTCCCTGCAAAAACAAAACTGCTTAAGAGAATGTTACAGTATTACTCATCTCTGAAAAAGCAAATGGTGTTTTCCAGCAATGTAATGTTCAGACTTCTATCCTATTCAGAGTACCGTGTGCAGAATTTCCATACCACCCACAGCACTCAGTGGCCATAAGAATCGCAATCCACGCTACACATGTGTCACATAGCATTCTTAGTTTATGTCGACTTTTGGTCATGGATACATTTGGTAAGACAACCTTGAGCATTCTCACATTATCAGCACCCACGCAATTCCTTGCATCACTAGAGTTGAGATTTGGCAGCCAACAGCACACCAGTAACAATACAACTTCAAGTTCCAACGGGGGCTATGCCTTGAGTGAGCAACCTCTGATGAACACTGTACCAGAGACTGCAAGTCATGACAGCAAGACTCAAGCACCACCTCTTTCTGGATATGTACAGCAAAAGCCTGTTAGTTGCTGTGTCAGTCCAAGAAATAATTCTATAGGTTGCTATAATGGGGTGGGCAGAGAAAAGAAAATCTAGACAGACTCCTTGATAGTAACAAAAAAGAAAGGACTGGTAGCTGTGGTTTATGGAAAGAGTACACTATATTGCACCTGTTCTCATAGCAAAGGTATCGCAAAGACCGGTCCTCAAGCGCCAAGTCCAACTCACATGTTCAGCATATTCATGTAGAAAACCAGAGGATCTAAATAGGAGTTATTTACAAAGTCGTCATTTATCCTGAAATATGGGTGTAGTTGGGGCTGTGAGACTGGACTTGGAGACCACGGCCTGAACGCAGTGTATAGTTTCCTAAGCGTTGTTAATGTCATGTTCCCTAGACTTGGGGTTCACTTTCTGTCTGAACGGGGCATGGCCTACCTCTCCAAGATGCCACTTTGCTTTTCTCCGAGGACATACAGAACAGTGCTCCCAGAAAATAGTATCATCTTCTAGAGGAAAAAGCATCTAGGAATTAGAAGACAGATACATGGCAGAGATGTAGATGTTGACTAGCTTGGTAGGAGGAATTGATTTGCTCTCGGTAGGAGACCAGCAAAAGAGTATTCAAGAAGTCAGAATTCACACGAAAGGCAAAGGAGGAACACCGAAGGGCCACTGGAGGAATTCAGCAGGCAGGGGAAAGAGAGGAAACGGATGGTAAGGAAGTAAAGACAAAAAACTGTTGATGATGGAGAACAGCAGCACAATTCCAGAGAAAACGGAAGGATCGCAACACAGCAGGGCAGGACAGGACATTAAATCTGGAGGCAGCAGACACGGGAGATATTGAGGAGCGAAGAACCAGAGATCCTTGCTTCCATTTGCAGGGTTGGGGAGATCAGATTGAGCAAAACGACCTGTAAGAGGTTTGCTGCTATCCTGGCTTGAGTTGCAGATCTGATCACTGGACTGGTGCACGATCCTGCTGCTCCACTGAGTGACAATGGGCCTCATTACAACTCTGGCGTTGGACCATGGTGTTAGCACCATGGTCCATGCCGGATTCCGCCATGGTGGATGGCGGATTTACCGCCCTATTCCAAGGTTGGCGGGCGGTAAATCCCCATTCACCATGGCCCCTTCCCCATTCCCATTTTTGGTCCATAGGGCTCAATGGGAATGGGGAAGGCGCTAATTACGGCACAGTAAATTACGGTGCCGTAATTAGCACCAAGGTCCCTTAGCGGGTTGGACTTTAACGCCTGCAAAAAGCAGGCATTAAAGTGTGAATCGGGCGTTAAGGGTTTAACGGCGCCGCAGCCTTTTACGGCGCCATTAACCCCTTAACGCCAGGGTTGTAATGAGGCCCAATGTGTGTGATAGAGACCTCCGAAATGGTCCAGCTCATCCTCCCACACTGCAGCAGGCATGTAAGCCACAGCCCACGGGCTGTTCACTCAACTCCTGTACTTCCCAATCTATATCAACACCATTGTGGTCCCAACAGTAAACTTCATCGGAAGCTGGAGGTAGGGATACTTATGATGGTTATGGAGAAATAGTTTTGGAAACCCGACCTCTATTCTTTAAACAGATTAACCAGAGGGACGTCCTGAGGCTTAGAAAAACCTGTGTTAAAACGCATAATTTGGCTCAATTTTCTGAAATGTCAAGAATTGTGCTTGCTATGCTCCCATGCTCCCTCGTGCAGTGAGTGGCTCGCTTCTTTCCCTAGTTGCATGGACACACAAAAAAAGTCGGCTCACCAACATTCCCTAGCCACACACGAGAAACATTTTTTTGAAAGAACTTTCTCACAAGCACTCGCTTATTTTCGCTAGTAGCACAAACTTGTATTATTTAAGGATTCGGGTCACTGAATGGTTTCCAGTCCTCAGGATTCCTATTTTCTAATTCACTAGGCCAAAGATGTTTTTAATGCACCCTTTTGTTTCACATTTTCACATGTTTAAAATAATATACAGTGTTTTAACATGTTGAGAAACAGTTGCAAGATCCTGAAAGAAAACATATACACTCAAACGTGTCTGGACCTCGAGCTGCAGGGCAGTTAACAGAACTGGTGGGTCAGCTAGACGAATGGAGGCCTCTGGCACTCAGCGTTTGACAAATTAGGTAACTCCATAATGGCGCTAGGTACAAGGATATTTCCAGATTACTCTGCAGGTATTCTCATAGATCAGTGTTTTTGATTTGTGCTTCTGTGGTGTTTATGCATACTAAGATAGTACCTGTTTTTAGTTTGGCTATTAGATGGTGCTTTAGCCGAAGCTATTGCATTAGCGTACGGATAGGGAGAAATGGCATATGAGAAGGGACACACAGCTTATAGGTGTTCTTTGGTTATTTGCCCACCCATTGACTGCCCATGGCCATGGTCATTCCTATGGCAATTCTCACCCGGTTCCAGCCCCCTCCCACTTAATACACCTCCTCATGGGAACTCTTTGAGCTCACTTTAATCTAGCCATATCAAACGTGCCACTCGAAGTGACTGCCAGTGTTTTCTCAAAGAAGTCTTCTGAGAGGTAATGAATTACTTGGAGTTGTAAAGTGCTACTGGTGTAATACACATTTCTTAACCAGGTCTGCCTTCAGCCTCTGTATTTATAAGCTCTATCTGTGTCCTTCACTAAAGCCCTGTTAAAAAAAGAATTGGCAAGGCCCAGCATATAATTATGTATAATTATTAGGAATTTGCCAGGCACGGCTAGTAGGCATGTGCACCATTTTGCACCTGCTACTATCAATAGCCAGTTAATACTACTACGGCAGTGCCTGGCAAGCACCCTTCTCATGCTTACACAAACGCCCAAACTCTTGGCCGTGCCAATGCTTGTTTCTATCTTATGAGAAGAATCATTGGAAGGATCTGGTCCCCAACATTTCTGGTCAGGGCCCATCTAGCTAGTATATTCTGCATGGTAGACGGACATGCCATATTGTAGAGCAGGGGTCTGAAACCTCTGGCTCTCAAGATGTTTTGGCCTAGACCTCCCAAAAGCCCTAGCCAACAAAGTCAATGATGTGGGATCATGGGAGTTTAACTCCAAAACATCTGGAGAGCCACATGTTGCAAAACATTGTATTGAACTAACAAAATGAAAGCAACTATTGAATAGAAATTGACGATTTCAAGACCACAGTCTCTCATTCAGATGTCCAAGTCTGCAAAACAGGAAGACATTTTAAGTACAACCAACACTACATCATTTGAATATGTTCCTAAAACGAACGCGTCGCCGGGGTCACATGAAGCACAGAAATGCTGGACTCCCAGCTAAGTATAAAAAGTGATGTATTTAAAGAAATTGAACATTACACATTATTGACAATTGCAATGTCTTAACTTTATGCCATGCTGTAATATTTGTTGTGCGCGCGTTCGTGTAGTTTATCAATGTTAAGTCTAAAAAGTAGAAAACAGAAGCATGCTTCCATGTAAGTGCAACAAGTCGCACATTGGAAGACGCCTTCAGCAGTGCAAACCACAGCCGCTGGAGCTGCTGATGAGATTAAAGACCACAGCGTGTGTGTGAAAGTTTGAGCATGCATGGAAAACATTGGAAATAGCAAAATCGCGTGGCTGCATGTCCTTATCTGATCAGTGACACTCTAACCGAAGTGCAGGGTTCACACTGGATTGTGGGGCTCAAATTAGAAGGTGCTGTGGTCATCTCTTTCAAGAGGAAGTGAAGTTTGGGGTGGGGAGGGCAGTCCTGAGCATTTTCCCAGTTTGTAACTGAAAATGGAACATAGAATGAACAGGGGTGCCACTATCCGCGCATTGTCAGTATCCTAAGGTCCTAGGAGACCTCCCGGCCGTCCATGGCGACCAAGCTTGAAAAGGTGGCAATGGATTCACCTTTTGGTCCAGCAAGTTACTCAGGGCCAAAATGAGTTACATTACAAATAAAAGAGAAAATCACCAATTTATATCATGCAGCCCCAATAACCCTGCGTTAATCCAGCTGTAAAATAAATGTAACTGGGCCCTGCCTCGCAAAGAAGTCGGAACTCAGCAGACATCTTCAATAGTCAGAAGAATCCCTTGCTGATTAACGAAGGAGGCCCTTCTGCTTACAGAGGTTTTTGTGTCCCCATTAACACTGGAGCCCCCAGGATGTTCATGAGGAGAAATGCTATGTGTTAGGGAGGCCGACGGTGGTCACACGGTCGGCCTCACAAGTGCTGGGGGCCCAACACCTTGATGGGTTGCAGGGCGGGACCCTGGAAGGCCATGGGGACACAGCCTGGGTGCAGGAGGTGTTCACTTGCTCTCCCCCAAGCAGGAGGTGGTCACTTGCTCTCCCGCAGGCAGGAGGTGTTCACTTGCTCTCCCCCAGGCAGGAGGTGGTCACTTGCTCTCCCTGGTCACTTGCTCTCCCCTAGGCAGGAGGTGGTCACTTGCTCTCCCCCAGGCAGGAGGTGTTCATTTACTCTCCCCCAGGCAGGAGGTGTTCACTTGCTCTCCCCCAGGCAGGAGGTGGTCACTTGCTCTCCCGCAGGCAGGAGGTGTTCACTTGCTCTCCCCCAGGCAGGAGGTGGTCACTTGCTCTCCCTGGTCACTTGCTCTCCCCTAGGCAGGAGGTGGTCACTTGCTCTCCCCCAGGCAGGAGGTGTTCATTTACTCTCCCCCAGGCAGGAAGTGTTCACTAGCTCTCCCCCAGGCAGGAGGTGGTCACTTGCTCTCCAACGGGCAGGAGGTGTTCACTTGTTCTCCCCCAGGCAGGAGGTGGTCACTTGCTCTCCCCTAGGCAGGAGGTGGTCACTTGCTCTCCCCCAGGCAGGAGGTGGTCACTTGATCTCCCCCAGGCAGGAAGTGTTCACTTGCTCTCCCCCAGGCAGGAGGTGGTCACTTGCTCTCCCCCAGGCATGAAGTGTTCACTTATTCTCCCCCAGGCAGGAGGTGTTTACTTGCTCTCCCCCAGGCATGAGGTGTTCATTTACTCTCCCCCAGGCAGGAGGTGTTCACTTGCTCTCCCCCAGGCAGGAGGTGGTCACTTGCTCTCCCCCAGGCATGAAGTGTTCACTTACTCTCCCCCAGGCAGGAGGTGTTCACTTGCTCTCCCCCAGGCAGGAGGTGTTCACTTGCTCTCCCCCAGGCAGGAGGTGTTCACTTACTCTCCCCCAGGCAGGAGGTGTTCACTTACTCTCCCCCAGGCATGACGTGTTCACTTATTCTCCCCCAGGCAGGAGGTGTTCACCTGCTCTCCCCCAGGCAGGAGGTGGTCACTTGCTCTCCCCCAGGCATGACGTGTTCACTTGCTCTCCCCCAGGCAGGAGGTGTTCACTTACTCTTCTCCAGGCAGGAGGTGTTCACTTGCTCTCCCCCAGGCAGGAGGTGTTCACTTACTCTCCCCCAGGCAGGAGGTGTTCACTTGCTCTCCCCCAGGCAGGAGGTGTTCATTTGCTCTCCCCCAGGCATGAGGTGGTCACTTGCTCTCCCCCAGGCAGGAGGTGGGAGGTGGTCACTTGCTCTCCCGCAGGCATGAGGTGTTCACTTACTCTCCCCCAGACAGGAGTTGTTCACTTACTCTCCCCAAGGCAGGAGGTGTTCACTTGCTCTCCCCCAGGCATGAGGTGTTCACTTGCTCTCCCCCAGGCAGGAGGTGTTCACTTACTCTCCCCCAGGCAGGAGGTGTTCACTTACTCTCCCCCGGGCAAGAGGTGTTCACTTGCTCTCCCCCAGGCAGGAGGTGTTCACTTGCTCTCCCCCAGGCAGGAAGTGTTCACTTGCTCTCCCCCAGGCAGGAGGTGTTCACTTGCTCTCCCCCAGGCATGAAGTGTTCACTTGCTCTCCCCCAGGCAGGAGGTGTTCACTTGCTCTCCCCCAGGCAGGAGGTGTTCACTTACTCTCCCCCAGGCAGGAGGTGTTCACTTGCTCTCCCACAGGCAGGAGGTGTTCATTTGCTCTCCCCCAGGCAGGAGGTGGTCACTTGCTCTCCCCCAGGCAGGAGGTGGGAGGTGGTCACTTGCTCTCCCCCAGGCAGGAGGTGGTCACTTGCTCTCCCCCAGGCATGAAGTGTTCACTTATTCTCCCCCAGGCAGGAGGTAGTCACTTGCTCTCCCTCAGGCATGAAGTGTTCACTTACTCTCCCCCAGGCAGGAGGCGTTCACTTGCTCTCCCCCAGGCAGGAGGTGGTCACTTGCTCTCCCCCAGGCATGAAGTGTTCACTTACTCTCCCCCAGGCAGGAGGTGTTCACTTGCTCTCCCCCAGGCAGGAGGTGTTCACTTACTCCCCCCCAGGCAGGAGGTGTTCACTTACTCTCCCCCAGGCATGAAGTGTTCACTTATTCTCCCCCAGGCAGGAGGTGTTCACTTGCTCTACCCCAGGCAGGAGGTGGTCACTTGCTCTCCCGCAGGCATGAGGTGTTCACTTACTCTCCCCCAGGCAGGAGTTGTCCACTTACTCGCCCCAAGGCAGGAGGTGTTCACTTGCTCTCCCCCAGGCATGAGGTGTTCACTTGCTCTCCCCCAGGCAGGAGGTGTTCACTTACTCTCCCCCAGGCAGGAGGTGTTCACTTACTCTCCCCCAGGCAAGAGGTGTTCACTTGCTCTCCCCCAGGCAGGAGGTGTTCACTTGCTCTCCCCCAGGCATGAAGTGTTCACTTGCTCTCCCCCAGGCAGGAGGTGTTCACTTGCTCTCCCCCAGGCAGGAGGTGTTCACTTATTCTCCCCCAGGCAGGAAGTGTTTACTTGCTCTCCCCCAGGCATGAGGTGTTCGCTTACTCTCCCCCAGGCAGGAGGTGTTTACTTGCTCTCCCCCAGGCAGGAGGTGTTCCCTTGCTCTCCCCCAGGCAGGAGGTGTTCACTTGCTCTCCCCCAGGCAGGAGGTGGGAGGTGGTCACTTGCTCTCCCCCAGGCAGGAGGTGGTCACTTGCTCTCCCCCAGGCATGAAGTGTTCACTTATTCTCCCCCAGGCAGGAGGTGTTCACTTGCTCTCCCCCAGGCAGGAGGTGGTCACTTGCTCTCCCCCAGGCATGAAGTGTTCACTTACTCTCCCCCAGGGAGGAGGTGTTCACTTCCTCTCCCCCAGGCAGGAGGTGTTCACTTACTCCCCCCCAGGCAGGAGGTGTTCACTTACTCTCCCCCAGGCATGAAGTGTTCACTTATTCTCCCCCAGGCAGGAGGTGTTCACTTGCTCTCCCCCAGACAGGAGGTGGTCACTTGCTCTCCCGCAGGCATGAGGTGTTCACTTACTCTCCCCCAGGCAGGAGTTGTTCACTTACTCTCCCCAAGGCAGGAGGTGTTCACCTGCTCTCCCCCAGGCATGAGGTGTTCACTTGCTCTCCCCCAGGCAGGAGGTGTTCACTTACTCTCCCCCAGGCAGGTGGTGTTCACTTACTCTCCCCTGGGCAAGAGGTGTTCACTTGCTCTCCCCCAGGCAGGAGGTGTTCACTTGCTCTCCCCAAGGCATGAAGTGTTCACTTGCTCTCCCCCAGGCAGGAGGTGTTCACTTGCTCTCCCCCAGGCAGGAGGTGTTCACTTAGCGGCAAGGCGCAGCAGGCGGTCTGTTGCTATTAAGTGCGCCCACGGTGGCTCGCGCATTCAATGACAATAGGGTGCTCAGCACCCCATTGTCACCAAATGCGCCCCTCCTTGGCGGGCGCCTTCAACAACAAAAGGCGCCATTAGCCCCCACCACGCCAGCTCGGGGGAGTCTTTCAAGGACTCCCCTGAGCTGGTATATTGACAGAAGGTGTGGCAGGCGCCTCGCTGGTACCCAATGCGCCTGCGGAGTGCATTCAACAACAAAAGGGCGCTAATTCACCCTATTCATATCATAACCGCCTCGCCGGAGCAAGGTTTTAAAAAAATAAATAAATAAAAGTGGCACTTCCTGGCCCCGTGCCCTGTTGACCAGGGGTGCGCAGGGAAGGGGGGGCGCCAATTCACCCAGGGCGCTGCTGCCCCTAAGGCCGGCCCTGCAGCCAGGGAAGACATGCCAGCAAGCTGCTGGGCATCCACTCCTTTTTCACGGTGGTGGATGACGCTTCCTCCTTTTCCTCGTCAGCCTTGTTGGGGAGGCTATCGGTGGTCACACGCCCGGCCTCACAAGTGCTGGGAGGACACCATGGATGCCGGGAGCATCCTGGATGTAGGGTAGCCTTGGCGGACCGAGGGCAGCACCAGGCTATTCCGGGGGCCCAGATCAGCGGGATCTGCAGGACCGTGATCACACGGTGTGGACCTGCAGGGCAGGGCTGGAGGACCGTGATCACACGGTATGGGCCTGCAGGGAAGGGCTGCAGGACCGTGATCACACGGTATGGGCCTGCAGGCCCAAAATGAGAGACGGAGGCAGCAGTTCCATTATTGAAGTCTGCAGCCCATCTGCAGCACATGCTCCCTTTATTAGCTCGGGTCATGAGGCAGTCATGACCTATCTTCAGTGCTTAATTTGTGGGGGTGGTTGCCAGTGCCCAACACCGGCACTCTTTTTTGGGCACCGGAACTCATGCGGGGCCAGCGCACATGCAATTGCGTTGTTTGTTCTTCCACTTCGTTTTGCTTCGATCATAAATCATTGGGATTTGTCATTCTGATCTCTCTTGTGCTTGCAGGTTGCAGGCCATGGCTGGCTGGTCCTGGGAGGGGACAGCAATAGCAATGAACAACAAACTGTTACAAACAACAGCCAATGAAAACTACCATTCTGTTGTTACTATGCAGTATGTGATACATTCTGTATAGTAACACAGAATGTGCAGTTTTCATTGGCTGTTCTTCTGAGCCAGTGAAATTACATGGTGACGTGTTGTTGTTGCCAAAGGAGGCAGCGCAGTGCCACCTTCATTTCACGAGTTACTGTGAAGTGAAGGCGTCGAGGCGTGGCGTCGTCGGTCCTGACTTGTGAGAGAGACAGCCTGCCCTGCTGCACTGCGGCCTAGTTGCTTCCTGGGGCCCCCTCTGCCTGCTTTTTCATTTGTGCGGGTGCCATTGTGTACACCCGCACCCCGCACCCTGAGGCCCAACAGGAGACCAAGTCCCAGCCGGCAAAGCAGGTAAGTCACTTGTTGTTGCGTGCGGTGCAGCCTGAGCCTGTCACAGTCAAGTGATCAGGCAAGGAAGGCCCAGGTCGGGGCCCAGGTGGCGGCACGGTCCCCTGGTGGTGTCCTGACTGCCCAGGAGTCAGGACCCCACCAGGGGCCCGTCCGCGCCCAGGATTCTGTCTGTGTGACCTGTGTGCAGTGTGCTGCTGACTGCAGTCAGTGCCAGTGCATTTCTGTGACCAGGGGCTGGCGGCTGCCACAGACTGAGTCGGATGACTCTGCGGCAGGCGGCCGGGCCCATGTATTGTGCCCAAAAGTATGTTTTTACTTTTTTTTTTTAAAACCTGACCTTCCGTGTGGCTGGTGGCTGGGGCCCCGCCCCACGGAAGGTAGGTTATAAAAGAAATAACTTATTTTGAGTGGCAGCTGTGGCCCATCACTTCGAAATTGATGGGCCCAGACGCCCAAATATATGTTTTTTTCTTTTAAAATCTTACCTTGCATTGGGCCGCTGCACCGCGCAACTATTTTTGTCATCATCAGGCTCAGCATGGCAGTGGCGGTGGTGGCCCCATGGAAGGTAGCCTAAGTGATTGAGGCAAGGCAGGGCAAAGCCCAGGACTGGGCGGGGCACGGGCTCTACGTGCTCCCACTAGTGTCTGTCACAAAAGGAATGAATTGTCATTTGCAACTTTGGCCACTTTTTCATTGGTGCCGAGCCCGACTCGAGACAATTGTATGCCCCAGTCCGACCCTGAATAGCATTCATCTAAGCGAAACATGAACTGTGAATTTGTGTCTGGGTGTTTCCGTTCTTCCTTTTAATGTTATCGGCCTCATTAGTTCACAAACCAGCTTCAGCGAGGGGACCTGGAACGGTGCACGTATTGGGCCGAAACCGAACCGGCTGTACTTCGCGAGAAAGCACCATTCAAAGACGAACTTCTGAAATGCCATTTCAGGCTTAATGATACATACATGGAAACTAGACGGGGATAAACATGGTGCACGTGCCCACTAATCTGTCGTCATAAATAAAACCACTAGTTGAGTATTCGTGTATAATTCTCAACCGTCTTTTGCTGTCATTTTTTTACATAATTCCAGCGCATGTTTTCTATCCTGATGTGTGGTTTATACACCAGATGTGGCCCCTTAACCTGGGTCCAGTACGCTCCGAGCATGTGCTCTGAATGAGAGCACATGCAATCCTCAGATAGGAATCCTCAGATAGGGAGGTGGGTGTCTGTTACACCCCGCAGTTTAGTGACGTATGTCAAGAACATGTCAGTGGGAAGGAGATATCCGAATATGCATTCTCCTCTGGCTCCTGAATATTGGGTGACAAAACATATTTCGTTTTTTAATATGTGTTAAGATGGAAAGAGACCCTAAAGCAGAAGTAGCAGATTTCACAACAATGGGCCTCATTACGAGGCTTGCGCCCCCGTAATGAAGGGTGCCGGTACGGGACCGGCACCCTTCATTACGGGATGCGCAATTATGAGTTTCCCATTGCAGGACCCGGACCAGATGTGTTTTCCGGGTCCTGCGAGGGGAAGAGGGAGGTAACAACAGGACACTTGTAATGTGCCCGTTGTTACCTCCCTCCCCATTCCCATTGAGCCCTGTGGGGGCTCAAATGAGAATGGGGAATGGTTCCTGCAAGGAGGAATTATGTCGGAATGACCCGGTAAGTCCCCATTGCAGGAACCTGGTAATGGAGCCCGGTTTGGAGGCAGCCATGGTGCTAATAGCACCATGGCTGCCTCCAAACTCGTAATGAGGCCCAATGTCTTGCAGAAATGACTTTTTCCAAGTTATACAACAACACGAAGGAAGGGTGAAGGGGGATGCATTCATGAGATGTGATGACTGATAAGGGCTTGAGAGTAAATTGATTACACAAAACACCTGAATGAGGTGACTGAAGAACGGGGTGCTATTCCTGGAGCTAACCGATTGACAATACTTGTGGCCTCATTACAACCTCGGCGGTAGCCATGCCGCTATTGGCGGCATGGCTGCCGCCGAAACCGCGTCCATGTCCGGGTCCTCAGAATAAGGACTTACCGGGCCATTCCGAGGTCGGAAGGCCCAGTAATTCCTCCCTCCAAGGACCCGGACCCAGTCCTTCCCCATTCCCATTTCAGCCCCCATAGGGCTGAATGGGAATGGGAGAGGGAGCAAACAACGGGCCATTACGAGTTGGCCCGTTGTTTGCTCCCTCTTCCCCTCGCGGGACCTGGTAAGCACGCCTGGTTTTCCCTGGCGTGCTTACCATGTCCCGCGAGGGGAACTCGTAATAAGGCGGTACGGGGTTAACGGCACCGGCATCCTTACCAGCGCCGTCAACCCCGTACCGCCAGGGTCATAATGAGGCCCTTGGTGTACTTTAACAGACTGTCAGATGGGGCAGAAGGGGTAGAGACAAATAAAGCGCAACAGTGACTGAAACAGAATGCTTTTTTATTTATTTGCATTTTTAACGCGCTCACATAGCCTGGGTGCATCGAGGCGCAGTTACAGGAAGTATGTCTTAGTTGCATATTTACTACTAGCCTGTGCCAGCAGTTGCTGCAGTGCCAAACATGTGACATGAAGCAGCAGCAGTGTGATGGGCTGGTGGTGGGCCGATCTAGGTAGGTCTAGCACTGAACTGGCGCGGCCGACGAGCCTGCGGTGAGGGTGGCGCCGTGCCCGGCATTATGGGGCCAATATTCTTTGGGCACTGGCACTTATTTTTTTACAAATTAAGCACTGCCTATCTTAAAAGGGCAATACATATTGGGAGGGTCCCACATAACACTAAGGACTTCACAAAGAACAATTGTAGCGTACGTGGTATGGAACACAGCCCATGCACATCACAATCAATACTGGACCTTTAGGGCCAAACACCCACCCTTGTGGGCATTCACATAGCTAGGGCCCTTTATACGGAGAAGTTAGCAAGTGTCAGTCGTAGAGGGTAGGAGCCTAATATGGCATGTGACACGTGCCAGTGACACGTGCCGGTGCATGTGACTACTAGAAGTGACAGGTGTCACATGCCATGCCAAACAATGTCACAATTGCGAAAAAATCTCAGGTGTGCATGTCACTACACGCCAAACAATGCCATGAAAGAAAATAAACAACCTCTGATGTGTCATTATAAAACGGATATGAAGAACCATAGTGGGGACTAGACTCAAAGAGTTCCTGGACTCATGCCTATGTCCTTAACCACTAGGCTACCACGTTATTGTAGTAAAGGACCCTTCATTTTCCTTAAAACCCATCTCCATTATGCACTGTCATGAGCTTCAACATGAGTCCCTTTTCTGTTTTAAGTCAAATCCTAAAATAAACTGCAGTGCGATTCGGGAACTTTACATGAAAGAAAATGTTTTATTTGAAGTATTTTCACGTTATGCTTTTTTTCAATTATACTAAATTTAAAGAACAGTTTCATACAAACTCTGTTACTGTCTAATGCTTAAAATGTCTAATTGGATTGTCTACATGTTTTCCAAAATAGTATGGCAACAATATTGAAGTCTGTGTTTGTGTGGGTAGATGTATTCACACTTTTCACACTTGACTGTATGAAGTGTAATAAATACAGAACAACATTTTACTGATAACATTTATAACGTATATTGCAGGTTACATGCAGATTCATGAAAACGTTTAAATTTACAAATGTTTCTGAATCTTCAGATTTAGATTAAACAGCACTTACATATAATACATTCAGTCTTGCACTATGAAAGCTTTCAGAAGCTCTGCAAGGTAATGTAATGTCATTTTTCATTTGTATAGCACCTTTTCCCATTGGTATGGTCTCAAAGTGCTGTAGGTGAATGCCCTTGAGCGACTAAAGTCCATGGTATGAGAAATTTGTCAGATGAGTTTAGAATGTGTGTGTGCATTGTGTGATTTCTTTTAAGGTGCGATGACAGGTTACGTCACTGCGCCGGATTTATAAATACAGCCCCGCGTCAGCATGTAGGGCGGGCAGTGCATGGATGCACCCAAGCCCGCTGGTCCCATCTGGACACCACATGAATTATGGTCAGTACGAAGGAGGGTAGGGGTGGCCAAGTCTCTACTAGCTACCCATACCGAGCTGGCATGTGGATGACTGCTGTAGGATCGTCTGGATAGTATGCAATGTGTCTTAAGAGTGGTGTGTGGCGGCAGATGGGTGTGGTTGGGTGGTCTTGCCATTGTCTATTTTTCATGAGCATGGAGTGTGATACGTACCCGTGTGTTCTGGCTTGTTTCTTGGTTTCGTAGATGTGGCGTGCATTCTGGCCTGTTGTCTGCTAGAGTTTATTTTCTGTGGTCCCTGTATATTTTATTTAAAGGGTTCATTGCTGCCCCAGCCTACCTCAGAGGTGCTTCAATAACCTAATGTGAGGTTTGGTGCCTGATCGCAGGTTTCGGTTGGGTTGATAGTGGAGTAGTTTCTGCTGGAAGTTTTCTGGGCCTGTCTTGTTGAGGGCACGTCAACCAACAGGGAGCCACTGGAGGACACGGTGGGCGGCTGTTATGTGCTCTCTGGAGCCAGGGTCCAGGAAGAGCTTGGCTGCAGCGTTTTGGACCCGTTGGAGATTTCTGAAGTGATATGCGGGGGTGCCCAGGTAACAGGAATTGGCATATTCAAGGCAGAAGAGGACAATGCCTATGATTGCGGTGACTCTGTGAGGGTATGAGATGTAAGAGAAGATACGTCTGAGAATGAGGTACAGATAGCAAGATTTGGACACAGAGTTAATGTGGTGAGAGAGTGTCAGGTCAGTGTCCATGGTGCATCCCAGGTTCTTTGCTGCATTGGATGCGGCACAGGGAGGACCTAGAGAGTATGGCCAAGGGGTAGGTAGGGGGAAGAGAGCGGTCCCCACCCATAGGATCCCAGGGGGCTATCGGGTAGCAGACTCACCTCCCTGGCCCATTGGGAAGGGTCCCCCTCCTGGGGAGAAGTGACGACATTGCGAGATTCGTCACACGATACTCAGAGATGCAGCTAAATTCAGTGCCTATACTCAAAAATACAGCTGATATTTATACAGTGGCTATACTCAGAGATGCGGCTAATTTCAACACAGTGGCTATGCTCGAAAAATTCAGTTAAAATTGTAAACAGTGACTATAGGTCCTGAGCAGTGGCGATACTAAAAAAATGCAGCAGAATTCAATTATGCACTGGCTATGCAACCAAAATATTACTTTGTTACCTGGAGTTGTCTGTGGACAGCTTTTGGCGGCCTGGCTGGGGCACCCAGGGCGAAAAGGTAAACAGGTGATGGAGGTGTCCTACGGAGGTGCATTTTGCCGTAGCCCTGTGCTGGCTGCCTGGGCAAGGCTGCTGTGGGGGAGCCTCCGATGTTAGGCTATTCCAGTCATGTAAGTTGTGCACCGAGCAATCCACAGCACTGTGGGAGGGAAGTGGATGAGGGACACTGGGGAGAGGAGGGTCATGGGAAGGAGCTGTGTGCACTGAGCTAAAAATGGCGCTCAAGTAAGGGGAAGCCAAAACAAGTTACCAGCAATGGAGCATACCTTCTGGAAGATGCAGCACCAGCAGGAGCGGTGAACAAATGAGCCAAATAGGGTCTAGTGCACCGACCAATCCGGAGTACTTTATGTATTATGAGTATTATGCTTTTCTTTTCATTAGCACCCTGAAAGGGGGTGCTGGCCAATCTGGAAGCTCGGACCGCGAGCTGTATTCTCTGATTCAAGCCTGGGTTCCGAGCAGCTTGTGTGCTACTAGCCAGCGCCTCTTCCCTTCCCCGCTCCTCCTTTCCATGCCCGCCACCTCACCTCTTAGCTCTCATGTAGTTTTCTATGCGAGTGCTAAAAGTGGGTAGTCAAAAAAAAGAAACTGATCTTGCTGCTTGGCCGGCGCTGCACAATAGTTTCCCCAAGTTTGTTTTATTGTTGATGACGTGACAGCGGACAAGAATGAGGACAGTGGTGGCAGTCATCTAAGACACAGCAGCAGTAAGCACACTGAAAGGACAACTGACTGGAAGAGTAAAAGAAGATACAAAATGTCCTAAACCGAAATGTTATTTTACTGTGGGGAAGTAATGCAGGGACTTCATTTTATAGATATGTGGATTTTTGTCAGGAGCTGGTAATTCTTCATTTACATCCATTGGCAATTCCACGTGTGGTAGATGTGTGACTAAATGGACCGCACTAAAAGATTGTTTGCCATGGGAGCATTAAGCATCTAGATGAAATTGGGATGATAAATCACTCAGTAATCAAGAATGAAATCCGATCATACTATGTAAATGCATGGCTTTCGACTCCAGTTGGGCTCACCTACATAAAGAGCAGTAGACTGTGTTCTAAAAGAGTATTAAGTATCTGGACACAAAATTGGGATTAGATTTCCCTGGCTGGGTTGAAATCAAATGAAATGCAACCATTGAGATGGACAAAATAGAACTGGGAGCTCAACATTTCGGGATTCAATATATGGTCAAGCAGTATTGTGGCATGGATCGGTCTAGGTTGCATTTTTTAAGGCAAGTTTTGCATAAAGTTAAATTATTAGTGTTTAAATTAAAATTGACCATGCACAGGGCTGCAAATGTTCTTTAGTGAGTACAGTAGAGGAAACACAGGACTGGTCTGGGTACTCAACGTGGGACTCTGTGACAGATTATCATTTGGCAAGTGTGTAAAGGCCCTGCCTTTTTAGATTTGCATTACTTAATAAAATTATGCGGGTAATTCAATCTTCTGATGTCAATCTTCTGATGAGATTCCCCTTTCATGAGTTCAACACTAAAAGCATAGTGTGTTTCTGTGCCTTGCTGCATCAGCGGCTTGATCTGCAGTGCTTGCTCCACCAGTAGGAATGAGCAGGTTCAGATTTCGCAGGTGCCGATTTTACATATGCAGAGACAGCCAAGTATATGCAGGGGATTAATGTAAAATATGCACCCCTGTACCAAAACTATGATGATAAAAGTAACCTAGGCTGGTGTCATGGTAAACTCTAAAAATAAGCTTTGGATAGGTTAAGGCATGCTACTACTCATGATCATTGCAGCCACATTCAATTTGATATCAGAAGTGTGTCAGCTCCTGTGAGCAAACTCAGCTGTGGAAGGTGATGTGTATTGCTAGACAGGCTGAGCCTACCAACTGACAGAACAGGGACCTGAATGACCATGACTCTTCTTTGATCTCTTGTTGAGGATAGGAAACATCCTCACCTAGAGATAGCTGCACCACAGTCAGGCATGCTGGACTCAGGTATCAGAGGAGCACACCCATTCAAAGGGAGTATCCTCACAACAGGCTGCTTCCTTTCTAAAGGTATTTTCATCCACGTGAGACTGAAGAGGGTGGTGTTAGAGTAGACAGTAGGGCTGTGTACAGTGGAGGAAGGCTTCCACCATCTTGTTTTTCTCCCCCTCTCTCGCTCTCCTTCCTGTTCCCTCCTGTTCTTCTTGAGCAAAGCACTTTGGGTTTGATGTCAGCAGGGCAAAGTCAACTGATTTCACAAACAGCGATTGGACCACTAAAGCAGGCTAGCTTTAGTCCAATCTCCTGCAGACATACCTTTAAAAGAAGGGGGTTCCCGCCACTTCTTTGAGTCTCTCTTGAACATAAACCTGAGGAAGAATTCATTTGACCTCTGTTGGGAGAGTTGATCTCTCCAAACTCCTCTGCCAGTGAGGTGAAGATTGAGCATCCAGTGCAGAGGCGAGCGCTGTCCTCTAACCATAACAAAGAACCATTGGGGATGACATGCTGCTGGGATAAGACCTGCCTCTCTTCCAGCCAAGGCAGTACCCATGACCTCACTGCATTGTAGGAGTCCTGAAGTTGTTGACCAGTATCCCTAGTGCTTGGGAGAATAAAAAGAAGGTCCAACCCTTACCCTTGAGACCATAGACTCACAGCAGCCAGAGGACAAGACAGCCAGGAAACCTGCGTTCATAACATGGAACCGATTAGAGCTGTTATTCGAGACCGCTCTATGCCCAAAAACCCACACGACCCATCAAGCTGCTGTTGGCACTTTACGTCATCGAACCACTGTCCCGCATGTTTAAATCTGTTCACCGCCATGCCGCGCTAGCCAAGTATGTTGTTGCCTCTGCATGAACGACATGCTCATAATTGCATCTGTCGCCTTTGAATCGCCAATCAAACCGTGAGCATCTTCGCTGCCAATTGCCAACGCCATGGACCCGAACCTGGTGGCTCATTGAGCCCTGACCATTGTGAGCCGCAAAGAGTCGCTCGAACAGCCCTGTGTATCCAGGCTCCATCATCTTCGCCATCAAATCAACCATCAAACTGACCCTGATGCCCCTTAGCAAACACAGCTGAAGTGCTTGATCAAACTGATCCAGCAGAAACACGTATTCAGTCCCCAGCTGTAGTGCGTGTGCGAAAATGAGCAAAGGAAACATGGCGCCGATGCACGGCCATCTTGGACATTCACTTCCATTACAACAATGAAAGAGCAATGAAAGCCTACGTTTTCATGGTCTCAGCAAGTAAACATGTATTTCTGCAGCGCCGGCAAGGCCATATATTGATGTCAGATGAACGAACTGTGTAGAATAGTTGTTGTATTGTCCGGCGAAAGACAAGCCAGAAAGGGAGGCCGAGTGTTCTGCAGGTGCAGTGATAAGAGGTACTGGGAACAAAGGCAAGTAGAGAAGCTGCATTTTTCCATTTCTAGCTGGAACTTTCCACTCTTTGCGCCTCATGCTTATTGTCTCCTCTTCGGCCAAGGGCAGTCTGGTAACCTATGGGGGGCGGGGACTAGCACCATTAAGGGACGAGGTATTCCTCTTGCGAGAGCAGCTAGAACTTGGACCCCTTGTGATGCAGTCTCGCTGAAAGGGAGGACGCTCTGCTCCAGACCCAGTTAGCACGAGTGATCTCTTTGCATACCGGCTGTGGGACTAAGCAGTGTTGTCATGGCCGAGATTAGGTGTCTTCTGCAACTATTCTAACAGTGATGCTCTTTTTCTATGTTTATGTATAACTGACTATGTGTTTGCCTTTCTTTGTTTATGTTATGAGTGAATAAAGGGCCTATAACAAGCCATTTATATTATCATTATAACCAGTGTTTTATGTGTAGCCTACCTGAGTCCAATTACTGATTTTGCAAGGGGCCGGGGAACGTAAGTTCGAGGTCTCCCCACGTGACCAAGAAAAAGCAAAACAATTGACCCTGTGAGCAGGGTCTTTGTGCTGGTATTGATGCCAAAGATTCCTGCTAATTTGATATACGTTAAAGGTATTGGACTCGGAGAGGCAATAATTTGGAAAACGAAAAGTGTGTGGTGAGGTATTAATGAAAGGGACCTGAAATATCCATTGGGTAAAATGAGCTCCCTATTTAGGAAAAAGGGAAGCTCCGCAGACACAGGCTGTCCGGAGGTGACTATTCCGGGGTGGAGTAAGAGTCTGTATGACAGTCGCACAGACTTGGTTATGTGGTGCTGGCTTAAGTGAGGAATGGGATACCAGTACAGAAGAGGCAAGTCAGGCTGAAGCGGTGGGCTGTCTACAACAGGTGCTGGTAGAGAAAGGGAAAGAGTGTTTGGCTTTATGCAGGAGGGGCTGGATCTTGTTACATGCCTTTCGAAAAATACACCAGCAGAACGTAGATTTACAGGCGAATGTCCTGAGATTGGAAAAGTAACTGGCTGCTGAAAAACAGACTGCATTGATGCAGCAGATCCAGATCAAATTGTATCATGAAAAAGCGGACAAATATCAAGCGGTAGCCGAACAAGCTGCTTTGAGGGTTGCTCATTACAAATATCGAAAGATACGAGGGAGAGTGAATTCTCGCAAGGTGGCAAACGTGATTGCTTCCGCAGAGGTGGATTGGGATCCTGATCATTGGGACGGAGATGTATTCGACAGTACTAGTACCGAGAGTGGTTCAGAGCCAGCGTGTTATCCAAGTCGGAATTTGGCCGTAAGGAGGTCATTGTTAAACCCGTAGTACATAGAAGAATGGGTCATAATCCAAATAATCCCAGAGGAGAGGTGGTGGGTATGACCGCACTCGAGGATTATTCACAGCAAGAGATTGGGGAAATCATTAGTTGATTGAAGCAGAGGGCTGGTGAACTCTTGCTGTCCTGGATGGTCAGGTTATTTGATGGAGAGGTAGTCTCCGCATAGATGCGACAGACTCTGCCATGTTTCTACCCTTGACGCTGGAAATCCAGATACAGGAGATTCTACGTGTAGGCCCTCCTCGCGAGGACGATGGGGTTGAGGTTCAAATGTCTTTGTTACAATTGGCGGCACAAGGGTGTAACTGTAAGTATCCTATTGCCTTAGATTGGCCTACCTAGGAGAAAAATGGTATACATTAAAAGAGGCTATACAAAGAGTGAGGGAACATGTCATGAAAGAGGCAATTCATCTAGATACTCCAGAGCATTTGGGATGGTGGCATTGTCTGTTTCAGCCAGAAATACCATTATCCGGACTTCCCCCCAAGCATAAAATGTATCAATTGTACAAAAAGCAGGGTCTAGATGGGAAGGAGCGTTACAAAAAGGTGAAGCGGCAAGAGGTACATAAGCCCAAGAGGGAAGAGGTTTCATTTACATCGCCTCCAGAGAAGGGAGATGATGAGTCTCCAGGCATGTCCCTGCAATTCCAGCCAATTTATGCAGACTTGAGGAGAATGGTGAGTGCGATGGTGGAAATGGAATCTAAACACACACACTCAAAATACGAATAGGATGATGGTCAAACTCCGGTAACAACAGCCCAAATTAAGGTAGACAGACGGCCTCACGTAAAAGTATAATTATTCTGGCAGTCAGGAAACATACAGGAGGTCAAAACCTTAATTGATACTGGGGCAGAGGCCTCTTCGATACATGGAAATCCTTCAAGGTTTAAGAGACAAAGAGACCCCTGCCATCCAGACGAAAATTGATATGAAAATTGGATGTTTAAAAGAAAGGACACTTATCAGGTATTAGTGGTTTTCGATCCCTGAATACATTATTGGATTCAACATTCTAGAAGGGTTGATGCTCGGATTGGGAAGTAAGCTCTATCATTTTGTGGTAAATGCGTTCACTTGCACTTCCGTGGTGGTAGGACAATTGAAGATGCCCCCGGAGCTGGTCCCGTTAGCTACCAAAACAGAGTGTCCATGAAACAATATCGGATACCTGGAGGGCAGAACGAGATTTCAGAAACCATTAAAGGGTATGTTGGGGATTGTTCAATCCGATCTGGCCCGTTAAGAAGCCAGATGGGAGCTAGAGGATGACTTGATTATCGCAAGTTGAATAAACACACTCCCGAGCTAATACTGGCAGTCCCTGATACAGTGACTTTGATTGAAAATGTACAGAAATTTGAGGGAACTTGGTATGCAGTGTTAGACTTGGCTAATGTCTTCTTCATCGTATAGAATGCTGAGGAATGTCCGACCATCTGTCACCGGCTGGTGGCAGAACATTTAGACAAAATTCTGTGTAAGCCAGATGTGCAAATTGTGCATTACATTGATGACTTATTGATAAAGGAAAAGATGAGCATCTAGATCTTATCATGGACGTTTTATGGAAGGATGGGTGGGAAATTAATGAGACTACAACCCAAGGTTCTGGCAGAGATGAACAAGTTACTTACCCATGGTAACGTTCTTTCGACTGGATGTTCTTCCCACATATTCCTTATATTTGATATCCCAATATCCAGCTTGCTGCTTTGTAAATTGTTTTTCTGTAGAGGGCGCTGCGCGTCGATGTCTGTCGAGTTGATGTCGCTAGGAGGCTTCTGTCTCGATGACAACGTCATCACAGGTATAAGTAGTCACGCGCAGCGTCCATTGCTCAGTTCTGTTTTGAAGTGTTAGACATTGCTCAGGATGAGACGGCTACTACCCTTGAGAGCGCAGACTGCAATTACAAGGGAAGTTTTACTGCGGGGAAGGATGGGAGGGGTGATAAGGAATACGTGGGAGGAACATACAGTCGAAAGAACTTTACCTTTACTTTATTTGTAGTGCGCATCCATAAACCCGCAGGTGTCAGGGCGCAGACAAGTCAAACAAAACACAAAACATTCCAGGTCCAGTATCGGCAAGCAGTGAAGAATCCCCCTCCCCCTAGCAGCCCCACTAAGCCTAGAGGGGCAGAAGAATGCCTTAACGGAACAACCATGTCTTGAGCTCTTTTTTTTAACATGCTCAAGCTCAGGGAGCTTCTCAATGATACTGGCAAGATATTCCATAGTGTGGGAGCAATACAAAAGAACGCTCCTACCTGGACTTTCTTTGTCTTAGATCTAGGTAAAAATAGGAGATTTTGGTTGCTGGATCTCAGATTTCTGTAGCTGGGTTTTTCCATTATATGCTTTTGTAAGTAGGACGGCATGATCCCCATTCGGCACTTAAAGGTGATCACCAGTAACCTGAAGGTAATACGAGCCTCCACTGGGAACCATGGGTAAGTAACTTGTTCTTCGAATGGATTGTGTCCTCCCACGTATTCCTTATCTTTGATAGACTCCCAAAGTATTCATTTATATAGGAGGATGGAGTAAAAACTTTATTCTTTAATTATGCACCAAATGCAATACTGCCTTTCTGAATTTGGTTTCTTGGCTAGTGGAGTAATCCAAGCCATAGAACCTTGTAAAGGTGTGCGCCGACAACCAGTAGCATTTCCGTGCATTTTTGTGTTACTTTAAAATGTTACATGGCGCTGTCCAGTGCTGAAATTTCAGCACTAGCCAGCCCCTGGTAATGTCTTCATTTTTTTTAATATTGGGGGGGGTTCCCCGCAGACCCCCTAACCTCCACGCCTACCCCCCAACCCTAACCCAAGCCCCAACCCTAACCCTAGTTCTGGCCCTAACCCTAACCCTCATGTAACCCTTAAACTGACCCAAGCCCCAACCCTAACCCTAATTTAACCCTTAAACTAACCATAGCCTCAACCCTAACCCCAACCCCAACCCCAACCCTAGCCCCAACCCTAACCCTAATTTAACCCTTAAACTCTCCCAAGCCCCAACCCTAACCCTAGCCCCAGCCCTAACCCTAAATTAACCCTTTGTCACACTCCGAAGTCCGTGGCGCAAGTGGGTTCAATGGCGCTTAAGCGGCCATTGAATCGCCCCGCCACGTTTCTCCTCTCACTGCTATGCAGCGCTCTAGTCTTGGCGGTCCCACCACCAATCGCCTTTTTCCTTCGCTTCCACCCGGAAGCCTGCGCGTTGCAACCCTTCGCGCTAGTCTTTCGGGTGAGACGCTCCTCAGTTTTCCTCTGTTCTGTTTCTTCCCTTGAGCTTCTCTTCTTCTTTCTCCCCTGGCCCTGCCGGCCGTTATTCTGCTTACCTGTCTCGTATGCTCTTCTCCCTCTCGGCTTGTCAGATTTCCGGCTCTTTCCCTGGGCTTCTTACCTGTATTCGTGGCTTCCCCCTCTGTGCTTACTACGTCGAAAGGCTCACCTCCAGACGGCTTCTCAAGGCTCTCCTCCAGGCGGCATCTCCAGGCTCAACTCCAGGCTGCATCACCAGGCTCACCTCCAGGCTGCATTACCAAGGCTCACACGCACTTCACTCAGAGGGTTTTTTTTATGCCGTAAGGCTTTTTCCCCCGATAGTTTGTTCCGGTAGAGGGACCCCCCTTGATCTCTTTAATTTAGGTCAGGGTGGCTTCCTACCGAGGCAGACCCTATCCGCCTCAGAAGAAAAAGGCCCTGTGGAAGAAAAGGCTCCAACAACCCACGGACACTGAGATACCAGGTGAGGAGTGGGTGGAAGGGCTGGATCAGGAAGGAGGGTCGAATCCTACTAGCGCTGACAGTTTGCAACGCCAAGAAAGGATCATGGCTTCCCCTGAACAATTTCAGGAGCTGGTTACAGCGGTTCAAGGGATGAGTGTTGAATTGCAGAACATTAAGGCGGAAAATGCAGCTCTAAGGCAGCTGGTTTCCGCACGGGAATCCAGGGAGTTGGATCTCCCTCCTATGGCCTTGTCTTCCGGAAATTTTGACGGTACACCAAAACGTCTCAAGGAGTTTTTGGAATCTTGTGCCATTTATTTTGCCTTTCGCCCCCACTCTTTCGCCAGTGGTCATTCCAAGGTGGGATTTATGATATCTAATATGACCGGTAATGCCCTGGCTTGGGCATCCCCACTGGTAATAGAGAATAATCCAGTGGTGCAAGACCACAGAGCCTTTTTGACCTTATTAAGGCAGACCTTTGAACAAGAAGAGATTACCCATGTAGCCGCCGAAGAACTGCTCGATGTTCAACAAGGGAACAATGACTTACGCACATATATCTCTTCATTCAAACGCCTGGCTGCTGATGCAGGATGGCCAGAACACGTCCAGTACACTCTTTTTCGCCGAGGATTAAAAGAAGAGCTGAAGGATGAATTGATAGAGAATAGAGAATAATCCATTGGTGCAAGACCACGGAGCCTTTTTGACCTTATTAAGGCAGACCTTTGAACAACAAGAGATTACCCATGTAGCCGCCGAAGAACTGCTCGATGTTCAACAAGGGAACAATGACTTACGCACATATATCTCTCCATTCAAACGCCTGGCTGCTGATGCAGGATGGCCAGAACACGTCCAGTACACTCTCTTTCGCCGAGGATTAAAAGAAGAGCTGAAGGATGAATTGGCTCGTATAGCTCGACTGACCACCCTTTCAGACCTGATATCCATCACACTCCAGATAGAGTATCGCCTGAGCGAGCGACGGGTTGAAAGGAGGAAACATCGCAATCCAGTCCTTCCAGCCTCCCCATCTCCTTCTGTTTCATCACAGCCACTGGGCCGGAGCAAGGAAGAACCCATGCAGATTGGATCCGCCCGAGCTCCTTTGACTCCAGACGAGCGAAAGAGACGTCGGGATGCAGGACTATGCATGTATTGCGGATCGAATTCTCATCTCCTTCGTAACTGTCTGGAAGTCCCTCCTCGGCGGTCGGGAAACAACAAACCTCGGAACTAGAAGGGACAGGGTTCCGAGGTTGTAGCTCTAGTCCCTCTGTTACTCTGACAGTAGCACCCCCTCCTAATACCTTGGATTCTCGTCTCATGGTGGTATCCATTCAGCTGCAAACTCCACAAAGTCAACTCTCCACTTTGGCCCTAATTGATTGTGGAGCTGCTGGGGTCTTCATGGATACCGAATGGGCAGGACACCAGGGACTCAGCTTGGTGCCACGAAAGGAAGCTCAGAAGGTAGAGGGCGTGGATGGATCCCCATTATCTTCCGGACCCATAACTCACACCACTGAACAGATGACGATCATTATACAGCAGCACTCGGAACTCTTAATGTTCGACCTCATTCGAGCCGCCCATTTCCCTGTGATTCTGGGTATTCCTTGGTTGAGGAAACATAATCCACACATTGACTGGGCCAGAAATTCTATGACATTTGATTCAGAGTTTTGCCAGGAGCACTGTTTACCTCTTCAATCTCCCGAACAGATCCAGATCATTCCATCAGGAGTAGCTACTACAAGCGAAATTTGTTGTGTTCCATCTGAACTGTCTGAATTCCGAGAGGTCTTTAGAGAGAGAGCTGTCCTTGAGTTGCCCCCGCATAGACCCGAAGATTGCACCATCGACCTGGTACCTGAAGCTTTGGTACCGTTTGGGAGGATGTTTGCTTTATCACTCATTGAAAAGAAGGCCTTACGGTCATATTTGGATTCCCATCTAGCCAATGGCTTGATAGAACCGTCAAAATCCCCGGCGGGCGCATCACTGTTCTTCATTCCCAAACGTGATTCATCAGAATTAAGGCCTTGTATAGATTATCGTGGCCTCAATAAGGTCACGGTTCGGGACCGATATCCCATGCCCCTCATTAATGACATCTTAGAAGCAGTACAAGGCTCCACTATTTTTTCGAAGTTGGATTTACGAAGTGCTTACCACCTCCTCCGTATCCGCAAGGGGGATGAATGGAAGACGGCTTTTCGGACCCCTTTTGGTCTTTACGAATATAGGGTGATGCCCTTTGGACTTGTTAATGCACCAGCAATATTCCAACGCTTCATGGATCGCCTTTTCTCTGATGTCTTATTCATCAATACCATAGTCTATTTGGATGACATTTTGGTATATTCTCGCTCCCCCCAAGAACATCTTCTACATCTCAGAACAGTATTACAACGTCTTCAGTCCAATGGTCTGTTGGTGAAGCCCGAAAAATGTGTCTTCATGGCTGATTCCGTTCCATATTTAGGATATATCCTTTCTAAAGAAGGAGTAACGATGGAACCAAGGAAGGTCGCCGCCATTTTAGAGTGGCCTATACCCACTACCCTGAAGGAAGTCCAACGCTTTTTAGGCTTAGCCAACTTCTATCGAAAATGTATTGACCATTTCTCGCAGGCTGTCTTGCCCATTACCGCTCTGCTCAAGAAGGAGGCTAAACCTTTTCTTTGGACTGAACAGGCTAACACTGCTTTTGTCCAGTTGAAGAAGTTGTTTTGCTCTGCACCTATTTTATGCCAACCGGATCAGGGCAAACCATTTGTGGTTGAGGCAGACGCCTCTGCCGAGGCATTGGGGGCTGTGTTGCTTCAGGAATGTAGGGGTGTGGAACACCCAATAACCTATCTGTCTAAAACTCTATCCGCTAGTGAAAAGAATTATTCCGTGATTGAAAAGGAACTACTCGCCCTCAAGTCGGCCTGCGAGGAATGGAGACACCTATTACATGGGTCCGTATATCCATTTGTTCGGCGCGCTGATCACAAAAACCTGAAAATCCTTCGTGGGATGGAATGCGTTAACTCCAGGCAAGCACGCTGGGCTCATTTTTTCAGTCAATATGACTTCACCATTACATACATACCGGGGACTCAGAATGGTCTAGCTGATGCTCTATCCTGAAGAGATACCCCTGCTACACATGTCACCCCTCCTTCTGAGTATTTGTTTTCACGCAATAGGATTGTAGGTGCCATCTCAACCTTCCTTCAAGACATAAGGTCTGCCTCTACGCCAGATCTAGAGGAGACAATCCCTCGGAGGGATTTACGGGGTGTGCAATGGGCAGAAGGCTTGCTGCTAGTGAACCAAAGACTCTTTGTACCCACTAGAGCCTTACAGTTGAAGATACTGGAATGGTGTCATGATCATGCCAAAGCGGGTCATCGAGGTCAAAGAGGCACAATGGAACTGATCACTCGTTCCTTTTATTGGCCTACACTAAACAAGGATGTTAAGGATTACTGCAAGGCCTGTTCCATCTGTGCTCAAAGTAAGACTCCCACTTGTAAACCCTTGGGGCTATTGGAGCAACCAGAGATCCCTTCTAGACCTTGGTCCCATATTTCTATGGATTTTATTGTGGATCTACCGGCCTCCCAAGGCTCTACCTGCCTCCTGGTAACTATGGATTCCTTCACCAAATTGGCATACTTCTCTCCGCTAGCAGGTGTCCCATCCGCTTCCAAGATGGCTGAGGTTTTTCTCAAGGACATTTTTCGTTTACATGGATCGATGAAATCATCTCTGATCGAGGGAGTCAATTCACATCACGGTTCTGGGGAGCCCTGTGTAAACGTCTTGGCATTGATAGAGCATTATCTTCAGGGTTTCATCCCCAGACGAATGGCCAGACAGAGCGCCTTAATGCCACTCTGGAGCAGTACCTCGATGCTACATAAACCGTCACCAAGACAATTGGGTGTCTCTTATTTCCACCGCCGGGTTTGCTTATAATAACACTGTTCACTCTGCTACCAAACTTAGCCCTTTTTATTGTACTTATGGGATTCACCCACATGGGGTATTACCAATTCTCCATTCCCCCTCTAATGTACCTACCATCGAGTCCACTTTAAGCGAAATAATAACTGCACATAGAACAGCTCAACTTAGTTTGTCTGCAGCCAAGACAAGGTACAAGGCCCAGGCCGATTCCCATCGCCTACCTTGCCCCCAGTGGAAGAAGGGTGATAGGGTTTGGCTTTCCACCAAGTTCCTTCCCCGTTGGTTACGCCCAACTAAGTTGTCCTTTCGCTACGTGGGGCCTTTTAAGATCACCCATAAGATAAACCCAGGAGCATTTAGACTCAAGCTTCCCAAGAAGATGAGTCGCATACACCCGGTCTTCCATGCTTCTTTGCTACGCTCTGTAGATCCAAGTATTACTGGTAATAAGAAACCCATCTTACCTGCCTGTTCCGAACCCAGTTCTGCTGAATATGAGGTTTCACACATCCGAGATTTCAGGTATAGAAGAGGATGTCTTGAATACTTGGTGTCCTGGAAGGGTTATCCCCAATCGGAGGATTCATGGGAACCTGATTCCTACGTCCATGCCCCAGTACTCACTAGAAGGTTCCACCGTACCCATCCGGGCAAGCCGGGAGGTGTGAGGTATAGAGGGGGGCATACTGTCACACTCCGAAGTCCGTGGCGCAAGTGGGTTCAATGGCGCTTAAGCGGCCATTGAATCGCCCCGCCACGTTTCTCCTCTCACTGCTATGCAGCGCTCTAGTCTTGGCGGTCCCCCCACCAATCGCCTTTTTCCTATGCTTCCACCTGGAAGCCTGCGCGTTGCAACGCTTCGCGCTAGGCTTTCGGGTGAGACGCTCCTCAGTTTTTCCTCCGTTCTGTTTCTTCCCTCGAGCTTCTCTTCTTCGTTCTCTCCTGGCCCTGCCGGCCGTTATTCTGCTTACCTGTCTCGTATGCTCTTCTCCCTTTCGGCTTGTCAGCTTTCCGGCTCTTTCCCTGGGCTTCTTACCTGTTATCGTGGCTTCCCCCTATGTGCTTACTATGTCGAAAGGCTCACCTTCAGACGGCTTCTCAAGGCTCTCCTCCAGGCGGCATCTCCAGGCTCACCTCCAGGCTGCATCACCAGGCTCACCTCCAGGCTGCATTACCAAGGCTCCCACGCACTTCACTCAGAGGGGGGTTTTTTATGCCGTAAGGCTTTTTCCACCGATAGTTTGTTCCGGTAGAGGGGCACCCCTTGACCTCTTTAATTTAGGTCAGGGTGGCTTCCTACCGAGGCAGACCCTATCCGCCTCAGAAGAAAAAGGCCCTGTGGAAGAAAAGGCTCCAA
This sequence comes from Ambystoma mexicanum, assembly GCF_040938575.1. Taxonomy (NCBI): domain Eukaryota; kingdom Metazoa; phylum Chordata; class Amphibia; order Caudata; family Ambystomatidae; genus Ambystoma; species Ambystoma mexicanum. The sequence goes on from NC_090938.1 coordinate 691,001,286, forward strand.
CAACCCACAGACACTGAGATACCAGGTGAGGAGTGGGTAGAAGGGCTGGATCAGGAAGGAGGGTCGAATCCTACTAGCGCTGACACCCTTAAACTAACCCAAGCCCCAACCCCAACCTTAATACTTACCATTACATGTCTACGGAACCATCACATTTATTTCAACGAAATGGCCATTCTATGGAATGGTATTTTGATGGAAAATCTATGGTTTGGGTTTCAATAGTTTGTGATTCGATAGAATGACCGGATACCGGTTCCTGAAGCTCATGAAGTGCAGAAAAACGGAACTGAGCAACGGACACTGCGCGTGACTACTTATACCCGTGATGACGTCGTCATCGAGACAGAGGCCTCAGAGGGACATCGACTCAACAGACATTGACGCGCAGCGCCCTCTACTGAAAAAAGAAATTCTGAAGTAGCAAGCTAGATATTGGAATATCAAAGATAAGGAATACGTGGGAGGACACAATCCATTCGAAAGTGATTTTTCTGAGACTTCAGTGGAATAATGGACATCATGAAATGGTACCAAAAGCCAAACAAAAGATCCTCGAGTTCTTGACTCCGAGAACTAAGAAACAAGCTCAGCAGTTTATTGGTCTGTTTGGATTCTGGAGACAACGTATACCACATTTGGGGCAGATTTTGGCGCCCCTTTACAAAGTAACACTCAAGAAACACGATTTTTAATGGGGTGAGGAGCACGATAGAGCGTTCCAATTAGCCAAAGACACCATTCAGAAAGTACTTCATTGATGGCCGTTGAGAGATGGGGAGGTGGAACTCAATGGGCCTCATTACGAGTCCGGCGGTAACAGAGCTGGAAAAACCGGCAGGTTACCACCGGACCCATATTAACATTCTGCCTCTGTGATTCCCGGAATCACCGGGGCATTACGACCCCGGTGACCCAGGAATTCCGGAGGCGGAATTGTGTAAGTCCCCATTCCCATGGAGCCCCATAGGACTCCATGGGGCTGGGGTCTATGACAGAGCCGGTGTTTCCATGTCCGCCGGCAGGCAGGTGGTGTTAAATCCGGCAGGTCAGACCTGGCGGGAGTGACACCTCACGCCTGCAGGACCCTTAATGAGCCGGTCCGGAAAGAACGGTGGCAGCGGTTTTACCACCACCTTCTTTCCGGACCGGCAGGGTCGTAATAAGGCCCCAGGTATCTGTGCAGGATGTCTATGCCAATTGGAGTTTGTGGCAAAAAACAGGACAGGAAGCGGGTGCCTTTAGGATTTGATGTCGGAAGTTACCTGAAGCTGGTGAGAGATATACTCTGTTTCAGAAGAAATTGTTAGCCTGTAATTGGGCACTGGTGCATATGGAACAAATGACGGTGGGTTGTGATGTATTGATCTGACCGGAAATACCAATCATGCAGTGGGTACTGAGCTCCCCTAAAACACATCGAATCGGGCATGCACAAGAGGCCAGTATCATCAAATGAAAATGGTACATTCAAGATCGTGCCAAGACAGGGAAGAGGGGTGTGGCAAAATTACATGAGCAAGTGGCAGGGGTTCAGCTAGTGGATCTGGAGCCTGTAGGAGAGATAACCCTGTCTCCAGTCAAATGGGGAATCCCATATGGAGAATTATCTAGAGAACAAGTGGAACATGCCTGGTTTACTGATGGTTCAGCCAAATATGTGGAAATTGAGCGTCACTGGAAAACTGTAGCCTATAATCCCAGGTTGAAAAAGGTGTTAACCACCTCTGGCAAAGTGAAGAGTAGCCAATTCGCGGAATTATATGACATGTACCAGGCTTTGAAACAGGAGACGCCCAGAAGTTGTCACATTTATACAGACTCGTGGTCCGTTGCAAATGGGTTGGTTGTGTGGCTAATTATGTGGCAGAAGAATGGATGGAAGATTCATGCTAAAGAAGTATGGGGAAAATAATTGTGGCAAAACATTGCTGAGATGCTAATGCATACTACAATAACTGTGCATCATGTAGACGCACATTGTGCATCAGATTTATTAGAACAATGGTTCAATTCTGTTGCAGACGAGCATGCCAAAATTTCAGTCGAGGACACCAGGGCTGAGAAAGATGATTTGGAGGCGATTGCTAAAGGGGCCCACCAGAAGAGAGGACGGTTGTATACTAATTGACCTCGGGAGAATTGACCTCGGGAGAATTGACCTAATTTAGAAGGTCAATTAGGACATATTATGCAGGGGAAACCTCACGCAACCTCCCACCCAATCCAAAACACCCTGCAAACCCCCACCCAATCCCCTTATATTTTTATAATCCAAAACCAACCCAATACATATATAAAATAACTAAAATTATTTAAAGGTCAATCGTGCAGAAGGTCAATTAAGACCACTATAATTAGGTCACTTGTGCAAAAGGTCAATTGTAAAAGGTCAATTTGGGTAATACCGAGTGGACAGCTCAGAGAGAAAGCTACTATCAGGTGGGCGCAAGACAGGGGAATTAGAATTCCATTAGAGATGGTAAAAACTGTGATTTTACAATGTCCCATGTGGCAACATCAAAAGCAAAGAACCATTCCACATATAATCCACGGCATATTGAGGCGGGGTAAATTGCCCAGACAGATTTGGCAGACCGATTATATTGGTCCCAATGTCATTAGCCGAGGATGTCAATATGCATGTACCATTGTGGACAATTATTCCGGTTACCAAATGGTATTGCCATGCAAAAGAGCTACCCAATTGAACATGATTAAATTATTAAATCAAGTGGCTGTGTATTATGGCATCCCCTTACAGATTCAAAGCAACAATGGGTCCCACTTTAAGAGAAAGTTGGTTTCAGACTATTGTCAGGAAAAAGAAATCAAATGGATCTTTCATGTCCCCTATTACCCTGCGGCTTCAGGGTTAATTGAGAGAATGAATGGCTTGTTGAAAGAACAGTTGCGCAAAGCTGGTGAGGATACCCGAAAAGGGTGGTGTGAAAGTGTGTTAGATGCCATTCAGATACTTAATAACCGTCCCATTGTGAACTGTGAGACTCCATCAATGCGCATGTTGATGCCAGCCTTACAATTCAGAACCAATAAAGTTGTGGAAACTCTGTTGTATTGGGAAATGTCTCCTGAAGCGTTAGCTCTTTATCGGGCAACTCCTAGGTCTCAGCTGGGGTAGATTTGCATGCAAGGGAAGAAATCTGACTTTAACCAAGAGGCATTATTGTGATTGATACAGGAATCGGGGTGCAAATTCTGTCTGAACATATGGGATTAATTGCCCCTAGACCTGGACTAGCCCTGAAAGGCATTCAGGTGTTGGGAGGGATTGTGGATGCAGATTATCAGGGAGAAATCAAAGTTATTCTCGTGAACAGTGGAGAGAATATGTTGCCTATACATAAGGGAGATCGAGTGGCCCAATTGATATTAGTACCTATAAAATTGTCCATGGTGAAGAAAGGGGAGTCACCCACAATATTAACTATTCGTGGGGACAAGGGTTTTGGCTCTTCAGATGCAATGGTTCCAGGTGCCAAGGCATGGGTCGAAAAACCTAATGGTCCGCCCGTCCCGACGGATGTCATTGCAACAGGGGAAGATCAAGTGGTTCTTGTGATGGAACCTGGGAAAAGGAAATAGACTCATATTCCCGCTGATAAATGTTATTTGCATGAATGATGTACTCCGCTGATACCTTGTTTTTCATTTTTGACTTTTAGATCCTGAGTGTGCTGATGAGTGCCTGTGTGAGGCATGGTGGAGTGTCTTCGGGAGGGTCCGTGGACATGCTAGAGGAAGTGAGAAGTGTCGCCATTCTGTCGATGGAGTTGGGGATTTGGATCAAGACTGACACACCTGTTACCGCTTTTGAGCCTACTGATGCGTCTATTGCGGCATATCACAGTGCCTTGAGGAAACAGCGAGGACAAAAGCGTAATGCCTTGCCCCTTTCTGCACTTTCTATGTCCGTGGTGCAAAATAACTATCCCGCCCTTGTTGGGCAGACTGAGAACATATGGGTTTACCTGGCTCACAAGGTGTTGAACATTTCACATTTCTGTATGTCGGATGTGCATGACTCCGCAACTTTGGTTTCCACCAGCCTCATGGCGATACCGACACCTGTCCCGGTGCTAAGGCATTTTTTCCGGGTCTTGCATAAGGATCCCTTGGTTGAGAATTCCGATATACAAAGTGCCTTTTCTGTGTATGAATATTGTAAGTTCTGTGCGGACACGGATCGCAAATGGAGAAATATGATAAACATCATTACGTACAATATTGCTCCTGCTGATGTCTGCTATCATATGACTTGTGATCCAAACTTTGTCTGTAAATGTCAACAACTGACTTTGAACCAAAATGAGAAGAGAACGGATTTTGAGTGGCGCTTATGTGTACTACCGGCATCTGTTTGTATTGATGTCTCTAACAATATGTGGTGCAATTTTACTGTTTTAACTGCCAGCCACCTGAACCATGTGAAACTTCCTACGGGTTGGCTATTCTCCTGTGGGAACTATACCTAATCATATATTCCTGCCAATATTTTGGGTGGTCTTTTACTCTGCTTAATGCTATTTCCCTTATGTCCCGCCATTCGGCGGTCTACGCGATCCGCTTCTTACACTGCCCTATCGCCTGATTGTAATTCTGATGTCCATTTGTTGTCTGAAACTGAAGTGTTAGTGTTAGCTGTTTTATTAGTGGGGATTTGGGGTCTAGCAGCTGGGGGTTATAACACCCTGGTTAAACTAACTTGCTTGGCAGTTAAAAGGCTTAACGAGACTTCACAGGCTTTAACTGAGCTACTGTTAGATGATAAGAATTTTAGGAAGGCTATTTTGCAAAATAGGGCAGCTACTGATTATATGTATTTGAAGCATAATTTATGGTATAATGCCATAGAAGGGATGTGCTTTGATTTGGAAGATCGTTCCCGTTCCATTGAGGATCATATTAATGAGTTGAAGAGTCTGGTGGCCCGAGTGACACAGGATAAAGACGGGGATTGGTGGAGTCAAATGTTTTCCTGGATTCCCAAGCGTTGCATTCTGCTTTGGTTTGGGGTTTTGGTATTTTTGCTGTTTTAGTATTTTTCAGTTGTTGTATATTGTGTATTCCGAATTTGTGGCGTTTATTTCGCGAGTTCTGTAAATCTTCCTTTCGCCCATTGGGTTATGGTAGTTGAATGTCCAAGGGGTAGAGTGTAGTGCATGTGCGAAAATTAGCAAAGAAAACATGGCGCAGATGCGCAGCCATCTTGGAGATTCACTTCCAGTACAGCGATGAAAGAGCAATGAAAGCCTACGTTTTCGTGGGCTCAGCAAGTAAACATGTATTTCTGCAGTGGTGGCAAGGTCACATATTGATGTCAGATGAATGAACTGTGGAGAATAGTTCCACCAAAGGACAAACCAGAAAGGGAGTCGGAGTGTTCTACAGGTGCAGTAATAAGTGATACTGGGAACGAAGGCAAGCTGAGTTTTCCCACTTCTAGCTGGAATTTTCCACTCTTTGCGCCTTATGCTTATTGTCTGCTCTTCGGCCAAAGGGCAGTCTGGTAACCTATGAGGGGCGGTTATTCGCACCATAAAGGGAAGAGGTATTCCTCTTGGGAGAGCAGCTAGAACTTGGACCCCGGGTGATGCAGGCTCGCTGAGAGGGAGGATGCTCCACTCCAGACCCCGTTAGCACCAGTGATCTCTTTGCCTACCTGCTATGGGACTAAGTATTGTTGTCGTGGCCGAGATGAAGGTGTTTTCTGCAACAATTCTAACGGTGAGGCTCTTTTTCTATGTTTATGTATAACTGACTATGTGTTTTTCTTTCTTTGTGTATGTTATGAGTGAATAAAGGGCCTATAACGAGCCATTTATATTATCATTATAACCAGTGTTTTATGTGTAATTCTTTGCCTACCTGAGTCCAATAACTGATTTTGCAATGGTCCGAGGAACATAAGTTCAAGGTCTCTCCACGTGACCAAGAAAAAGCAAAACATCAGCATCTTCGCAGTAGAACAAACTGTCGAACCTACCCTGGTGGCACTTCAGATTCGCCCTTCTCAAGCATCATGTTCAAAATGCAGAGCCCCTGTTCAAACCCAGCTGAACACCACTCCTTGCATAGAACAGCGTGACTGCTGCTCCCGAACCTCTGACCTGCATCCTCAAACCAGTTCAACATTGCACTGCACTGTTTGAGCGTGTCACGGCCCGGCTAGTACATGACGCTCCTTGTTGCACCTACTGTCTTAAAACCTCCCCCTTCAACTGCGAGCATCTTCACTGCAGCTCTTCATAAGCAGGTGACACCTACTGCAGGACTGGAACAAAATCAGCGACTCAGTTGAACACAGTTTTAACTGCTGGAACAGCACACAAAATCTGGTTTGATGCTATCAAACCAATAAGAAACCTAAGAAAGTATTATTGACTTTTAATTGCACCCTTGGTCCAGTTTGGGCCCTATAGACTGGTTAGGTCACTAAATCCCTTCTTAACTTGAAAAGAAATATCCTTTTACAAGAACATTGTGGTTGTCACTTACTTTATGCCCCTGATTCATTGGTAGTAGAAGTAGTAGTAGTAGTTGTTGTCATTTATGTAGTGCCTTTGCTCATTATTATAGTCTCAATGTGCTGGTGGTGGGAACACCCACAGGGACCGAAGTGCAGGGTGTTGGAGGACATGGAGTAGGATCAGAATGTGTGTGTGGCTGGTAAGGCCTCGGATTACAACCAATGAGGTGAGACATGTGAATGGGTGCTGAGAGGAGTCAAGAGATGGCGTACGTGCTAGAGGCTCACTACATGTCCAGCGTGCCCAAATTGGTCACAGGTCTTCGCTGCATACTGATGTCAGGTGTTGTGGCATAGTCTGGTGTAAGTAGGCGGAAACAAGTATGTGACCAACAAGACCAAATTTGTCGTAGTCATTGCTGTATTCTAATGTGTGCGGGGAGCCATGCCTGCGGCTAATATCCACCGGAGTGGTGCATTATACGTACCTAGCAGTTCAGGTGGAGAATTTTTGTATTTGCACCCAGTCAGGTAGTAGCTCCCTCTGTCCATTTTTGCGGCTACCATAAAAAGGTTAGTGATAGTAAAAAATTGCACTGGAGTAGCGCAAGCTATACTTACAGGCTTTTCCAGGTGTCACGCATGGGAAATTTTCCAGATATAGCGCTCCTACTAAACCTTCACAATTCTTACCTTTGTCATGGGTGGTGTTGGGAAGCCCCTCACACCAGAGAAAATACAACCCACTTAGGAAAAAGGCCCACCTCTTGCAAGGATAACAAGTCTTTTTATCTCCATAAAATAAAAGTGCGCCAGCAAAGAGCTCTGCTGCCGCCGAATGTTCTACCGAAATCAGCATGAGCAGCAAATTAAAAAGGCATACAGTATCATCAATGAAGTAATCATATAGAGTGTGAAACCGCATGGCTGGTAGACCCTATACATAGGCTCCCTGCTCCATAAGGGATGTCAGGCCATTGGACCCAGCCTCTTCTGTCCATCTTCTTCCAGGTGGGTGCTTCTGCATTCATCATTGGCCATGAAGCTGCAACTAATTGGTTATTATGCAAAAGAAAAACAATACACTATCTCTATCTAACGGTTCAACCAGTACAGCAGACAAGTGTCCAGAGGAGGCGTTGAGGTCACTATAATTCACATGCTTCACTAAATTTCAGGCATGTCGGTGTCCTTCCAAGGTTTTCCACCCTCGTTTTAGGTTTGTTGTTTCGTCCCTCCCTGCACCTCTCAGCACAAATCATGTGACCCAAAAGTGAAGTCAGTAAAGCCCTGTCTCTAATCTTTCCTAATCGATTGGGGGGGTCTAACAGTTTTATGGTCGTGGTCTGGCACTGGCTGGTACCTTGGAATTCAAAGTTCTTGGAATGAGGGCATTTGGGTGCTATAACTTAGAGCTGGGACTGGTGAGGGTTGGAGGCTCCTGCCCTCCTTCTCGTGGAATCACATCTTACAAAAGCACTCAGCCCCTCCCGTGGCATTGCAGGGCGTATTCCCCCTGGAACACGAATGCTAGCAACCTTAAGACAATGAAGGGTTTATGATTTTCTGCAGCTCTGTACTTTCTCATCAGTGCCCAGGATGCAACCTATTTCTTCATGCAGTCGCTTGTTTCTCATGTTCACGGCCTAGGTCTGCCATGCTGGCTGCTGTGCCACTTTAGGCCTCAATTTCAATATGGCTGCTATTATCTAAAATGGCGTTTGATCCTACGTGTCCTCTACATCTAAAAGCATGCACTAATATTTGCATACTGGCCCCCATAGGGCCACCCCCATCCCACCTGGGCCCCTACATCACATTTGTAGTCGTCTGTCTTACTCTGAACGGATTGGGAGTGTGGGACAACCATCCCCCCTTCCCAACAGTGGCCAGCCTTATAGTTCATCCAGGTGCAATACCTGCCCCACCCTCAAGTCCTTCCAGTGCGTTTCCGGACTAGTTCTCGATTGCCTTCCTGGAGTAGTGCACAAGAAACCCTCACTTGGCCTTCTGGTGCAAGATGTGGCCATGGCACACAAAATGTCTTCCCATAATGGTGGCGGTGTGAACCAGGTCATAAATGGTGTTTGGTATTGTGTGAGGTCGGGGTGCCAGAGTGCTGCATTGTGCTATATTTGCTTATTCTCTGTTCTTTGATCAGGGGTGGGTTTTGTGTAGTGTTTGTCTATCTAGTTGTTTTGTAGATGGTGTGTTTTATTAAAGTATATCTATTTTTCTTACAACCTTGATTGGACATTCCCTTTATTTTGGACTGTTATTGTTTGCTGTTTGAGGCGCTATTGAATCACATCCACACCCCTCTTAAGAGTATAGCCTCCCCTTTACCAAAAAAGGAGAGGGTATATCTTTTAACTAAGAGATAGCTGCTGCTATTTGTGGAGGCCCAGGCTAGAGATTGACTGACCCACCTACCTGCCTTCTCTCTACTGGCAGCAATCTGGACACAGTAGGGGGTTCCACCCAAGTAGAAGACAAGAACTAAGAATGTTTACTTGTCTATTTTTAACACTATGTTGTACATGTCCACTAAAAAAAGGTACTAAGTACAAAACATTTCAGATTTATTCACTATTTGCAAGATTAAGAGTGTGTTTAATTTAAGAAAGGGAAATAGAAAAAATAGGTTTGTATTGTTAACTGTAAAACTGTGTAAAGTCATAAAAGCATTTGTTCAAAATGTAATTTTTGAATATGTTAATTAGTGATGATACAAATGGGCAATATTAGGGATGATCCAAATCCTATTTTTTTTTTCAAATTTAGTTTATTGGTGACACTGTGTAGTTACAACATATTAAGACTGTATCAAGTACTTAGTTACATCAGAGCACTCTGCTGATTTTAAATGATTCCCCCCAACATGAAATGCAAACCTCCCCACCCCCCACAAGCCCCCGCAACAGTCTTTGGGAGTTCCGGAACTGCCACACAATTATCCTCTACGGGTCTAAGATCCTTATTCCACCGGGTGCATCTGACAAGCCGATAGCCTTTTCCGTGTGTCGTCCCTAGGGAACAACTCAGTATTCCATTCTCTTCCCTTCCATTGCTGGTGTGGTATTCCTCCCTGCTGGTCTACTCATTCTGTGGGCACGGGGGTCCCGCTCGGGTCAGATCCTACCCATTCCCCACCTCTCCCGTGTCCATTTCCTCTCGTGGTATCTCTAGATCATATTTGGTTAAGAATGCAGCACACTCTATAGCCCATGATGATGTTTTATCATGCAGACGTCTAGTGAGGTCTTCCATTCTATATAAATCCAGTGCTTTATGTGACCAGTCTTTCTCTGAGGGAAGCTTCTCTCTCTTCCAACCCCCCGCCAGGCACGCTTTGGCTGCCAGAAGGAGGTAGTGAGGCATATGCAGGAGTTTCACCCAATCTCCCTCTTTTGTTTCCATGCCAAACAGTACTAGTGCTGGTTCCATCTCCCTGTCAATCCCCTCTAGTCCTTTGATCCATCCCAGGACCTCCTTCCAGCACCGTTGTACCTTCTCACAACCCCACCACATGTGCCAGTAAACAGCTATTTGTCCACACTTCCTCCAGCAGTGAGGGTCCGCCCCGGGGAACAGTTTGGCTAGTTTTGCAGGATCCCACTGCCACCATATAACAGTTTCAAGCCGTGATGCTTGTATTGACAAGCCACCGATGTGCGGTGTGCATTGGTGTATAGTTTTTCCCATTGTCGTGCCTCCAACTCCTGTCCCAGGTCTCTTTCCCACCTCCTCTTGGTTCCACTAATGTCATCTCCCCTCGCCTCTAGCAGGGCCTGGTACAGCCTGGATATCACCCCTATGGTCCCATTCTCTGAGTCCGGCAATTTCTCTGTGCGTTTTAAGGTCTCTCTGCAGCTCTGTTTTCCACTCGCCTGACACCAGTAGCCCCCTCAACTGCAGGAATTGAAATACGGACACGTCTCCAATTCCCAGGGAGTCTACAAGGTCCACGTACTCTATTAAACTTTCTTCAAGACCTGTCCCACTCTCTCTAGTCCCGCCTTGAACCACTCTTGAAACCTTGCATGCTCCTGTATACGGTCTCTTATCGGGGGTCCCAGATATGGCTCAGGGGCGAGGGACAAGTATTGACCCTGGTCATTTCCCTCTTGACTCTCCACAGCCTCCACAGGAGGCCCAGTATCCTGTGGGTATGTACCCTCCTTGGAGCTGCAGTGACTGGTGCCCATAGCCATTCCCCCAGCGTTACTGGTCTAAATAAGTAATTTTCTATACCCACCCATTGCTTATCGCTCTCTAATCGCAGGTGGCGTATCAGGGCTCTGAATTGGGCTGCTCTGTCCAAATCCTATATTAACAAAGGTGGGGTTTGAGAGTGCCTAATTGCAGATCAGGTTGATTCAAGGGACATAACATGGTTGAAAGTGCGTTTAAACTGCAGTGCTCAGAAGTGGGATGAGGTCAGACAGGATTTGAGGAGCTCGAAGGAGTGATTGGGGAGGGTCTGTAGGCAGGCAGCGTAGGGATTCGGGCTTAACAGCAAAAAGGTGATAAGCGAGTTTACAATTGGAATAAACAGACTGCGTTACAATGATACAACACAAGTGACGTTTATTAAGTCCCAACGGGAATTAAATAACTCACAAAGGTGAATGAAGGGTAATAAGAGAGGTATGAGGCTAGGGAGAGAAGGTCACATGGGCTCAAAGGATGGATATCCATGGGTACACTGAAGATAAAGAGTTGGGTAGCTGAGGAACAGATAAGAATGGCATTTCACTGCTAAAAGCAGTAGCATAGATACTGGGCACAAGGTGGGCGACTGCCATGCACCGATATCAAGAATATATCCCTAACCCTGCATCACTGCAACTGCAGTTTGGCCTGATGCAACTGCTACTGTAGTACAAGGAACCGAGGCTGACATAACACGTGTGAACTCATCTCTGCATTTTCACTAATTTAATACAAAAATGACCCCTTGGTGGCTTTGACTGGAGCAGGTGCAGACCTGCTTCTTTAACACAGGGATGTGCATCCGAAGGGTGGAGGAACTCCCCCACAACACTGATAATAAACTGCACAGAGAAATACTGACCAACCATCCTTACTATTACCCGTTTAGAGCACTACACTACATCCAACTCTCTCTTCCTAAGCACTTTCCTTCTAGAGCCCTTTGCTCATCCACCTCCAACTCTCTGAGGGTCAGACGCTTCTCTAGGCAGAGAGTGGCTGTAGATTTCTCCCCTCGGTGCCTCAATCTGGAACAACCTTCCTTCCTCTCTCAAACTTGAGCAGGACCACGTAAGGTTCCGGAAGCAACTCAATACCTTCCTTTTCGCTTCTGCTTTCACTGTCTCTCTCCCCTGCTGATTTACTTGTCTGCTGCGATACATGGTTACCTGACTCCCTCTGAACCTTAATGGGCACCAGGCTACTACACAACCAGTAGCCCCCTTGCACTGCCTCCGGGCTTATTGCGCACTTAGAAGAGACTGTATCTGCAACTCTACAGTCCCCTGCCTCCTAGCACTTACTCAGAGCCGTCGGCACTTACTTAAGCCTTGCCCTATTGCACTTTCCCCCCTCCTTTCCCCTGGCACTTCTCCTCTCCCTTCCTCTGCACTTGCACGATCTGAATGACACAAGGCCTAGTAAGATAGTTTGTTTTGTCCTCCCTTTGTCTCCCCTTCCTTGTCTTGTCACGCCTAGAAACACTTGTGTACAGGCGCGTTATAAATGACTTATCATATCATATCACCACATTATCTTCCCTAATCGCACAGTGCCAGACTTACCTAACCATCTATTTTACAGTTTGATCAAATTGCTAACTGTATTCCTTGCTAGTCGATTTGGAGGATCTACCTGAAGCCACCTAATCTGCCGAGGCTAAATAGAGCCACAGAAGCTCCTGACACAATGATCACGAGATACCTTTCAGCCAGCCAGCTTGTTTCGCCAAACGATTTCTGGATTGTAAAGAAGCGATGCCATGAAGGATCTTCACTCACAGCCACGGCTATTCCAGAGTGTACATGCAGCAGTGCATACTTCCTTACTGCTCATGAAGAAAGCTTCTGGCAGAAGTTGTAAGAAAAATATCTAACAAACCTCTGCTGCAATAAGTGGCATAATGGTAGAGCCTAGTGTTAGATGTCCACAGCACGGCCTTAGGAGTCAGTTGGTGGAGGTGCTGGCTGCAACTGGCAATGCCTTGCAGAGTGTGTACCTCTTCATTCTCAGTTCATGTCACGTACACTGTCTGTCACCTCACGTGAGGGTGGGCACTACAGTTACAACATCCCTCCATCATAAACATTAAGCAACAAATACAAACAACAACACACGCCTACTAGCACCTCCACAAACCATCAATATACAATGATATTGAAACACCTTATTGTCCTGATAACATCAATCTCCCTCTTCTGTCAAATAGTCTTTCATTTTCACAGGCATTCACCTAGCGGGCTTTGATGGGTATCGCTGCTCCAAACCTAGGCCGTCTATATTTTGGATGGGCAACGCCATCGGGGACTGTGGCTGACTCCTTACCTCCATGCCATGGTTGGCCCTAGGGAGGTAGTTCGCAGCCGTTGATGTTGCATCTTTGGCCTCTACTTATAGCAACGGATTGCCATTGTTCAAGGGTAAGAAGCAGAAGAAGGTTGAGACCGAGAAGCAACCAAGCACAGCAGATTATCCGTGCGAGTGGCGAGTCCTGCACCGTCACCCTGGACAGATACAGGTTATGGGGTGAACAGGAGAAGAGGGAGGCTGCCGGGGGACCCTGTTGTGAGGAGAAGAACGTGTGAAAGCCATGAGGGCAATGTTCGAGCAGTACTCCAGAGTGACTGTCTATACAAGGAACAAGTAAAGAATGTAACGATCAAGGCTGAGTGGAAAACTGAAGAAAGGTGGAATAGAATACCGTGAGAAGGTGGGAAACATCCACCTGAACGCAGGGTAGAAGAGTGGAGAAAACATCCCATCCAAAGATTTATTGAGGGAGGTGAATTGAGACTGCCAAGTGAAATGAATAAGACAATAAACCCAGTAGAGAGAATCCAGGAGAGGGGGATACCTAATAATTCCTAATACAGATCAAATCATACAAAAACAGAGGAAAGGTGGAAACGAACACCCTGGGAAGGAGGGAAACCCCCACATAAACTCATGGTTGAAGAGTGGGGAAAACATTCCATCCAAGAAAGTATTGAGGGATGTAAATTGAGTCTGCCTAGTAAATTGAATAATAAGAAAGACAGTCGGTAGAGAGAATCCTGGAGAGGGGGATTCCTAATACGGATCAAGTCATACAAAACCTAAGAAAGGTTGGATCTAAAGGATTTGAGAAAACCAAAGCCAAAGCAAAGACAGTGAGACAATATCACAAGGAAAGTCGATATACACATTACAATGAAGACAGTACAAAACCGATGAACAGTTGGGATGAGCTACAAGAGGAAAACCCCAAGAGGGTGTCGGAGAAGATCAGCATCAGAACCATATTTCTAAACATTGACACTTGTGTTATTGACAATACAAGGGGCCAAGATAATATCCCTGCAAGAAAGCTGCAACCAAGAAGGCATAAAGGCGGAAGGTCCAAGAGATGAGAAACACTCTTTTGGCCTACTTCAGTTGTTCATATTAGTGGTAGGGTCAGGTAGTGTTAGGTGAGGACATGTCATTTGGATTTCCTGGCGAGACGAGCACCTTTAGTTACTTTAGATAGGCATGGAAACCACTTTAGCAACAGGGAAAGATAGGCAGGTTCTTTATCATTTCATTAAACGAAACTTAAACATGTCCACAGTGTGTCCGATTCCTTCTCCTGACCAGCCACAGCTCTCAAAAAACAATACACTCTAGTTTAACCAAAAGTTGTTAAGATCCATGCAACCAATCTGAAATTCTGCTCCGATCACCCTACTTTGCAAGGCACATTTTGTATTTGTGAAATGGACTATGCTTTGAAAGCCTATACAGAGAAGGAATGCTTCCAATATGCATTAAGGTACATGGATGTTTTGGTTCTCTGAGGAAACTGCATATTGTAAACAGAGTTTGCCGGCTCTTTGATGTTACTATAATAGTTGTTTATCTTGTTAATGTTTGGCCTGCTGATGCAGTATGGATTTAAAACAATCTTTTTCCTAAAAATCCACACAGGTCTCTCTCTGACACCTGATGTCCCTTATGATTTCAAATTAAGCAAGGGTGTGGGAGGCCCTATACTGAGAACGAACATGGGGTCAAATACCCTGTTCTATGGAATTTCTTCCACTCAGAAGGGTCTACAACCACGTTTGAGCTCACTGCGCCCTTCACAGAGGAGAAATATCCATTTGATGATGTCAGTCTATACATTTGTGGAAGCAAGTGATCCTCCTTTGAATAATTAAATATTTAAACGCATGAACGTAAGTAATGGAAACATGAAAGGTGAGGGAAGATTTCTTTGTAAACGGATTGGAAACCCCATATAAACATCAGCACCCAATGCCCCCCCCCCAGGATAACATGACGTATGCACCCCTAGTTTTCCTTTTTAGCAGCCGTTAAAGGCCCCTTTCCCCCTCTTGGTTAAATGCAATGCTGGACATTTACACATGCATGATTGAAGGACTGTGCCACTCCGTCCCCTATTGTGGTTACTGGAGCCAGGATGTGGGCTCACATCCAATGGACCCAGCTGGTTTATACCTCTACGAACAGTGTATTACTCAGGAAGTGGTTTTTTGGGGCAGTGAAGTATACCCCTTGGCCGATTCGTCTGACCCCCAAAAGCCTCTTCCAGAAGTAATGTCCACCCCTTGGGACACACTGGAACTACATTTCATCTTTTTCTTTAAACTGACGAAGGACTTTCATGTTTAGGACTACAACTATTGTTCTACCGAGGCAAGACGAACGTCCCGGAAGTCCTAGGAGGAGGGATTTCTATAAGCTTCTCGGTCACGTGATCAGGAAGCTATATTGTTACCGAGCCTTAAGGTGGGCGAGGTTAAGTCAGTTAGATGGGATTGCTGAGGTATGCTCAGTTTTTCCTTGACTTCCAAGCCAATTAATAAAATCACTTCTGTTTGCCATCTCCGAAAATAAAAGACAGTGGGTATCATTACGAGTTGGGCTGTATCCCAGCGTCAAATCGGCCAAATACTGGCCAACTGAATTACTGTTGACCCCACTTGGTCCGGTGGAATTACCGACAGATTACAAGTGGCGGTGTAAGTCCCCATTCTTTTTGAGTCCATCAGACTCAATGGGGCTTTTTTGGAGGAATTACCGTGGCGGAATTTCCGGTGCAGTAATTCTGCCAATTCTGCCTATTTTTCGGTGGTGAGTGGGAGGATTTATCTCCAGGATTTTTATGTAGGTAAATCCTCCACTCCAGGCCCACCCTCATAATTTGGTGTAGAAGTAAAGTTGTCGGTAACAGATTTACTGCCAATTTTACCACTCAATGCCATACTTGTAATGAGGCCGAGTGACTGGTTTTCTTCCACACATTGATGCACCTGTCTGTTACCTGCAGGGTGATCTCTCTCTCTCACCTTATGTCGCTGGTAATGCCACTCTATGGATTGATGCCCCTGTTCATGTGTTTCTCAAATTCACATCTTCCAAACCCGACATCCCTGGTAATGTTTGACGACAGATGTGTGCACATGTCCCTGTATAACCTGCAAAGTCACCTCTTTCGCACCGGATGCCACAGCGGGTAATGCTGGTCTATAGAGTGATGTCCCTGTGTTACCTGCACACTCCCCTCTCTCACACCTGATGCCCCTGGTAATGTCGGTCTATTGCCCCGTCTTGCCAGCACAGTCCCCTCTCATGCCCAAGGTCCTTAGTAATGTCAGTCTATACGTGAATGCACCAGTGCATGTGTTACCTGCACTGCTCCCTCCCCCGCATCTTCTTTCCCCAGAAAAGTTGATCTGTGGATTGATGTCGCTCTCCCTGCGTTACCTTCACAAGATACTCCCACACCATATGGCAATAGTAATGGCTGTATATAAATGGATGCATCCGTCATTGCGAGTTATCAATTACGTTGCAATCACTGATAGGCAATGTGAACGGCAGCACTGGTTCACAGATTGGTGCACCCATACATTTTAATGATCTTTCCCGTATTCACACTTGCAAAAGGAGATCTTGGGTGAATGTTAACATAGCTATTCGTGTCTCACATACGATGTACTCGGAACCATATTCCGTTGCTACAGAACTGAAACATCATAACTTTAAGGCATATGCCCATCTCATCCCACAGAGGCAGAGCAAGATTACCATCCCAATGTAACCTTCAATTAACTAAATGTCAAGTCTCAGTGCCTAGTGCACATGTACATCTTACCTCGAGGCTCACATCAAATGCATCTTACCTCTTGCCTCCTTCTCTTCCTCATCTTCTGCCTCCCCTTTCATTTGGCTATGTTCCTTTATGATCGTTTCCTCCTCTTCATCCTTTACCTCATCCCCCTTCAGCTGAACGTGATTCCGACTTTCCACCTCCTGTATTATTGATCGCTTTGATCTGCAGATGCTTAAATCTGAAAAGTGATTTAAAATAAACCTGTAACCAATACAATCATGGGGACATGTTCTCCAATTTCAAAATGGATAATTGTATTCTATTGAAGTCTATAGCACTTTCCCCCAAAGTGCTGCACATAAATAGCAGGAAGGACAATGAAACAAAAAATACTAAATCATTATAGTGTAGCTTAGAGCATAAGTGGGGGCCGAGGGGGATCAAATGGAAAGAGGCAAAGAATTCCAATGCTTCGGAGCGAGTAGTAAAAAGCAGCGTAAGCGAGATTGAGCACAAGGAGGTTTAGGCACTAAAAGGATTTTAACATAAGGCACGTGAGGGGACATACATGGAAACTAAGGAAGAGAGATTGGGAGGAGAAAAGCCCTAAATACATTTGAAAACAGTGGAAAGGAAATTAAAGAGGAGACACAAATGGAAAAGAGACAAAGAAAGAAAACAAAGTGAAGAAGAGATGAAAGTACAGAAAATAATATGAATAGCTGAATTAAAAATGGAAAGAAGAGGGGCCGCGTTATATGCTGGAAGTTCAATTAACAAGGCAGAACAACAGTCTAAGCGAGAGGAAAAGAGCTTGTAGAAGAAAACATGTACTCTTTAAATATCCTAGGAGCAAAGGTGCTTCGCTTTTAGAACATCACTAAAGTGACACACTTGTCGATACTTCATGGTATGCAATCTATTATACAAAGCAAGTTCTATTACTGCATTTGTCCTCTGAAAGTGCACTATACACAAAATGTCGTATTATTAGACCTCAATAGTCAGACAGCTATAGGGCAGACATGGCATTGTGAGGTCTACTTTGACCTGGGGCACGGGGGCATTCTCTGCAGTGGTTTACCTACATTCCAGCTGCTAGATAAACTATGACAAGATTTTTCAAATTTTTGGAGCTCCAGCTGAATGGATTTTTCATGAAAATTAGGTGTGTCAAACAGTCTCACTTTCATGATTTGCACTGTGCTTAAAAAATGGTATCAGAAATGTCTGCCCACATGGGTCAGAGAGTCCATCGGGTGCACAACTGAATCACCAACATTTATATAGTAGACTCAAATGGAATCTTGTTCCTTTGCACAGTACGACAAGCCAGTAGCTGTGACGCAAAATGTCCAGTCGCAAAGACACTGGGAAACAGTACCCGGCATGCAGGTAAGGATTAAGGATGGAGAGTGTATTGAGGATTAATAACAACTCAGGTGGGAAATAAATGGAAGAAAATGTATCCTGAAAGAAAAATAACAAACAAACCACAAAAGGCACAACTTGATGCACCCCCCTGCTACGTCTCCCTTGTTTCCTCAATTTATGTCTTACATTGTGGACCCTGACATCTGAGACAGAGCTTCGTCAATTTCACATTAAATCATTTACAAGTAGGCACTGTATTGCTCTTGGCAATTGGCCAGCAAATGTTCTGGCGCAACGTACTCAGCACAAATGTTACTATCCGAAAAAGTAATTCCTCCAGCTGGATTGTCTTGTTGTTGGCATCTTGACCTCCTCGACTCTCACCAGTGTCTTTTCTCAAACTTCGTAAAATAAAGCAACTCGCCTATTCCATCAGTTTAGCAGACTTTCAGAATATTGTCTCTTGGTACAACTGTCTTGCGAAGTCCATCCCTGGCATCAGCCGCAGTCTTTGGCAACAAGGTTCTGCAATTACTGAATCTTGGGCCAGTGAGCAGCCTCTGCAGTAGGTTAGTGTGAAAGTGTTGCCGAGGTATTCCAGCGACACTTCTTTTAGTGCCAGGCTTACCTCCCAGTAGTAAGGTAGGCATCAAGGGTTTCTAAGTGGCTGTCTCAGCTGGCGCTCAGATCCCTGTTCCAGCATTCTGAACTTATCACAGGCTCTCCCCATCTGCCTTGCCTCTTCTTCCAGAAGATGTTAGCGGAAGCCTAGGGTCTGTCATTAAGTGGTGTCTGGCCATGGAACTGTTCCCCGGCTGGCCTCCTCAACACCCCGCCACATGCTCGTTTCTCGTTGCCAAATCCAAGACAATGTGTAAGCTTACGTTGCCCCATAAATATCTGGGGCTCTCCCTACTGTTCCAAGGCCATTCTAGTTTTCTTTGTCTCCTGCTACATCCTTTATCTCTTGGCTACTACCTTCTTCTTGTACCATCACCATGCTTCAATACCAGCTTCTCCAGTGCTTTTAGATCTTCAAACGTCTCCCACTTCTTCCCTTCTCTGACACGTTGTCCTTCTCCAATATTTCATCTTTCACCTCCTTCTCTTCTTGCACCTTCTGCTCTTCCACCCTATCCTGCTTTATTTCTTCATCTTCTTGCACCTTTCCTTGCTCCAACCTCTCCTGCACCACCTCCTCCTCCTACACCTTGACCTCCTCCTGCAACTTCACCTCTTCCAACCACTACTCTGCTTTCTCCACCATTCTGCGCCACGTTACTCTGTGAAGCCAACCTCCCACACCACTAATTACCATAAGCTTCCTTTTAGTTTTATTTGATGCCTTCCCAGAGCTGCATCCTTCTTAACCAGCTGCAACTGAAGTTCACAAATGTTTCTGTTCAGGGACTGTCCAGGGCACAAGGTGCGTATACACTGCCCCACTCGTACACAGTACATCTCCCTGACAGTTTATTAAAGAGAAAGTGTTGGTATGATTTTCCTGAGGCATTAAATTAAAGTTATGACCAATCTTGTTTTTATAATTTCAAATTACTAAAACTTGCTTGTTATTGGAGCTGAGTTAGCATGTGGTTTGAGAAACCCCATTTCACACATGCAATTAATCTCTCACAGAAATAAGAGCAGCTGGCTTGTGGCCCCTTTCGCAATTCATACACCAAAGGGTTGAACAGAACCAACACAGACCACTGGAACCTGGAAATTAGTCAAGGATTTAATAATTGCAGTTAGAGCCCTTTGATTTTAGGGAGACAGTAAAAGGAATGAGCTAAGGTGGATGGGAGCTCTTGGCCTGTAAGGATCACTTCCTTCATTTTAGAACTCGCAGAGTGCAACATGGGAATCGCTGAACAAGAGTGATGACACTGCACAGGGACATGTCCCCATTAGATCCTAGCGGTGGACGTGGAAGCTACCGACCACTACTATAATTGGAGGGAGAGAACACCACACTCTGTTACTTGGTGAAGGTTTCAGGACTTAAAGCCTTCTAGGAAAAATAGGAAAATAAAAAATGCAAAAAGAACCTTCTCTTAAGGTCATTGGGGAAGAGAGGAGACATTTTCTGTAAGGACCAGCAGCTTGCCTGCTGCATTAGGACAAAAGAACAGGACACCTAGATACCCAGATGAGACAGTCATGGGGTGTCTCGGGGCAACTTAAGCCAATGCTAGAAGATGCAGAAGAAAGCTCCAGTTAATCTAGGGTCGTGCGGAAGAAACGGCAACACCTCGCTAGGCCCTACGAAGCTGGTGGATCTGAAGCGCCTGAGTTTGAGCTGTAGTGGATGAAGGCGCATGCACAGTATGCATCCCACTGGTTTTGAGCCACAGCACCATCGCCCCATGGTGAACTCAAGCGAGCAGCGGCTGGTGACTGCGACATTCGCACACTTCTGATTGCTGACAGTTGCGCCAACCCCTGTAAATTCGACCTGCTTAGGATCATACTTTTAACCTGGCAGAAAATATACCAAGTTACGAGCACAGTTACACCATATAGCAAACATATACCATTGTGGCGCTCATCCCGGAATACTGTCCACGATGGATGTGTCTGTCCATCTGGGCTGGCGTGGGAAGGGCTCTAATGTGGTGGGGGAGATGTACGTGGAAGGGGCACTTATATCACTTAACGCGGTTGGGTCCACTCGCGCTTTGACCCTATCCAATTTATATTACTAGATAATGAAGCAGCCTTTAAGGCGAAATGGCCTATGCTTCCCAATGAACCCGTGGAATATCCGGTCCTAACATCCATCGTCAATTCCCAGAGCTGCCATATATTGTCACTACATTATATGCTCTAATTCAAGCGACTAGACCGTCAGGGTTGGTCAAACTACGTGACAGGTGGGTTGTGGATCTTGGCTCATCTCTCATATATGGCGACTGGCAGAGTGTGTGCAAACTAACGGGGAGTATATCCTTTAATTCCAGATTTCATAACTGCAGTTCAACATCTTACATTGGCTGCACTACACTCCTGCCAAGATGCAACGCATAAGTGGGGACAATAATGGAAAATGCCCGAGGTGCCCTGAGGCGTATGCCGAATATATGAACATGGTCTGGGCCTGCCTTTCATTGCAACCCTTTTGGGGTGGGGTGTGTCGTATGCTTACGGAGATGATGGGTGAGATGATAAATCCGCTGCCTCAGATATGACTGTTTGGGATGACCTGCGAAATGTCCTTTATCAAGCATAGGTTTGTAAATCTTTGCTGCTTGTTAGCGAATAGTATATGTAAACACTGGACCCGCAGGATGCCACCTATGACCAAAGACTTGTTATCAGATGTTGCGTGAGCTAATGACAATGAGGAACTGTACATATCCATGATGCCTCGGACGTCTAAACCCAAGGACATCTGGATATATTTTCACAATTACTTGCTAAAGAAATCTCATGTTGAAGATGCTGTGCAGTCCGTGAGTCGGTGGCAAACTGTGTCCTTTATTGTAACGGCAAAGCTGTGATAGCCTCCATGCTTGTGTAGCCTAAGCCTTGTCCCTCATCTCTGTATATGGTGGCATGTAGGGGACTCCATACCGCTGATACCCTACTTACTGTACTACTTCTTACTGTTTGAGATTGTAAATGGTGAATAGGTTAACTCATTTTTGTTTTTAATGATGTGAGAACAAAGTTCAACAAAAAAAGAGAAAGAAAGCTCCAGTTCAGGTGGTTCTCTGGAGGACGATCCCCAATATCCCAGGATTTTTACTTTTGGAAGCTGCTGTTGCTTATCCGAACCACTACTTTCAGCCGCATCAATCCACATCAAAAACCATTGTCATACCATCACAAATCGTCAAGCAGCAAGCCGCTGTTTAGGTCATCATCAGGCCCACTTCAACAGATCAAATGGACTGATCAAGCCAAGCCAACTGCTTCGGAGATACTACAACTTTGATAAACCTTACCGAACCCCACCGCCAACCTCGTAATCACCTAGATCATAGCCCCAGTCTCAAAACACTGAGCCATGAGTGAGGCCGAACCTCCTCACTTGAAAACACTGCCACAGTGCTTGAAAAAAGTTGATACATCCACTTTAAGACACATTTCACCATAAAAGAGTAACTCATATTCTCCTTCCTTGACGTTACAGAAAAGGAAGTCTGATCTCCTTCTACACCTCAAGCCATCTACATGCAAAGGAGACATCTGTCCCCGTCCATCATAAAAGACTGTACTGACTCCCTAGCTCCCCTACTTAATGCATTCATTAATGCTCTCATCAGGTATTGTCCCCTCCACCCTCAAAGAAGCCTGGGTATGCCCACTTCTAAAAAAAACACCATCGACCCATCATCTCCCACCAACTACCGACCCATCACCACCGTTCCCTTCCTGCTCAGAATTCTGGACAAAGCAGAAATTCAGCACTGCCTGGAAGCTAATACCATCTTGGGTAAAAGGCAATCTGGTTTCCGTAAAGGCCACGGTACTGAAACCGCTCTCCTGGACCTCAAAAACCAAATAACCACAATCATGAATAAGGGTAAACCAGCCCTCCTCCTACTCCTAGAGGTCTCGGCCGCCTTCGATCTCGTTGATCATAAAACACTAACCACACACCTCACCCAGGCAGCTCACCTCTCTAACAATGCCTCCTCTTGGATCACATCCTTCCTGGAGGGCTGAATTCTCAGACCAAGCCAATGCAGAACCCTCCACCATCCACTGTGGAGTCCCACAAGGCTCCTGCACCGCCCCCACCCTCTACAATCTATTTACCAAACCCCTTTTTGATAAACTAGACTCCTTCGGCATAGCTTACACAAACTATGCCGATGATACGCAGGTACTTCTACCTCTCTCAGGTTCATATGACCAGGATGCCACAGCCATCACATGGATCTACTCCATCATCCAAGTGTGGATGGCGGCCAATGGTCCGTGCCTGAACGGGGATAAAACTCATCATGGGCCCAAAAGAAACATTAGCTAAAATTAACCAAAAATACTGCAACTTTTCCCTTGACAACTCCACCATCTCAGTCTCCTCCTCAGTCAAAACATTAGGGGTCTACTTAGACTCTACTCTATCCATGACCAGGCAAGTCAGCGGCATAGCCTCTGCATCGACTCATACCACTAAACTCATAAACGCAGTCTCACCTATTCTATCCAACCAAAACTGCCTATCGATAGCTAGAGCCACTATAGGGACCAGACTAGACTATTGCAACGTCCTCCTGGCAGGCACCCCAGCAAAAAATCTCAACAGTCTTCAAACGGTCCAAAACAACGCACTTAGAGCAGCTCTCAAAATTCCTAAAAGAGATCACATCTCGCAGGCCAGACGAGATGCCCACTGGCTCCACGTAAGAGAAAGGATCACTTTCAAGACCCTCAGCCTGACGCATAAATGCCTTAACCACTCAGGCCCGCCTTATCTCTCAGAAACCATTGTCAGAGACACATCATGTCGCCCTAAGAGAACCAACCATGCCAAAAAACTGCGCATCCCACACATTCTCACGACCAAAGCGGGTGGTATTGGCTTTCCACATATTGCACCTAAACTCTGGAACTCCCTTCCCAATACACTCAGAGCCGAGACATCCCTCCCAGCATTCCGCAAAACTCTCAAAACCACATTGTTCAACTAACCCTGCCCCGGGGACAACGTGCAATTAAGTCTGTACCATGTAAGTTTTTACCATCTCATGTACTATGTTATGTATTCTGTAACTAAGCTCAATGTCTGTAACAGCACATGATGCCTCTGGGCTGATGCACGCTTTATAAATCCTAAATAATAAATCGCGTCAACTTGAAGCCATCGAACCATAGTTTAAAGTTGAGCTGGAATATGTGAAAAGCACAAAGATGGCTGGTTCAATGCTGTCAAGATACCAAGAAAGAAACAATGTAGAGAACGTGTGAGCAAGGTGTCCTTCCCAAGCATCCTAACTCTTCTGACCACTGGGCCCTACTTTGGACCCTAAAAACTGGTTACATACCAATTTCCTACCCTAGCCACACCATTAAACAACGGCCTGTTTCTCAAATCCCTCTTATATTACAATTCCCAGTTAACCGCTTGCCCAGATGTATCAGCTCTAAAAAGTGAGCACTCACTACTAGCCACTGGCTAGTGATAATTGGTCTGCTCTTGGCGAGTAAGAAATGGGGTAAAGTATGTTTTGGCAAATGGATGAGCAACAGAATTTTTATGCCTGGCTAGTAGCTTGCAACTTGAAATTTTGCCTTTATTTACTGTGTACTCCCTTTGCAGGGGCAGGTGGTCAGTGTTTTTAGCATTCTGCTTGTTTTTTTAGAAAATTCTGTTATTTCAATAGGGGCTTGTTTGGACATGCCTTTTATTTAATTACTAACCATATTGTGGTTGTTTGGATGCTTCCTGGTTTAGCCTGCCCCTATGCAAATGCAAAGGTGGTATACTATCCTCTTTACCTTTATGATTGAAACATCTCTCAGAAAATGTGTGGAATGCATCACATCATATAGAAGCCTTTTCTCCCCCTGCACTACATCACCCAAGAACAGGATTTTGTCACTGTAGGAATCATTCACTTCTAGCCCCAAAGAAGCTCACACAACTTTTTATTATACGAGGGAGACAAGCAAGTCTACTAACCCAAATCTGGAGACGGAGCTCCACCGACAATCCACTTCCAATGAATCCTACATTTCTCCCCGCAAGTCGAGATATTCTGTAATGTTTGACCACAGGATCAACATATGTGTAACGTGAGTTTTAGAAACTATCTGCTAAACTTACCACACCCTCAGACCAAGACGTCCACTGGGAGGTGTTAAGGGTAGAAAGGGAGGGATCACCCCAACCTAAAACGATAATACGAAAAAACAAAAGCACAAGTAGCTGACCCAGTCAGGCACCCAGAGTCCTAGGATATCATTGAAGTCTGACGCTGCTACTCTAGAGATCTTCAGACACTTCATAACTAACAGCATTAACTAAAACCAAGCGCGGATTCGACTATTTAACGCCATCACTCCAAGCACAAATGCTATCACAATCTCAATCACAAGTGAATGGACAGTCAACAAAGGCTCAAACACTTAGGGGCATCGGGGGAGCCTGATAGGCACAACATCACTCAGTCGGAGACATTCCCCCATTTTCCATCATAGGCTTTCATGCGGCAATAGCTTCTTCCTGCAGGCAGTGGGGCTACAAGATCGTTCCTCACCCCACATCAAACCAGCACCTTACATAAACGGAAGGAATAATATTTATAGATGAGTTTAAATAAATCACCACTGAGGAAACTTGGCAGCTGCAGGACAAGCTGTGCCTATAATCTTCGACGACCCATATCCCATCTGTATGACACAACTGGCAGTATTGAGTGCAGGGACTGTCACAATTGAAACAGGAGTGGCAGCAGTGAGGTCTACGACTACTCACATAACTCGCACTATCAGCACAGGCACAGATGATACAATTAGAATAGTGGCAAAGCTGAAAAAGGGACGCCCTGTTAAGGGGTGAAAAAGGTGACACGGCAACCCCAGATTTTTGACATAGAAAGCCCAAGTTGAGGTCAGTGCTTAATTTAGAAAGGTCCTTCAATGCTTTCTTACAGGCTATAACAAAAGGTTATACAGCCACTGAGACAATGTCCAATGTATGAGGCTAGAGGATGAGACTGGGTTGATGGTGGGGGCCAGGGACTCATTTTCTATCCATGATGTAGACCCCCAGAAGAGCTACATGGTGCATACCTGAGGCATATCCATATCCTTAACTGAATGCCCCACAATCGTGCCCCAAAACTCCCTTGGTAAAACAAGGAACAAATCCCAGGTCCAAACCTTTGACCAAGAGTCTATCTCTATCTCTACTTCCGGCGTCCCTCAGGGGTCTAACCTCTCTCCCAGGCTGTTCAACCAATTCCTGGCACTTCTTGTCCACCGCATTGCCGCTCTCTGTCCCAACTTTCAGTGCTATGCAGATGACACTCAGCTCATCTTCAGGCTCCCTCAGCCAAATCTTCTCCTTCTCTCATCCAGGAGTGGTGTGCCGCCAATGATCTCTGCCTTAATGCCAGTAAGACAGAGATTCTCCTCATCGGCACACCTGCTCGCTCCTTTCCTGTCGCTCTCTGGCTGGCCTCTCTTGGCCCTCTTCCTTCTCTCACCTGTGAGGCTAAAAACCTCTGGGTCATCTTCATCTCCACTCTCTCCTTCTCTCCTCACATCTCTGACGTCTCTAAAAAGTCACACTACCAGCTGCACCTACTCAGAGGTATTCTTCCTTTCGTCTCCTTCCCCCAGAAGCTCACTGTCTCCAGAGCGCTGGTTCTCTCTAGGCTGGACTACTGCAACAGCCTCTTTCTAAATCTGCCTGCTTCTACTATCCGCTCTCTGCAACTCATCCAGAACAGGACTGCAAGCCTTGTCCTTGGCCTCATGCCTAGGGATTGTATCTCTCCAGGACTGAAATCTCTGCACTGGCTCCAAGTGGCTGTGAGGATTAAGTTCAAAACCCTCTGCATTGTCCACAAGGCCTTCTGGGGCCAGGGGCCTCAACACCTCCAACTCTTTCTTCCTAAATATCTTCCTTCTCGAGCTCTTTGCTCATCCGCCTCCAACTCCCTCAGGGTCAGTCGCTTCTCCAAGCAATGAGTTGGTGGTAGATCTCTTTCTTCAGCTGGGGCCTCCCTCTGGAACAGCCACCCTGCCTCCCTGAAACTTGAGAACCATCTCCGGTTACGGAAGCACCTCAAAATCTTCCTCTTTGCTCTTGCTTTCTCTCCTCCTCTCCCCTGCTGAACTCCTGGCGGCAACAGAAACTGCACTGGTCACCAGGCCAACCCTCGGATCGCGGGCCCACGTCCCCTCCCCCGCCAGCTGCACACCTGCACTGCCTCCCTGGGAACCCCCACACTTGGGGACTGTTTTCTGTATCCCTACAGTCCCCTACAAGCACTTGACACCTGATGTCTGCATGTACCCTTGCACTTGCCATCAGCTGGCCACACTTTTTACTTATTGCTTTTACTTATTCTATTTATTGTTTACTGCCAATCCCATGTACTGCACTTCCCCTTCCCCACAGCACTTTTCCCCTTCCTCATTCCCCTGCACTTGCGCAATCTCAACGTCACCTGGCCTAGTAATATCGTTGTCTCTGTCCTCCCTCTGTCCCCCCTTGCCTCGTTGCTCCTTGAAAAACTTGTGTATAGGCACGTTATAAATGCCATATCATATCATGGCCTATTGTCATAAGTCTCCTCATGCTCCTATGAAGGGTAGTAAAAACCTTTTTCCAAGACCCATAGGCCAACCTTCCATCTCCCATGTGAAACATATGAAAATGCCTTCTCCAGTTCCTCCGACCAATCATCCAGGACTAACTTGCCCTTCAAAACTATTAATGTTTTCCCAGGTTTATCGTGCAAATTGTGAAGACTGGACTTCCTTTCACAGATTTTCCAAAATACTGGGATGAGGAAGAGGATCCGAGAAATGCAGACCGAAGGAGGCCACAAGCCCAGGGAGCGCTCCAGTTGTTACACACACCTGTGACCGGAAAATGTAAAGAGCAGAAGCAGAGAATCGAGGTGTGCTGCTGGCAGGAGAGAGCTGCGCCTCTCCGTGCAGATCGAGAATCTGAAAGGCTGAGACCGGTATGGTGGAGCCGTCAAGAGCCAAGAAGAGAGAAGCTGCTACACAAAGAGGACACGCTGCAGGAACGCCAGGAGCCGATAGACTCCTCGGTATTCAAAGGTGTTAGAAAGCAATGTCCAACTCACCGGAGCCTGGAATGGAGCAGACAAGCCCAGTGGAAGCCGCGAGAGATGGGAAAGCCAAGAGGAAGCGGTCGCAAGAAGGAAAGAACCGAAAGACTGCCACCGGCTGGCTGCAGGAGAAACCAGGAACCCAGAGACAGCAGGGACACCGGGGCGTATCAACGGAATAATGTAACAAGTAATTATGAATAAAGAAGCTAGAGAGAGAAAGAGCTAGCAAGCTTACTGTTAAAAGGGGAAATGAACTGCTAGTGAAAACCATACAAGTATGTGAATGTATACAGTGCAAGTATATGGGAAACCCGGACAGGATAATATATCAAGGAGATACATTATCAAACAAAGTAAATGTGCAAGTCTGGGTGAGGGCAGACAGCCCGTACGAACAGAAGCCCTGGCAGGAGAGTAAACCAGGCAATTACAAGTGTGTGATTACAAGAAGCCCTGGCAGGAGAGTATACCAGGCAGTAACAGGAAATGTACAAAAGTTAAAGAGGGCCTGAGAAGAAATATCAGGACTAGAAAAAGGATTGTGTTTACCAGGAGAGAAGGAGCCAAAACCCAGACAGGAGAGTATACCAGGTACCCTGAACGAGACAAAAGTAGAAAACCAGACAGTTTTGTGTGTCAGTGTTGTTGCTGTTCAAGAACAGCAGACGGAACTGTTACTTGTGAAAATATCAGAAAGTAAAGAGGAATCCAGGAGAAGGGAGCCACCTATAACGCTCACCTTGTATTCACAGGGACGCCACTGGACTGGTCTGGGACACCTCTGGCCTCTCTGCACCTTCCCCGGACTTCGTTCTGCCAGGAATCAGTTCTAGAAGATAGGAGGGGGGGTTTAGCGACTTCTCCTTCTCTCCCGCGGCCCACCTCCCAGTTTTCCCTTGCGGTTTCCCCTTGGGACTTCGCTCACTTTGTTTTTTGTAATGCCGCACTCTCCGTCCTGCCGTACTAGGCAGGGGCGCGTTGTTGTTGCTTGATCCGACGAGTTACTTCACTGGCATTTGCCTGGAGTCCAGACCGGCTGCGACTCCACCTTTCAGGTAAGTCTTTTTAGTGTTTTTTGAATAAAGTCTATATTGATGAATGTCCAAGTAACCTTCTTCTCTTGTCTTGCAGAGGTTGATGGAGATTGCCGAGGCCGACAACTGAGTTCGAGAAGGTAAGGATGTGCTGGAAGAGGCGCTGAAAGCGTCCTTGCAAGTTGACTGACCTGTGCTTTGTTTCTTCGCAGGTCACAGAGAATTCCTGGAAGCGACAATGTATTGGGACAGAACGCCAAAGTTGATGTTCGGAATGGCGGAGGCCTTCCAGGTGAGATGGTAAGTAGCTTCTAATTCTTGCCTCTTTTGTCCTGAAGATGTAGCTGGGAACCGATGGAAAAGTCCTCAAAGGCTCCTACTGGATGGAAGAGCTGGACCAGAGCAGGTAAGGATAGCAATGTTCTTCCAAGTTGTTCGTCCGAGCAGGCCAGGATACAGAGAAGAGGATTCCCAGGTGCCTTTGGGGCAGACCCCGCCCTGAAGCTAGTCTGCTTGTTGCAGTTCCCCGATAATCCTTGTGGGGGCAGCCATGTTCACCCATTGTCCATTGGAAACCATACTTGCCAAGTGAACCTGGTGCCAACGGTGCCAGGATTGCGTCCAAGGCACCCGCAACGGGCTAGTGTGGGTCTTTCTGGCCTTGGAACAGTACTGAGGCAGGGGCCATGGTGCCCAAGACCCAGTCTGGGTTCGAGGTCATGACACCACCCTCTGGAACAAGGATTGGAGTTATTTCTTTTTCCTTTTTGAAGACTTTTCTAAACCACCCAAGTCTAAAGACATTACCATCTTCACCTTAGAATTGAGATTATAGTGTGAGGGTCAGAATAAAACTTTGGACATTCCGACACAGACAGTTCCTTTGTTGTTGGTTTAGGTAGGGAAGCTCCTTTCAGAGAGGCATTTTCCCAACCCCTTTGATAATCAATAAAAGTTTTTAACCAAAATCATGACTCACTTGTGTCAGAGTGTCATTCCTAACTCCTCTATCTAAGCTATATGAACAGATTGCAACCCAGTCAGAGTGATAATGCAACAGAAGAATCAAGACACCAGGAAACAGTTGAAGACCTGTATTTGTCCTTAAACAGGGGGTTATGAGACGTACTATAGGAGCTAATGGACACCACCTGAAAGACACAGTGGATTCTTTGATAACATGGTCCAAATGGGGGTGTAAATAAATTTAGTGAAAGGTCTAATCTAAGCGGGGCGAATATCTGGAATCCACTGTCCAATTCCATATTCTAGTCAACCAGATTGCAGGGTTGTCCAACCCTGGAAACAACCTTCAGTTCATACACACTCTCTATTTATTTAAAGCATCCTAGTATGCTTCTTTCTTTGTCTTGGTCGTTGCTCCAGATGAATCACTCTCCTGAGATTTGTAGCTGCAGTCTTGACACACTCTTACCGGATAAGGTGAAACCTTTGGCATGGCCATAAAAGAGTAGAGGCCAGAGTCGCCAAGCAAGCTTGATGCCGCCACAAACTGTGTGATGTGGGCCTTGGGTGGCGTGGGGAGGCAAGCTCTAAGAATTACCAAGAGAATCCTCCCACCTTCCCAAATACCTGCTAAGCGCACGCAGCAGAGCTTGTGAAGTGGAAGCAGGGAGACACTGCTCTAGCAAGAAAGCAGAGCGCAAGCAATCTGCCCCGAATGTGGCAAGCTGGAAGATCCAGAATCAATGTTGCTGAACCAATACTTAAAGTGCTGTCCGTGGCCCTGCAGGGAAAAGTCTTGCAGAATTTAATGCAGCTGCCAAATTGGTGGTCCCAAAACAGATTGGCCAATTCAAACCCCCCCTATTAAAGCCCACACTGCAGAAGGACATACCCCACGGTCACAGTTACCAATCCCCTTGGGATAAAAATAGGGTAGGGGAAAATAGATCAGTGTGGGTGTTTTGGGACGGAAGAGGTTCAGATGCACTTGGAGACAAGAAACCAGAGAGGCTGAGAGGAGGCTGAATGTGGGAGTTTGGAAAGGAGTTGAGTTGGTTAGTGGAGTTAGGGAGAAGGTCATGAGGGGAGTTAAGGAGGCGTTCAGAAGAGTTAAGGGGGAGCTGTTGAGAGTTGAAGAGTAGAGAAGAATAGAGGATGAGGTGGCAAGAAGAACTGAAGAAAAGCTAGAGGAAAGAGCTGCAGAAGAGGTAGAGGGAACAGCTGAGGAAGAGGCAAGCGGTAGAGAGAAGAGCAGAGGAGCAGAGAATAGCAAAGGAGGAGGGGCGAGCAGAAATGAAGAGGAGAAAATAGCTGAGGAAGAGATGTGGAGCAGGGACATGGAGGTCAGACATGTCTATGGGCTGTGTAAGATCGAGGGAGGGAGAAAAATTAAGCAGTGAAGGGTTGAGGGGATCTGACAGGAGATTTCACACAGCAAGGCAACTCAGAAGGGATTAGGTGGAGGTCCATTAGGAATGTGCATGTGGTGAAGGAGAAAGGAATAGTTGGACTGGTGAGGAATAAGAGCAGGACCTTAAGACAGGAAACTGATTGGGAGCTGAGAAATCTCACTCTAGCCTTAGTGGTGGTCTTCTATCAGAAGCTTTGGACTCTGTTGGGCCTCAGCCCAGCCCAGACCTGCCTCCTGAGTAGAGCCCAGAGCACCAGCAACCAGTCTATGAAGGCCAGAGAAAAGGACATTCCCACCAAGGACAAAGTCACCAAAAGCTGAAATACACAAACCAGGAGAATAAGAACACATGACAATTTTGAGACCGTGTGTGACACCAGGGAAAGACCTACAGAAATCTAGGAATAATGTTTTAAGAGATATTTTCTGAATTTGAAGAAGGCTTTCCCACTCAGTTATTTGCTTTTGAGTACATGTTTACTTATGTCCAGTAACAACCAGCCATAAGATAAGACCGGAAATGAAAAGTAATGCGATTTAATTTTGGCCATGACCATTTTTTCTTGTATACTCTGTAGAATAGCAGAGACATAACAGAGGTAGTAGATATTGAAGTTCCAGGGAAAGGAGGACGATCTGCTGCACTTTCCTATCCCTGCATAATCACCAAGAGGTATCCAGCCTCTGCATTGCATTTTTGTCCATCACTGCTATTTTTTCCCATTGATTACTTACCAATTTGCTTTACTGCAAAATGCAGGGGGTATTTGTAAGGAAATATGGGATGAAATGTGGGGCTTGGTGGGAGAGAAAGTGAGCATTGGGGGGAGGGGTGGTAGTTTGGACCTCTACCCGCATTTTGCAGTAAAAATAAACAGTAAAAAATGTGCGGCAAAAAAAGCAGATGAAACAATATGCAGTAAAAAGACGTAGGGCCTCATTATACATTGCCGGTAGCCTGTCGGAAAATACTGTTTTCGCCACCTGATATCCTGGTTTTACAGAGATATTATAGGTGGTGGAAAGGGCTGTAAATTCCCACTCCATGGAGTCCTATAGGACTACATGGGGAGATTTGCCAGTATTCTCTACACTGGCAATACCAGTTCTGAAAATACTGGCTGTTTTATGCCGCTGGGGGCCTGAGTTACCTCCAGTCTGGTAACTCCCACTGGCATACTTGTACTCTGCCGGTCCAGTAAAGTGCTGGTATACGTAAATACTGGCACTTTATTACTGGACCGGCAGAGTTATAATGAGCCCCATAGTACCTCACCAAGATACCGTCATAGACGGGTTGTTAAGAGCAAATTTGGCATCTATCTACCTTTTGGTCCATGTTCAACTTGTAGCAATTACCGAAACCATGTTACTTTGGCCCTTGCCGTGGGGCACTTTTTGGGTAGGATTTTCTCACTCCCTGCTAGTGTACTCTGCAGGCTGCAGGAAATGTAACCACACACCCAAGGTTTGCCTTTCTGGGCTTGAGCCAGTCTTAGGGCCTCATTACAAGTTTCCGGTATACTGCTGGTGATTCTGTGGACGTGGTGGCACTATTTTCGGCAGTCATAATCACGGAATCACTGGCACATCACAACATCGTGGGTATGCGCATTGCAGCATGGCGGAAATGGTACCACAGGTATGATGGTAACACCGTAGTAGCACACTTTTGGTGTTGTTCCCGTCAGTAGAAATGCCGATGGAACCGTTACCGGCATGTATTCAACGGAAACAACGGCAATGGAAACACAGGAACCGGGAGCTCACCAGTGGCTATTTTGAAAAACACAGTCCAAATAAAATCACCCACTTCCTGTTGCCCTCCGGTTACTGTAACACCAGCATCATGTCTGCAGCATCGAACTCACGTGTCCCAGATGTCCGCCCAAGGAAACCACGCTTCACAGAGTAAGAAGTGTCAGTGCTAACTGACACAATTGTGGCCAATGCTGGGGACCTATTTGCAACAGACCACAGGCAGACAAGTCAAATGCGGAAGACTGCAATATGGGGGGAGGTGGCACAGAAGGTGTGGCTGTGGGCCCCGTCCCCAGCACACCAAAAGACTGCTACAAGCGGTGGGACGACCTCTGCCTGAGAGTCCTCAACCTGCTCTCAGCCCTCAGGAGGGAAAGCATAGCAACTGGAGTTGATGGCCTGGGAGGAGACATGCAGCACTGTGCTACATGTGGAAGGAGTTGGAGCTGCAGAGGTCAGCGCAGGGACACAAGCATAGGGCGGCAAATACAACGTGCAACACCAAAAGAATGACTGTGGGCATGCAAATGTAGCGCACAACACACGGACACATGTCCAACTGCACGACAACAGACCACATCCAACCCATACAGTGGCCAATTAACCATGACCGTTGGCCAAGGGTGCACAAACATCCCCACCTTCCAAATACACATTTGCCTACATGAGTACAGGTCATGTGCAGACATTGACAACATGAGAAGAAACACATACACGAGACACACTCCCTCCAAGGCAGCATGCATGCATCTAAAGCACCCTGACGTACCTGCCACTGGCATGGGTGACCAGCAACCTGTCTGACCGACACCCCCAAATGCAACAATGCCCTTCCCACCCCTCCACTTCACTCCCCCAGCTGTGGCGTCCCTCAGGACACCATTTAAACCCCATAGCTCTCCAACACCTACCTTGCACCTGTGGTACACTCCATCAACAGCACTGCACCCCATTCACAGTGTTATGCTAATTATACACTGCACACATACAGACTCCCATCCTGTACTGCCTCTCCATCCCCTCTCAAACATTAGTGCCTGACTGCCAATCATACATCGTGCCCGGCCAATGATCCCTGCCTCAATCCCAGCAAGACAGAGAAGACCCTCATCGTGACGGCTGCACCCTGACACCAACCCACTCCCTGGCCACCCTCTACATGTGGCCTGTCCCTGCACCCACCTGAGAGGCCACAGACCCTGTTGACACCTTTAAGCCATCCCCCACCTTGCATCTGCACATCACAAACCATGGCAAGAGGGCCAACTCACAGATCCACCACCTCAGAGGCACCCTCCCCTACCTCACCTACCCCAAGAAGCCCAATGTCCCCAGAGAACTGGTCCCCTCTGGGCATGAAACAGTAACAGCCCTCCCTCATTGTACCTCTTACCTCCCTTTGCCCCCTCATACTAATCCAGAATAGTGCTGCGTGAATTGCCCTAGACCTCAACCCCTGACACCGCTTCATTCAATCCCCCTGGAATCCCTCCACTGGCTCGCCGTGACTGCAAGGTACAATACAAAGACCCCCTTCCCCATACACAAGGCCTTCTGGAGCCTGTTCCCCCCATGAGTCACATTGCTGCCAGCCCATCCACAACCAGCCCAACACAGCATCCCTCACAGGCACTTGCCTACAGCCACTCTTCCCTGGATCAGCCCAAATCAGGGCCAGCCCATCCTTTGCACTGTACTTTCCTCCCCCTTTCAACCCATGCACCTGCCCCTGTGGCTCCCACCCCCTGCACTACCAACCTTCCCATCCTGGTACCCCCACCCCTCCGTCCCCTGCACAACATTGTGCCCTGCACTTGCATGGTTACAACGACATGAGGCCAAGTATGGCTGTATATTGCTTCTGGTCCCTGGTTTCACTTGTCTAAATGCGCCATGCAATGCATGAACTGTAGACACCATGCAAAGCCATCATGTCACACGCTGTTTGAACTGCATGTAGCAAGGTCATAGGATGGCACAGAGGTGACTAACGGCATGCCCATCTTGCACCCACAGGCACGTCATCTGACAGCGATCAGGGTGGCCCAAGCACCTCACGGACATCCACGAGGAGGAGAGTGATACCATGCCACACCACTGTCAAGCCAACACCAGCACCAGCCACGCAAAGCACAGGCCCATTGAGTCTGGCACCTGCAGCTACTCCTGCTGCCCCTACAGAGGCACAGCCTGCAGGCCCTGCAGCTACACCATCTGCCCCTACAGAGGCACCATCAGGATGTCCATTCCCTCCCACCAGTCCCCCATATAATGGGCGGATCTACGGACGACGATGCCTGACAGGAAGCATGAGACACTACCGAGGGGGCATCTGAGCACACCCCCTACACTGTCCATCATTCAACCCCTCCGCAACGGTCCTGCTTGCACAGATGGTCCGGAAGGAGAACGAGGCCATCTCTTCATTTGCTGAGACCCTCACCCTTTCCCTGCAGGCGGCACTAGAGCACGGGGACATGAAGGTTCAGATCCACCCTCATCAATCACCACACCTGCCAGCTCAAAACAGAGCAGAGGTGCGGATCCATGCACCTGTCAGGCTCTCCACAAAAGGGTAGGTCAGGTGCTAAAAATCCACGAAAGTGAGCCAGGCACAGGCATCAAATGTCACTGATGCTTACTAGGGAATGTTGTTGGGATGGTGTATTCAGGATGGTGTGTATGGGACGGTCAGTTGTGGATGGTCAGTTTGGGGGGATTGTGGGGGGATACTTGGGGAGCAGTGGGGGGGGTTAGTGGGCAACACATTTTTTGTTGTTTATTAATGCACAAATGCACATGGCTCTGCATATGAATTCACATCTGGATGGACATTTCATTTGTGTGGTTGAGTGCTTAATTTGTGCGCAGATACACATACAGCGTGTGCCATGGGTTGTGTGCAGGTGCTGTGTACAGGTGCTGTGTACTCATAAGTAGTTGAATAGGAGTTCCTGGCGGGCTGCACGCCCACCCATGTCATCCCTGTTGTGGCGATGTCCCATGTCTGCAGCTGCATCCACTTCACTGTCTCCTCCATCATACGCCAGAGGCATGTCAATGTGTGTGGGCAGAGGAATGTTGCGCCTGATGCACATATTGTGCAACATGGCACAGGTCAGTACTATCTTACCCACTTTCATTGGCTTGTACATCAGTGCCCACCGGAGCTGTGAAGGCAAAAAAACTGTGCCTTCAAATGTCCAAAGGTCTGCTCAATTGTTGCCCTTGTTCTGATGTGTGCACAGTTGTACGATGTTTCCTGGTGGCTCTGTGGGTGTCTCACAGTGGTCATCAACCATGGTAGTAAGGGTCAGACGGAATCACCTGCATGGAATGAGACACAGGGAGGTCCATGTCATTGAGGAGACTGGGCTGTCCATGCATGTTGGGATGTAGATGTGTGACACATGCATCTGGGTCTGTGCGCATGCAGCCCATCAATCACCTTACTGATTGATTACCTTAAGCTAATGCTGGTCAGCACATGCGTAGGATCAGACTCACAAGGATGGGTTAGTGGTGGTGGGTGTGGCATAGTGAGGACATGCTGTGCTTTGTGACATGGGAGTGATGTATTCTGATACCTGTGGTGCATTACATGTGCCTGTCCATCCATGCCCAGATTGTGCTGGTGTGTGCTTCTGTGTACTCATGTGGTACATGCCAGTCGTGGGCACCCACTCTTGCATGCAGATTATGTACCTCCATTTGCATGGTACATGTGGGCCATGCACTGGTGACAGTGGACATCTCCCCCCATGGCCCAGCACACATGCAATGTGGTGTGTGTGTGTGTTTAGATCCTTTGACTCACCCAATAGCCAGGTCAGCTGTCCACCGTAAGGTGCCATGTACCCAGGCAGCGTGCTATTGCGCAGAACCATGGAGTCATGTGTTGATCCCAGGAAGTGTGCGCAGCATTGTGTGAGCGTCATGTATGCATCACAGACGACCTGCACATTCATTGAGTGATACAGCTTTCTGTTCTGATACACCTCCTTTGTGACGTGGCCGGCCACTAGCTTAATGTGTGTGCAATCCAGTGCTCCCAATACATTAGGCATGCCCGCAAGGGCATGGAAGCAGACATTGGTCGCGTTCACCTGGGCCTGTGTCATTGGTAGGGAGATGTGCTGGGACACATGATGCAGGGCATCCAGGACCTGCACAAGCACTTTTGAAACTCCTGGCTGCGAGAGGCCATGTGTGAGAGGGTGTTGTGGGCAGGACACAGCCATCGCTTTTTGGATCCAGTTCCTGGGGGTGGACCAATGTGGGAGGATCACCTGGGTGAGGGGTCTTGGAAGAGTGGGGGTCAGATAGCCAAAGGCGAGACACAGAATTCGAGCTTATTTGTTCATCTACCCCATCATATTTTTTAGGATTTTCAGAAGTGCCAACTCCCCCCGCACCTTTTTACACAAACACTGGGTCGAGGAAGAGG
Organism: Ambystoma mexicanum; assembly: GCF_040938575.1. Taxonomy (NCBI): domain Eukaryota; kingdom Metazoa; phylum Chordata; class Amphibia; order Caudata; family Ambystomatidae; genus Ambystoma; species Ambystoma mexicanum. The sequence goes on from NC_090938.1 coordinate 691,038,851, forward strand.
GTGACTGAAAGCAACCAGACTAACTCTCTCACATCGTACTGGGCATGTCCCGTTAATCTGGTCAGGCAAAGTCAGGCACTTTACCCTAAGTGTGTACCCCGGATACCAATTAGCTCTCTGCAAACAAATAAAAGGCAACACCTAAAGACACACACTGACCAAGGCAGAACACGAGAACGAGCAGAACCTCCGGGACAAAGGCACATCTATTGGAGCAGAGCAACAGACCAAGCGACGAGGGTAGCGGGTCGAAAAACCCAAGGCTCCTCTATTTGAAGTTGTTGCCTCCGACAGGCCGCGAAAGACACGTGGAGAAGGCCAGATCCCACATGTATGGGGTACTAACCTTGACTCAAAAATAGGAAAACGCCAAACAAGAATGAAGCACACACAGTATAACGCTCACCTTAGCTCTGTGGGGGCACCAGGAAACCTCTTCCGTGTGGTGTCTGTGTCAGGACCCTCCGGTGGAACTGAACCCCTGGGCGTGATCCTAAAAGGGATACACAATAGTGCGTTAAAGGGAGTGGTGGATAGGGCTCCTCCCTCCACGCTGTTCCCCACCTACCCTGGGTTCCCAACTTTCATGATCGCCAGTCACCTGATGTATTGGGAAGAGAAGCTCTCCAGCCTGCTATTTCTTGAGCAGGGGCGCAATAGGTGTAGAGTCAGTTATGTCACTGACTGTAGTGGTCTATATCCAGCCAGGCCTGCTGTGGCGTGGGTCAGTGGCTTTCACCTTGCGGCGTAGATAATTGTCTGTAAAGGGTGGTTTTAAAGTTCAGTTTGGCTGTGTGCACTGTGCTGTACGCACTTGTGTCCTTTTGCTGTGTAAGAGTTCTGAGCAGTTTTGCTTCGGGGCTCACAGCGTCCTGGCTGTGCCCTGTTCCTTCTATGCTCGGCGCTTGGTAGAGCGTCTTGATGTAGAGTGCTGCCCCTTTGGTGCGTGGTGCTCTGTTGTGGATCGTCTAGCAGTTGCCGGCGTTGAAGGTGCTATGCTGGTGCTTTCTGAGGCGCCGCTTTTCCCCCAAGCACAATGCTGTTTTCACCTTCTTCAATTGCTGCCTTAATGGTATGCGCGATGTTAATACTGTTCATAACGCTGCTACCTTGCGTGGTAATTCCACTTACTAACTGATGTCTTGTTTCTTTTCTCTTTCCAGCAGGAGCGGCAACAGAGGAGTCGAAAAGCCGAGATGCCAAGAAGCGTTGATGCCAAGAATTCACAAAAGGATAACCAGGTGAGTGCTGCCGAGGATCGGAGATCGGGTCCGTACAATGTAGCTCTGTCTAACAGCTGTTTCTTTCTTCTTTCAGATCCGGAGAGCAGGAGCAAGGCCAGTAAGCGTCACGCTGCAGTGGCAGAATGATGTGAAGCAGGGAACCCTTGCATGGGTGTGGCTTAAATAGCCAACCACACCCAGCAACACCCAATGACTAAGCATGCCCAGCCCCACCCAAAAGGCAGAGCGAGCCACACCCAAAGGCAGTCCTGCAGCATTTTAAGTGCTGCTTGGTTTATTCTGCCTCCATGTTGGAGAAATAAGAAGTGGCAGGGCATAGTCACCTCATGAATAAGAAATGTGGCGCCAGGCACGCCAAGCTTGGGCCCAACTCTTTTTGTTCTTTCTCAACCTAGTCCAAAAACCCCAGTAGTGCCTTGGAAACCCCGGGCTGTATGCATATGTGCCTGCTACTACACTAGGGTAGGTGCATGGGGCAAGGCCAGTGATTGTGACACACAGCCAGTGAGTTGGCCAGCAAGCTGAGAGACCGGTGTGTGTTAAAGTGAATAAAGTAGCAACATCATATCACAAAAGAAGTCTGCACATGTGTGGGTGAAATGTGAAGAAAGACAGACCCGTGAATTAAGTTTAAAGTGAAATACAGCTGCAAGATAAGTGATACTAAGAAACAGAGTGGTCCAGTGAAAGGAAGTAGCCCATTCAAAAGTCTCCCTGAAAGGTGCATTGTTTGAAGCTAAAGGGCGAACAAACAGCAAGAGTGAAAGTAAACAGTGAACGTTGAATCGAAGTGGTCCTACGGCAGTCTATAAAGAAAGACATGCACATTCCAAAGTCTTCGACATCCAAAAGTGGTCCGAGCCTGATTGAGGGAGACCCGATATATATTAAGCTTGGGGAATGGAATCTCCTTGCAACTTTGTGTGAACTGTATCATGAGAGGTCTGAGCCCGGCAGAGGGGGAGCTATGAGAACTGTGTGGTGAAAAGTCTGAGCCCGGCAGAGGGGGACCTTTGTGAACATATTTTAAAACATTATTTTGAAAGCCAGAGAAAGGAACTTTAAACATGGAAGGCCAGGCGGGCCTCGATTCACGGTTGTGAACTGTGCACTGTGATGGAAGCTGAGCCAGAGTGTGTCATCCTGCCTACAAGGATCACCTAACCTCGTGAGGCCTAACGTGGGGAGGATAGCTGGTTCTGCCACATTATCATTTGAACACTGACTTTTCCTTTTGCATACATTTTCTCCTTTTTACACTTCTTGTACAAGAGATAGGGCAGGCACTGGGATTTTGTTAGTATAGGCCATTTTGATTTGACAGACTCCTCTATGACTGTTTTGTTTATCGTTTGATGGTCAAGACTACTCCCATTTTAGGGCAGAATAGCTCCAACCCCAATATTATCAATAAAGTTTTTTACAAATTGTATCCATTATGTCAGTGTCAATACTTGTGATACCATGCCTTCCCTACAAATGCAGCTCCCCGAACGTGAGCTGAAATGTGCCTGTGGCAAGGAAATGCAGCACAGACACCATCTTCAACAGGGAGGGTTTAGCAGTCCGGATGCCAACGACGCTCTTGATATCGTCCTGGATGAGGTCCACTATTGTGAGGATGGTCTCTTTGCTCAGGCGGTAAAGTGTGTGGATCTGCCGGTTCGTCAGGGACTAGGGCCTGGCGCTTGTGTGGGGTAGGGGTGCACGCTTCCGGGGCACTACTTGCTGCCCATTGTTCCTCAGCATCCTCCTCCTCCTCTGCCCATAGGCCTGTTGCCACTGTTGCACATCCTGTTCAAAGAGCTGCATTCTTGCATGCAGCGCCTCCATGTCCATGACTGCCGCTACAAGTGGCAGCATGATTGTGTTGAAAGGTGTGTGTGGTGTCAGTGTGGTCCTTTTCAGCAGTCCGTGTGCTCATTGTGTGCAGCTGGGTCAATTAAGTGCACATGTGGCCTGTTTCTGCACATCTGGGCCTGGTTACCGCCTGCATCCCCTCTCATAGTGTGGCAGTCCGGAATAAGTACCGGTAATTGAAAGTACCAACACGTTGTTTTCGGACAGCCACACTTGTAATGAGGGCCATAGGCTCTTCTCTAGTTCACCAAGTCTCTAGCACCTGCCAGACTCCAGCGCCAGCATGGTAGCAAGGCTTTTCTTTCTCAAACGTGGTGGTCTTGAGGCTGTCACCATGATTTGGGCTGAATGCCCCAGGAGCATGTTGCTTCTTCCAGTATTCTACCTCTATCAGGGTCAGGGCTACTTGGCCAAGCCACTTGCTACTCACTCATTCCACTACTCTCTTCGTTAGAACAGCAACCTTCTGGAATCCTGTCCTTTCTCCCAAACAGAAAGGAGGTTTATGCTTCTTGTTATATAGTGCGCCAAGCTATAATTGGCCCAATAAGCTCTCTGATTTGTGGGCCAGTTTCCTTATTAGGCCTGGGTCTTGGGAATAGTCTGATCTTCATGCTTCTACCTCCTTTCCAAGGTTTCCATTCTCTCTTTGTACAGAATCACGCGTTGTTTCCCAACTGTCGATTTCATTTAGTGCTTCAGGCATTTCTCGCTTTGTGAGCCAACACATCTTTGAACATACTTCATACCTACAGCCTGTTTGTGTCTCCATGTCAGCGAGCACATGGACTCCCCCTAAACACCCCTGTCTTAGAACAGCTGGGGGACATGCAGATCAGTAATACCCCCAGGCCTACTCATTTCATGCACCGTCACCATCATCCCGTCTCCGGCAGGGGTCCAGTTACCTGAGGCTACGTTCATGGGTCAGAAGGATGCAGCAGACTCTGATAACCCATTTCACTCAAGCAATAACTTAAAATGAAAGGTAAATGCCTATCTTTCCCTAGTCCATGGGGCGTCACTACCAAACAAAACTAAGGTACTTGTCGCTCGTCAGTGAATGTCGTAACAGAATTGGTCCACCGTCCGAACTAACCCTTTCTTACCCTACCATTAACTTACCTAAAGACAGGAGAAGGACTCCCTTCTCCTGGGGTCTTTAGTTCTTGCAAACGTCAGTTCAATACTTTATCTTCAAGTAATCTCTGGTGACTGCTTTTATCAATTTGTGTAGTTCTTTCAATACATTATGGGACTTTGATTACTACTTTGTTTGATAATGGATTTCTGTTACTTTCTTGTTTTGCTTTTGGTTTTCTCTTTTATTAATCATTATTGTCTTTTCCCATGGTAAATGTATCCAATACTTATGATTCTCTACTTTGTCCTTGTTTCCTCTTCATACAGTTCATAGTGTCTGGTCTCTCTCTCTCTCGCTCTCTCTCTCTCTGAGACTTGTCCTTGAATCTATTCTCTGTTCCAACCTTATCTGAATGCAAAATGGAGGACTTAAAGAATCGCGACCAACAGCCCAATATAAATATTTATGGCATGGATGAGTGGATGGAAGGGGCAAATATGGCAGACGTGATGCAACAGATGCTGCCCGAGTTAAACGCTTGTACCTTTCTTCAAGAGAGCCAACACATATCAAATGTTCTCTATCAGAGATACCCCCAGAAACTATAGTCAGGCCCAAAAGGCCTTTACTTTGGTCACATCCTCTTTAGGAAGCAGATGGCGAAACTAACATGGCCAAACACACCTCATGACTACAATTAATTACTAAGATCTTTTAATTATTTGTAGGTTATCATAAATCAAAATAAGATCCTGGAACACCAAAATAGCAAATAGGAAATCACTTCCTTTTACCAAAACGACTTCTCCTTTGATAACATGGGTCTTTAGTAGATACACATGGCAACGTGTGTGTGTATCTCGGGAGGTTAGCCCAGGGGCAACATGCTCGCCTTGGAAGCAAGATGACATGGAGCAACACAGGTTCGATCCCGGGGTCCGCGCTTACAAACCTCTAGGTATTAAGCTCGTCATAAATAACCTATCATATAATATATCAATTCAGCAATTCAAACCCACCATTAAGATTAAGAATTTAGGCAAAGGGACTATATATCTAATCCCTGATGGGAGATAAAACAGTGAAAAAGGCTGGTAAAGAATGGAGGAGAGGACTGTAATATTGAGAGAAGGGTGTTGAAGGGGCGTGGAGGCGAGTACTGGGTTAAAACCCCTGATTTTTTCAAAAAAAGGACAAAACAAAATTCTCTAAAAGAAAAAAATCGAAATGAAGGTCAAATACAGCCTATTATCAGTAAAGGGGAAATTCTAATTTATGACATATAAACATGCAGTGGCGTTACACAAATGTGAAGGGCCCCCTTCCAAGCCTGATGAGAGGGCTCCTGTGGCCTCTCATAAAAGCACAGCCCATGCAACAGACTTACGGGCCAGACTGGATCGCTACACATGCACAATGGTGCACTATGTGAAAGAAGTACTGTTTTTAAACACAACTTTAATCTTTCAATAAGTGTAGGGACAAAGGGGGTGGCTGAGTGGTGGATCGTTTGGGAACAAAGGCATTGTGAATGTTCTAAGGGTTCTATGTCATATCATCAACAGCCATTTTTATGACTGATGTTTTACAAATACATTTTGCAGAAAAGTCATCGAATTTATTTATTTTTATGGGGGGATTTATTTATTTTTATGGGGGGGACCCCCCCACCTATTTTTAACTGTCCCCTTCACCCCCCTCCCCTTACCTGCCGTTTCCCACCCACCCCAAAAAAAAATTCCAATCATTTATTTCAGCAAAGTGTATTCGTAAAAACAGCAGTCGTAAAAACAACTGTCGATGAAACGACGTTGCACCGTTTTAAGTACACTGGCGGCAACTGTGAAGGTCGAATTGAGCAGGAATTATTGACAACCGAGTTTCATTACTTTTTAAAATAATTTTCACCATCCCAGAAATGTTCTTTTTGAAGCAAAATCATTACCATCCTATTGCAGTTGCAGCTTAACTGAAATCTTGTTTACTGTACAATCACAAAGCCTGGATGGCATCTTTGCCTGGATGCACACTAGGTGGCCTATCTAGGGAAAGGTGGAAAAGTTCCTACTAAGAAGGAATCTCTCCGCGCATGCAATCATCCTTTAATTTTTGATAAACTGTAAAGTTGTTACCTGTTACACCTTTGGGTCGCGATGGTCTCGCCCACTTGACCAGCGTGATCCACCGAACTTTCCAACAATGACAGTTGGGGGCGACTTGAGAGGCTCCATTCTGCCGCCTGCCGCCTCTGCCCCTCTGCTCCTTATCTCAATTAATATACTCCAAATATAACTCTTCTCTGGCCATTCTTTCTTCCTCCACATTATCTCAGGTTTAATACTTTGATGTTAATCAGGCCGTTCAGAAGAAATGGCATTTTCATATCAGCTGACTATGGGTGACTAGTCGCTTCAACAACTGTATTGCTGGTGATATGTCAATGAAACCTATAAGAAGAATTGAGATGGCTCAAAGAGCATTGTTTTCATGACATATCCTATGATCTATGGAGCTGCTTCTATCTAGCTTTGGATAGCATCACACTGTATATTCCCAGATTGGTCTTTGGAGGATCCCAGAATGGTCATCCCTAGGTCTCTCTGTCAGAACAGATCTTGATTTTAAGTTCATTTAATGTCAGTTTCAGCTACTGGAGCCTTTCCCAGATCAGCAAATAACAACAATAAACTGCATAAAATCAGAAACATAAAACATGATAAAAGAATAAAACATACTACAACCAGCACAGTTAAACTGCATATGTAACACCTGCCCGTCAATCGAAAATTAAAAACAACATGCTTAAAATAACCAAGTTAAAATGAGGTTGCAGTAACCCGGTAACCTCGCTACACAAGCGTGGTTTTTCAGGAACGCGTGAGTCAGGAGAGAGGTAATCGCATTTCAAACCAACCCCTGCAGCATGCATATCAAGTGGAGGAAGAACATTCTCAGTTTGAATTTGTGTGTGTATGTAAGGTTCACATTTTTATCATTTTTTCCATTCACCAGCAAGGAGAGCTGGAGTCATTTTGGTAATGTTACTGGCAAAGTGCCCCAAATGGAACTTCATTACAACATTTTCATTGTCTGCAAGACAGAGGAGATAAAGGACTTTGGGCCTCATCAGAAGTTAGGCGGTATCCTGGGAGTAAATCCGCTGGGATACCGCCCAACTGAAATCATTGGGCATCATTCCCGCTGCGCTTGCACCGAAAATACTCGGAATTGGGAGGAGCGGTATAGCGTTACTGCCGCATTTTTACCCCTCCGCCCAGCCCATGATGAGGCCCATTTAGTCTTGGGACCCATGCTTTGAAATAAATTACCAAATTCTATACATGACGACACAGGTTTTCTAGTTTTTCTAGTTTCAGGCCCTTTGTGAGGCCCTTTGTGAGGCATCATGGAAGGAGACACAGACCACCAATTCAATGTGTAAGAGAAATACTTTTATTAACAGAAATACTTTTATTAACTTAAATGTCAGGATGGTGTAACGCCTACCTTACCCTTTGCTAACATGGGACTTCCCTACCTAAAGAAACTAAGTCTGTGTCAGTAAGTTCAACTTAAAAGTATGTCTGTGTCCAAAACCTATGCTTGCCCTTATATATACAGCAAAACAATGTAGGGAAGCCAACCGCAAACTAAATAGTGTTTTAAAATTAAAGTTCTGAGCTATTTCCAGCTCACAGCTCCTTGTTCAGCTCATCGTCGCAAAGAACAAATAAGTTCACCGCAGTTTTCAAGTTATCGTCTCTTCATCTTGAAGTAATACAGTTTCATGACTTTCTCGGGGTTCCCTTCCCCAAGGTCAATACAGTCTCCTCAAAACAAGTCTCGGGTTCCCTTCCCCAAGTTCAAGGTAACAGTTAGTACTAGAAAAAGTATCTTGAGGTTGCCTGCTCAAGATAAGTTCCAACAATCCTTCACAGCTCAGGGTTCCCTTCCCCAAGCTTTAAATGCACCAATAGTAGTTTTCCTTCTTGACCCATGGCACAGTTATCTTGATCTTTCAGCAGGTAGGGGTTCTTGCGCTCAGTTGTCGGCCCACATGGTCCACCCATCACAGGTCGCGCAACCATGAACCCTAAGATTTCCTGCTCAAATATAGGCTACTCAGTATCTTGCCTCTGTCCTTCAATCTCCTTAATTTGACGTCCCTGTTCTGTGCCCATTTAATCTCTTATTGTATTTCAGGGTCTTATTCACATTTCACTTCTGGTGACCCTTTTTCCTCTCTATTCTTATCTTTGCTTAAATATATAGGTTATTTTCCTTTAAGCATTGTTTTAAAGTTTAATCCGTTTGCTGTTCAACAAACAAATGGTTTCCCAAATTTGGCTTCAAAACAAATAGTTTCTCAGACTTGACTTCAAACTCTGTAGTCAGAATCCTTAGTTCGACTTGGTTTACTACTTTCTTTCGTTTTGTTATTCAATATTAGTAGATTTGCCACTTTCTTTCAGTTTGTTATTCAATATTGGCAGAGTTACTGCTTTCTTTCAGTTTGTTATTTAATATTGTTAAATTTGCTATGCCTCACACTTAATTTGCGTTTCTTTTATTCATGTAACACCACAAATTCATCTGTAACTGAAGCATATTCCTTTGACACACTTTTGCAGCCCGCCCAGAGCGCCCTCTGTCTCTGGGTAGCTTCCCCAACACTCATCGGTTGTCAGCATCCTCCTACGGTGGCTCTTGCTGCTTTTCTCCTTCGTTCTCATTGCTGCTCCTAGTTCAGCGATCCCGCTCGCCTGTTGACTGGAGCTCAGCTGGCACTGGCAGTTTCTTCGCCTCTGCGAGGCCGGACCCAGCATCCTCTTTGCTCTGGCTTCGCCAGAGCTCCTTTTGCTCCCGCTTCACACTGGAGGCTCTCCACGGCTTGGGGCTGTCAGCCAGTGACCCGTCTCTACCTCGGGTCCCACCACGGCTGCCTACACACTTCTGAGGATTCCTGCTGGTCCATGCCCAAGTTTCCTAGGTCTCTCTCTCTAGCCCTCTCACAGGCTCTCAATTTATAAAAATGTGGTCCTTCAAGAGGCTGCAGGTGTATACCGTTATTTAATTCTGCCTGACTCTGATTAAGAGGACATGCCTGACCTTCATACCTTGTAGGCATCTTCTTTGTCCCAGCACCAAAGTGGTGAAAGGGGGTGTTCTTCATTCCTCACAGTTGCTTCTCCCTTGTCTCAGTACTAGAGTGGTGAGAGTGTGTGGTAGTCATAACTCTCAGTTGTCTCTTCCTCGTCTCAGGACTGTCAGGTGCACCAAGAGGAGAAAGAAGGGGAGCTGACCTACAATAACCCATAAAGGTCGGGGGAGGGTTAGTTTGATTGCCACTAGGATAAGGGGGATACCATGCCTCGCCTAAAGACACCCTACGTAGCAAGGGCCCTGCATCCAGGTGATCCTCCCTCGCTTGTCCACCCCAAGGTCAGGATCCAGAGGCGATGGCCTTTCCCTGGCCACCTGTATAGAGGATCCAAGGTGAGTAGGAGCGAGAATACCCTCAGGTTTCTCACACCTTGCAGAACCAACCTTTTTTCAGGTAGCTGTTTAGGTATCAGTGGTAGAGGCATTGATTTCATAAATGCAATATATCAATGTTCCAATTGACCGACTGGTGATTACCCGCAAGAGAATATTTAGAATGGAGGGATATTAACATCTTCCACCAATTAGTGTGAGAGACTGAGAGTAGCGCAGGATTGCTGAGTAGGGTAAGGGAGTTCGGTGGGAGGGGTAGTAATATCCTGAGAAAATGTGTTAAATAATGTGTTGAAATATTAAAAAGCCAAAAAATGCACAATAGGATCTGTACAGTAGCACAAAAAAATCCAATATCTGCCATGACACCGTGCACATGGGTATTTTACAAACCTGGTGCCTGGGCCCATAGCATATGCCAGCATTGCTACTGTAAATAACTTTCACTTTGATGTTGTGGCCACAATCTATGCCAGTGTAGTCACTGCAAGCCCCATGAAGCATACCAAAATCTATGCCATTGTGGCCACTGTAAACCACTTACAAAATGCATGCGGTCATTACCTGTCAGTATGGTCATCGTAAATCACAAGAAGCTGCCACCACAATCTATACCATAACTCCCAACAGAACCTTTTGATGATGTGGCACAAACAAAATAAACCATCATTGCCACGATAAAAACCTTTTATGAAGCAGCCCACCCCTGCCGCCAAACACATGCACGCCTTACAGACACAAACGTATACAGACTCACTCACACATATTCAAAATCATGCAAAAAGCATGTTGCAATACATCAAAAACACATAATGGCAATACAAACATGTTTTGTTTTACTTACCTCCAAGTACACACGCTACTGCTTTGATGGTGTTCTCTTGGTCGAGGCAGAGTGGGCGGGCGGCCAGTGGGCCTAAAGTCGGCCCAACTCTTAGCTCATGCCTGCGCACATTTTCTTTTAAACAAGGACAGTGCAAAATAAAGCAATGAGTTTCTGCGACTGCCCAGCATCAGTGCCCCCTTTAGCCAGTTACCGCACTGCAGGGCCCGTGTTATGGCTTTGATATGTGCCATATAAAGATAGGACCATCTTGACCCATCTGGACGCCTGCAATTTCTGGACCACTTCAGAAACTGTCAACATCAGTGATGTAGCCTTTTTAGTGTTTAACAAAACCATTGGTGCCAGCCGCACTGCTTCAAACCCTCAAACGAGATGGATTATTGCCCAGTGTAACCATCAATTCTCAACATTGTCTTTTTACCCCATCCATTCCCCCAACATTAAGCTCAATACATTGTAGTGCACACATGTTCTAGAGATAACAACATTTGTGGGGCAAATGGGGTGAGGATGTCAATGCGGCTATTAATCCAGCCACTGATTGCTGCGCAACACAAGCAGACACTACAAGGAGCAGTAATTGTAATATTATTCTACAGTATATGCACACTTTTGATCCCATGCTTCTCAATGTACAGAAAGCGTATAAACACACACATGTATTACTTTTTGGTGTCACAGAAAATAAACAGTGGGCAGCACATCTATTCGTCTTTTCATGATATTAACCATGACATTACTCGCTTTCAATTATGGATCAGCCACACATCTAGGAGATTGCAGTGCCGGACATATGCCAAGTCATTACCAAACCATGATACATTTGTTGAGCGAATCGTGAGGCTTTTACATATCTACTAATTATGTTACAATGCACAAACACCGACACCCTATGTTCTGAGATGGCATGAAAGCATTCATAGGTGGGACTGTGACAGGATTTCCAATAAGAAATGTACACTCAATGAACCGGGCATTTTTCAAATAACTTTTTGGACTGCGTATCCTGCAAATGGAACACTCAGAGGCCCGGTCCCATCGAGATGGCTCGGACAAGCTGTTCTTAGTGCAGCTGAGGAATCTGAAACCTCAAGGCAGTTCAAAGATCATAACATCTCCTTAAGAGACAAAAAGCGTAAAACAACAATATGAAGTCAACCAATGTACAGACCGTCTTTTGGCAACATTAACAGCCATGAAGGGATTAACAGTAATAAGGGACCATTCTCAGGGGCAAATGCAAATCAACAACACATTTTCTCATTTTTATTCTACGCTCCATCCTATGGACTCTGCAGTTACTGAGTACAAGGTTCTCCAGAAGACAGACTGACACAGACAGATCAAATCTCACTTATTACCCTATATCTTTGGTAGGAAAAGAAATTAATCATCCAGCTCCCCAAAAATAAATAAATAACTTTGCTGGGGATGATGACATAGTGGAATTCTAATCCACTTTCCAGGCACAAATATCAAACCTCTTTGTACAGGTTACACATACAGGTATTGAGGGGCCACTTCAGTACACACCCACCCCATTAGTATGGTACAAATATAGCTGTTATCCTAAAGCTAAATAAAGATCACCAGGCCTAAAATGTACACTCCCTGCTACCCATTGGCGAGTCATAATTCACTTTTGGTCAGTAGGAAATGGTGGGGAGAGTGAGTATTATACCCGTTTAGTAGCTTGTAAATTGAAATGTTGCACCCTGTGGCATATACTCTGCTTCTCATTTTGCCTGATCTCATTACTGAACATGGACAGCAGGTTCTATGCAAAACCAGCCAATCTCTTCACATAACTACTCTGTGCTTTCAGATGAACAGCACAAGTCCATTGCAGCATGCAATACAACTCACCATACTAATGCAATATTTCTTTGTTTGTTTGTTTATTTTATTTATCGAGCGCGCCTGACCCAGAGGTATCTGGGCGCGTAGGTTACAGTAATAGTTACACAATTCAGTTACATAGCAATACAGATGAGGCATGCACATAGCTATAGGCTGCCTTGCATTAGCAGTTACATGGGGGGTAGGGCGAGCGAATGACAGGTATAGCAGATAAGTACAATAGGAAAGAAGTGTGGTAGAGGACGTAGCTGCAGGGTGAGGTCAGGTTCGTTTTAGTTCTTATTTAGTAACCAAGTAATTATGTGTCTTCTGAATATTTGAAGTGTTGGGCAGGTTTGTATGTCCTGTGGGAGCATAATCCATAGTTGGGGGGCTAGAACCGAAAAAGCTAGATCCGCCAGCTTTTTTGAGGCAGAACCTTGGCACTGACAGGCAGGAAGTGTTAGTGGATCTAGTGATTCTGGTAGCTGGTTTCTGCGTGAATTTGTCCATGAGATATGGTGGGGCTAGGTGGTTCAGGGCTTTGCACGTGAGGCAAAGGGTTTTTAAGTCAATTTTGTTTTGTACAGAGAGACATTTGCATAGCGTTCTTATAGTGGAAATATGCTCTCTTCTAGGAATGTTAAGTGCGGCTCTAAGTGCATTGTTTTGTAGAACCTGTAATTTATTGATTATATATTTGTTGGCACCTAAATAGAGGCCGTTGCAATAGTCCAGTTTCGACTGTATAAGTGCTCTGGCCAGTATAAGGCAACTGTTCGAGGAGAAAAATGGTCTGCAAGCTCTTGGAGACTTGCAAGGTCTGCAAGTCTGCAAGCTCTTTGTTAGGCGCAGCACACACCGGCTCAGTTTCATTAGCAGTCAGCCTCCTTTATGCAATGCAATCTTTCTACGGAGTAAAATTGAATGTCCTCTTGACAGTAATGCACAAAGTAGCATTTCCTGGCATATACATTCAGGGAATTCGGGTTCTTTAGAAAAACCCCACAGTAGCCATTTACATGAATCAGTTTCTACCTGAAACAACTACTAAGAAAAGAGGCACTCTTCGGAGCTGCCTTTGTTCTAGAGCTCACTGTGCTCTGTGCTTTGAGCCATTCATCATCCACCTTAAAAATGACCTACACAAACTCTCACTCTTCCCGAAGTAAATACGCCAATCATAATTTCTTTATTTACAGCGGATTCAGCAGGCGGATCTCTCACTGGACAAGTGCTCGCTACAGACATGGGGCCAGCCTGCATTTTACAAATTTGAATCCTGGCAGTTCCAACTCAGGCCTTCATCCTTCAGAGTTAAATAAATTGAGTACCAACAAATTCATTAAAAATAATAGTTATGATCAGGGGATAGATGCGAATGGAATGGCGGGACAAAGGGAAAGGACACATACGGGCTACACAGGACGCTCGGGGCTGGACGACGATGGATGATGCAGACATTGCGGGCACATTCGCTGACTTCTACAAAGCGCTGTATTGCCCCCCTTGAGACCGTGCTTCACTGGGCGATTCTGTGGCACTCCCCTGTCTTACAGAACAGCAGACATTGGTGCTAGAGTCAGAAATTACAGAAGAAGAGGTGGCTGCAGCGCTTGCCAAATTACAGTCTGGTAAGACCCCGGGGCCCAATGGCTTCCTGGTAGAGATCTGGAAATAGCTTGGAGACTTGGTTATTGGGCCCATGCACCACCTCTTCATGCAGTGTATTGTTGGATGAGTATTTTCCCCGCATACCTGAGGAAAGGCTATATAGTGGTCCTGCCGAAACCCGGGAAACCACCTGAACAGTGTGCCTCCTATAGGCCAATATCATTGATTAATGGAGAGGCCAAGGTCCTAGCGGGGGTTCTAGCTAACCGTCTACTCGGGCTAATAGACTCATTAATACACCCAGACCAATGCGGGTTCATGCCCTCCAGAGCCACACGCATGAACCTCAGCCAAGTACAACTTGTCATCAGACAAGCCTCGATAATACCAGAGCCAGTGGCATTCCTGGCTGTAGATTTTGAGAAGGCAGTCGACTCAGTCAGTTGGGCATCTCTCTGGGAGATTATGGACCTCATGGGGTTTGGGGAGAATGTTCTCAAATGGGTTTGCTTGCTTTACACCTCTCCTGAAGCAGTGGTCAACAGGGTATCTTCTAGGGGTTTCAGCCCGGGCCGTGGAACGAGGCAGGGCTGCCCCCTCTTCCACCTGCTTTTCGCTGTGGCCACAGAGCCACTTGCAATTAAACTTCGAACAGCCCCGGACTGGGCGGGACTCCAATGGCCTTGGGGTGCGGGGGGAATACCAGGTCTCGCTTTATGCAGATGACCTCCTAATCTACATGAGCAACCCTGAAGTCTCCTGTCAAGTCATGACCAGAATACTGTCGGAATATCAGGAGTTTAGTGAGCTTAAGGTAAACCGGCTGAAGTCAGTGCTCTTCCAGTTGCAGGGAGGAGATGGAGCTATCCTCCATGAGTGTCCTTATTCAGACTCAGTCTCAGGATTTAAGTATCGTGGCATTCACGTGAGCCCAAGCCCAAACAGATTTCCTTCAGCTTAACCTTAATCCGGTAATGTACCGATACTCTTCAGATATAGTTCATTGGCAAGCTCTCCTGCTGACGCTGCGGGGCTAGGCTGTGCTTTTTAAAATGCTGGCACTCCACAGATTTCTTTATGTGCTACAGAACGCCCCATTTCCGGTTTCCAAATCAGTTTTTGGCATGATTGAGGGCACCCTAAGGGGTCTGTTGTTGGGGGGGGGGCAACAATCATGCATTGCTCTCAGAACACTGCAGGGCTCCATATGGGAAGGGGGTTGGGGCTGCCCCGTCTTCGAAGATATTACTGGGCTGCGCAACTAGGGGTAGTGAACAACTGGCTATATGTGGACCCGAGACTTTCACACGTGGTGATTGAAAAGGGATGGATGGGAGAGAGGTCACCCAAACAAGTGGTCTACAGGGACTTCCCCTGATGATACGCCACACTAGGCAGGTATGGGCTGATGCACTGTAACACAGAAAAGGAGGGCATCACACAACTGTATATCATTAAAAGTAGGCAGTATGGGAATCCCATTTAGAATGAGACAAAGGCGCTACAAAAACAGTGGCCAGGGAGATCCAGGGTCGGTTTTGGAAGACAGGAAGCGCTTCCTAAGGAAAGTTTGTTTCCCTATTTTTAGGGTTAGGACAGGGACAGACAGTTATTTCTCTTCTATCCTACTGTCTTCCAAAACCGACCCTGGATATCCCTGGCCACTCTTTTGTAGCGCCTTTGTCTCATTCTAAATGGGATTCCCATACTGCCTACTTTTAATAATATACAGTTGTGTGATGCCCTCCTTTTCTGTGTTACAATACTAGCCTGTTAAGGCTTCACCCTGTTCACTGCACCCTCAGTGCCCTTTGGGTTATAAATGGGCTGATGCACACCAGGACATAGGGTGGGGGAGGAAACCAACGCTGGACCAACCCCTTTGGAAAAATAGGCATCTCCCGGAACTATGCAAAATGGATCACTTCAGAAACTGTGAGGAACAGGGGGGTGCAAGTTCTGGCCAATGTGATGCAGGAGGGACAGCTCATCTCGTTTGAGTCATTGCAGGACACATTCGGGTTGATGGTGAGTGAACACTCCCGACATATGCAACTGGCTCACGCCATTAGATGCCAATTCCCCGCCCTGGGGGAAGTTCCCAAGTGCTCACACATGGAAGCCAATATTTTCCCTGAGCGCATTTGTCATCAAGGTCACCTCGACACTTTATCAGGTGTTAACGGCGTTTGAGGCCCAGAAGCTGTCCCGACTCAAGGATATATTTGTTCTATACTAATGGGGATGGTGAGAAGGGGAGAGCTGAGATATATAGTTGGTACTATTGTTTGCCCCTACCCTATGCTTTGTATTCAGATGTTTTGCCACCAATGGTGTTTTTCCCTCTATTGATGCACTTTAATTTCGTGAATGTACTACTGAAGCTGTTCTATCAAGCACTGCCACTTGTTTGTTTGTTATGCTTTATTTTTAAAACAATAAACAGTTATATAAAAAAAAATAGTTTTGTTACACGACTTTAATGTGGGAGGAATCTCCATGAAGTGCTATGTGAAAAACCAATATTGTTACATTACCATTCTCTATCATCAAATCCTGCCAGAGCTATCTTTCTGGTTGAAGATGTTGACAAAAGCTTCAGCCAAGTATCAGGTTATAATCTAAATATTCAAAACACACAAACACTAGTGTCGAATCATTCTGAGATTTTTATCACCATACTTTAATAATACAACTGAATATTTGAGTTTCAAACATGGTGGAGGTAAATGGGCAAGTAGAGGGGAAACAACAGAAGGGGGGTGAACATCAAGGAAGTGTGGGAGTGAGGAGAAAAAGTAGGAGGAGTTGAAGAAGAGGGGAAAAGGAGAGAGGAATCATCTGTGGGGAGGAAGATGAAGCAGTGACCAGAAAGAATGGATGTAAGTTGGAATTGAGAAGAAGTAGAAGTCAAGGAAGAAGAACCTTCAAAAGTCCCTTGGAAGTGTAGTGACAGAGGTAGCCATAGAGTAAGAGAACAAAAGCCTACTCACTGTCTGAGAGAAATGGGAGGAGGAAGAAGCACGTGACAGAATGTCAAGCAGGTAAGACAGCAAGCAGCTCATGGTCCATCGACAGGCTCAGACACTATACCCTTATGGCCTACCCCATCTCTGGAAAGCTTTGTGTAACTGGTTTACAAAGAGCCTTAAACTTCAGCAAGAGTGCCTACGATACCTGGGCGAGCTACCCAACCAGTGGCCTACCTGGAGATGCCACTCTTCCCCCACCAGGGCTTTCTTAAACAGAGAAACTTTATGCCCAGAATGTGATTGACTCCTGAGGGAGACCAGACAGAGACTGTTTATAAAAGAGACAGAAAGTTGTGCAATCAGGGAAAATAACTGCTATGCAAATCGTCTTGCACTGAGAGATACTCGCCATAAAACATCTGCCAACCACAAAGACTACAAGAGGTGACCCTAGAAATCTTATTACCAAAGATTACATTTACGAACGGTGCAGAGAAATCTTACAAGAACTTGACACATGAGATACACATTATACATGAGAGGAATCCTGGGAAAGACTTTTAATCACATGCCATCCTGACCAGAGACTGAATGACTTATTAAAGGGTGAAATGTCAAAGTTAGCAATCGACTGGCGAAAGGGGGAACTGAATGGAGACATATCCATGACGTTATTTGGCTTGTTGTCACTTTGCTTGGAGAGATCTTCCTTTTCATTTTATCCTGACTCCCCAGTTACTGAGAATCCTGAATAAATATCCTTTTTCTAATAACTTATTCATGTATCTGGAGGTGTCTATGCTACATTCACCAGATTTGATTATGTATTCACACATTGGTTGGTTGCAGTCACATATGACATGGAGGCAAAGGCTGCAAAATGGACTTTGGTATCTAAGCAGTGGCATTGAAATTGCTGCAAACCTCTCTCGAGCTAATGGGCAAGTCCTCGATTCGGGCCAAAGTTAAAAATCAGCACGTTCACGCCACATTCAAATTTTAAAAAGTATGCCAGCCCATGGCTTCAAATCAGGGGTTTACAGATACCTATGCATGGGTTAGTTGTAATCCGGAAGGTGCTTATCTGATATATGCCATGGCTGCCTGCCCTATACAATTCTTTTCAGTTTAGCCTGGTCACATTGCCTCCATAATCCTAATTTTCAGGAACAGTTCTCTTCATTTTCAAAGTTACTGCAAGACTGACAACTTTGAGAACCTGGTTTGAAATATGCCCACCAACAGTGGATCATGGGCTCAAAGAGCAAGTGCACTAATCTAAATCAGTGACACTCATACGTCAGAATACAGGCTACTCACATACATTGAACTGTAAAAGGGCACCACTGACTGAATGGCTGCTGTCAAACAAAACACTGAGTTAATCTTGCTCTTTGATATCCTGTTTCATGTCTTTCAGGGGTAGTGCACTAATCCAGTATCTTTTTTCTTCTTCTAGTCAGTCATTTTATTTGTTTCTCTCTTACATGCAGCATCATTTTTAGTAGCTTTGAATCTTTGAAGACAAGTTAAAATAAATTGGTGTTGTTCTACCTTGTTTACTATTGAATTATCTGCTCCATTCGCATACATTTACCAAACCCCCACTCTCCTGCTACTCTGATTTATTTATTCTATGTGTGCATTTTTTAAGTAATGACGATACAAATGTTCAGGTAGGCCAAAACATTAGGGTTTTAAGTAGTTTCCTGAAAGTCCAATAGGATTGCTCTGATCTCACGCCCAATTGTAGGGAGTTCCAGTTTTTAGCAACAATGACCAGAAAGCTACTCCCCCACCCCCTGATCGCTTCCTCCTGAATCTGGGGATGGTCAGTTGATAAGCGTAGGGTGATTGGGTGGACCTTAAAGAGTGGGCTTCGGGACATTTTTGCGACGGGTCCCATGGGGCAGTTTTGGCAAGGCATTTATGCCTGATGGCTAAGGTCTTCAATAGTATGCGTTCACGTATGGGTAGCCAATGAGCTCTTGATCTTGCGACAGAGATGCACTACCACTTTTGTTGCTTTTTAATATTATTTTATTTAATGTATTTATTATTAATGATCCTGTTCTCCTTTTGCTCTGCACTTTCCACCTCTCCCCCCTCTTTGCACTACCCCCCAAGCACTTGCGCGTTCTCAATGTCACTGGGCCTAGTAAGATCATTGTTTTGTTCTCCCCTGTTCCCCTCCCTTGCCTTGTCGCGCTATGAAACCCTTGTGTATGAGCACGATAGAAATAAAATATCAATTCAATTCAATAGAGTAGGGGTAGTGCAGCATTTTCCAACCCCCTTTTACTTTGAACAAACCTTTGTGACCACAATCATGAGTTCTGTGTTCGTCTCTCGTTCCTGGCTCCTCACCCAATGGGGTGAGTTTGAGTGACAGTCTGAGCAGGTTGGGTTGACGAGTAAATGAAACAGTCACTGGGGACAATACATGGGTGGACATAGATTAAGGACAACCAACATTAGAAAGTGCAAGTAGGCGGTACGACCAGCTGTGTCAGGGATGTGACCTTGAAGGATGAAGATGTATGAAAATCCACGACCTAGAGGATTTTTTCTACTTGCCTACTTGCTTAAAATACATGCTACCAAGCAAGGTCTCAACCCCCCCAACACTGACCCAGTAGCCTCACACTGCTGAGGCCCAGTCTTTTTTGCCCAGACTGCAAAACATATTTTCCTTTCACATAAAGGTTGAACTAAAAAGTGTAACCTTCTTGTTCTACAGACCTTTGTGCAACCAAATAAACATTTGCCCACCGTGCCAAAACCTGTTCATGTCTTTCCTGATAGTCTATTAATGTTTACTCTGTAATGTTCCGTTATTATGCTAATACTTTGCCTATGTCTGTCCTACAAAGGTCATGACCATCCTAAACGTCTGTTCTTCAGCTCCTTTCTTAAAGACTCATTTATTTCATAGTAACAGGTTACACTAGCCCATGTAATGACACTGCAGTGTTTTGTCTTCAATCATGTTGTTTGTTTTCCAAGGGCCAAGAGTCCTTGGTGGTCTACAGAGGGAAGACAATGGCACGGGAGAAGCTTGCAATTGAGGGTGATGCACGGGAAACTATCATGGGTGTGTGGCATAAAGTGGAAACCAATATTGCCTGTGTTGCTTTGCACCACTCTTATGGTCTTACACCGATGAGATAATCCATAAGTACTATTTTAATTTTTTAATTTGTTATGTTTATTGGTTAAACATAACATTGTTAAAAGAGAACAATTTCATCACTACTACTACTACTACTAGGAAGACTTAAACACGGTGGCTAAAGTGTTCAAATATTTTTATAAAACAACAACTTTCATCACTGTTGCACTAAGTAAATTCACAAGAAAGTACAAAAACTTACAATCACACATCAGGGTCACATATACAGTAGTGTATAAAAGAACATTCAAAGAAGACCCGAGATACAAATATTTTAAAAGGAAGATGACTTTCATCACTATTATACTAAGTAAATTCATAAGAAAGTGCACACAAAAAATCCCAAGTCACACATCAATGTTACCTGAACGAAGACGTATAAAAAAACATTCAAAGAAGACCCAACATACAATAATCATCCAACTTTAGGGATTTAAGAAAGGATGTCACTGCAACCACCGTGAAGGAAGTGTGGCCTGACAGACATTCAGGCCAAACTTGCATTCCCATTCCCACTTCCAAGGCTGGCACACATTTATTTAGGTGGTTTCATCTCTGCGCCTTTAAGGGCCGAGCATGCTGTCATTAAAAGCTTGAGAGTTTCCTCCTCCCCTGCGTCCTTGCAAAAACAACAATCCAACTGATCAGCATCCAAATGGCCATGTCAGGATTTGTTTTGTCAGATGCAGGTTCCAACGGAAACGCATGAAGGCAAGCCTGACGCATTTTGCTGAATATGTGGCCAAAAAGGGAGCTAACATGCCTTGCCTCCTGTGGTCACCTCTCAGTTGACTCAGGGGGAATAGCCGTGCATTGTTTCAATAGTTTTGGCACAGTCGTGTTCAAATAGTTTTTTCACTATACAGTGGTTCGTTCTAAGTTCACTTACAGAGCTGGTTATTTCTCTTAGGAGATGATTGCGAAAGTTAAGGATCTCATTCATCCAAGGACCTTTCCCTGCCACAAGAATACTTTTGATGTCCAAGAATACTGAATCAGGTGCTGGACATAAGATTTTCCACAGCAACGACAGCGGTTTCCACTGTTTATCGTGCTAATAGCGAGATAGTGTCCAATTTAAAACGAATAACGTGTATGGATACTGAATTTGGAACGTGCAGGTCCCAACACCTGACTAGAGACTCAAGGCCAGGCAACGTATTCATTGCTGCTAGGGGATATATATCTAGCCCATACAAGATCTTAGGCACAATTTTCCCTCGTAACATTTTAAACTAGCTTTCAGGGAGTAGGTACCATAGCGGGCATTCACCCTCAACAGTTGGTTAGATAAGGGTATGCCCTGCCTCCGCCACATTATCAGCCTGTCAGCGATGGATTTGCCATGATAAGAAATCCAAGGTTTATCAGGGAGTTCACCCTAGCCGCTGGTTCTGAACCTATGTGGTTGATTCTTTGATTAACACATGGGTCATTAAGGCACCAAAAAAGGAATCATCAGTCATTACGACCCGAAGGTTGCCTACTGATTTCTTCAGAGTCAGCAAGTCGCTGTAAGGCCGAGCTGCCACTCCATGCCTGGCGTTTTGAAACAAAACCTTGAACCCATCAAACACAGGTGCCGTTTCCAACCAGGTCTCTTGAAGGCATATAATCGTTTGCAACTTTAATTCCAAACCTAGCTCAGGGTTGGAGAAGAGGTCGGAGTGGCTACACGTGTTTCACGACATAAATGCAAAAGGGGTCACCCCCATTTCCCCAATCCCCAGGGCTGTGTGGGTTTTAGGAGTTCATTGCATTGATTAGCCAAGACCAGTCCATGGTTTCCTTGGATGTTCTGATCTTTTGTCTCAGTGCCATAACCTCTACACTTAGCTGCGGTTGACTGGCCAAGACGTTGGTGGCAGCTTGTTTTATTTTGTTATTAACATATTTACACAGATCAAAAGCAAAGACTTGCAATGAGTCCCTCTGTTGCAAGACAATATCAGCAACCAGCTTTGATTTAAAATAAACAACGGAGCAATCAATTCGCCAGTAATCAGGGAAATAGACTGTACTTAAATCATCTGTGGAGATACCCGCTAAATTGGGAACCTCAGACAATAAACAAAGAAGGTTTGTGCGACTTGGTTCACTGCTCCATTTTCGGGGATTACACTCTCAAGCAGGATGCCATTTGGTATGCCCGGCTCTGGTGCATTATGAGATGTTCTCAAGATTTTCCAGGCACTCCCAAGTCCCCCTGGACCACACTCCTTCTGAGTGCTCCCCTTATTCCACAGAATCTGAGGGAGGCGATGCAAATAGGCCACCAACCTGATCCCCCTCCCCCCCAAGGTCAAATCCCACCTTCAAGCCACGGGAAGAAGTAGGTACCTCACAAGTCAATTGCCCAGAAGCGAGGAGGGCTGGCGAGGGCACGCTTTGGGCACCCCTTGAGGGATCAGGAGAAAATATAGGAGTTACGACTTTCTCAATTATGCTAATATTGGGGTCAAGGGGGTGGGATGCCTTGGCTTCATTGGTCGGGGGGTAGGGAGAATCGCAATCAGCTGCTTTCGAGAGGGCCATTCTGACAGCCAGCTGAGAAAGTAGTTTATTCAGAAAGTGCCTGGACGCCAGAGTGTTACCTTTCTGAGTGGAGGAATTTTTGATGGTTCTTTTCTTCTTCAGAAGGGCACTTTATTTAACAGGCTTGCGCCTTGCGACTGAAGAGGACTTACTCACCACATCAGGAGAGATTAGAATGTACTTGCCTGAATCTTCAGGCTCGACAGGTGCCTCACTTTTAGCGGCCTTCTGTCCCGCTGCTGATTTCTTATGGTAGGGTTTTTTTTTGCAGTCCCTCACCGTGGGAGAATCTTCATTATGCGAGCCTACCTCCACGACACCATCTGGGTGTTCTCTGACCAGAAGTATAACACCCCCCCACCCCGTCACAAACGATGACGCTGTCACCCAGGAACTCCGGCACTGCCACAGCCTCTTGCTGGTTCAAAGCCGCTTTAACTCCAACAGGCATCTGCTTTAGGTCCTCATTAGGCAGACTTGAGGGTGGCTCTGCTGGGGAGCCCACGACTATTGTCGCACCTGGTTTAGCATTGCCCAGCCCGTGGGAGAACAAAAATATCGTCGCTAGGACGTGCAGTTTAATATTTTCGAATTTGAACACAAGGGATTCCAATAGCACCCCTTCGAATTTGATTTAGTCTCCATTTTTAAACTTTCATATAGGGAAACGACCTTTTTTATCTCTACCAAGGAGTGTTCCCATGGGGGGGCTCCCCTGCCCATGGGACATAAATAGAACAACAGGCTTCCCAGGGGACACTCGGGCCGGGGGTGAGCAGACCGAGGAAATGGTGGAAAACAAATGTGGCATGTATCGCTGACCGATCATAGGAGGGGTGTCCGAAAACTTGAGTCTTTGCCAATTTAACTGTTAGATGACAGGCCCTCAGTCACTGGATGTAGGGTAACGTTGCTTTCTGATATATACATTGTGTTTCATCTGGAACAGACCCGATCATCACGTGGGACTTTCCCAAGTTACCAATAGGTATGAAAAAGGAGGTAATCAATTTAGAAGCAGGTTTACCCTGTAAGGGCAGCCCTAAGCCTACCAACCGTGGGCACGGCAAGTTCACCTCTCCCGACGACCCCGTTGTACAATGGGGGACGTCCTCCACAATACATGGTTCCACATTCTGACCAACGTCCGGCGAAGAGGGAAGAGGAAGATTTATAGCGGCCAGCATCTCTGCATCAGTGATTGGCACGAATTCAGTTAGGGCAGGTCACTATATTTTTTTACCACTCCTTAGTTCGTACATGCGGGTGAATTGCTTTTTCTGGTAGCCGCCAGCACCAATTAATGTCACTCTAGATTAACAGCACCCACCAAACCGGCCATAGCAGTACACAGGCTGTATAAAGTTTGGCGAACCCGGAAAGGAGTGCATCTATGCCTCGCAGCCCACACAGACTGCACCACTCTACTCCACTCTGCGGACTCCTGGAGATTTTGAAATGGACTCCCCCTCCAAGAGTAGTGGACAGCAAGGACAGACCGCAGGATTCCGGGAGCACGGCACACCACTCTGCTCCACCTAAGTACTATGAATAAACATCTGTCTTCAAATTTAGAACAAGGTATTTTCCAAAACAAATAGCTTCAAATCGATATTTTCACTATGCATACACATGTTTAACTACTCATCACATTCTCATTACAGTAATCATTCAAATAGCTTTTGTGATATTGAAGATAGCTATCAGCCCCACTTAGGAGGGCATACAGGGCCACAGCCTGCCAGCCCGAGCCTAGGTAGAGTAGACACGAGCGAAGCAAGGAAGGGAGAGAGTGCTGGGACTGGAGCAGAAAGCTCCCGTCCAGCTCGACAGTGGGGAGGCAGGGAGGGGTACAGTATATTGGAGGGGTGGTAGGTTGAGGAGTTCACTATCAAGATGGTGGCATCCAGGGAACGTCCTCGGGTGGCTGTAAAATGTAGGCGGTACACTGTGTGTTCTCATCCGCGTTTCCACCTTGTTTTAGCAGAATTGACGCAATAAAGTATCTAGCCAGTCTCTTAAGTGTGAGCGTCCCTCCTGAGTCATTGTAAAGCGATTTTACTGATGTTTATTCAATAAAACATTTTTTTAAAGTAAAGACTGACCAACAAAACGCACACACAGACCGGACACTAAACATATCAACTGCCAACACTTTAACAAACATCATTTTATTTGAGAAAACAAATAATTTCTTTACATAACATTCTCAAAATTCTGAATAGAAAGATGTGTTACCTGCAGGCTCAGGCAGGTCTTGGGGAGACCCACAGTCCATATTAGAGCAACTCTCTGAAAAAAAGGGAAAAAATGCTGTGATTGCTCTTGTGTCATTGATTGTGAACAAACAGAGAACATACATACTGCTTTTATGAGGTGCATATGTCACACTACACACGTATTATACACAAATGCCTCAACACAATCAACGACAATGCTACTTACGCAAAGGTGTATGTAATGCCAATACAAACTATATATGTAATACCACCAGTAAAACATACTTGTAATGCCACTTATAATCTAGATGCTCCAGGGTTAACAAGAAGTTGGAAGCTACTAGCCAGACATAAAAAGTCAGACGCCCCCTCAACTGCCCACTTTCACAAGTTGCAACAAATAACGTAACACGTATATTCAATTTTATTTAAGGTGTCCCAATGGTTGGGGTTTGTTGTGTTCCCAGGCAATTCACAAGGACACTGGGGGCCAGATTATCAAAGCTTTTTTGGTGCAAGTGAGGAGATGAGCTAGCACATCTCCTCACTTTACCCAAAAAGTGTCAGCCCAATTCTCAAAGGGCATCAGAATAAGCACATCTTAAATACGCTCATTCAGATGATCCCCCCCTTTTGCACAAATAAGGGTGAGTTTCAAGCCATTTAAAAATGCATCCCGAATTCACAAATGGGATGCCCTTTTAAATGCCCCAAATTCACTGTCACCCCCCTGCGCCTTTTGAAAGAGTTGCAGGGAAATGTACAAATCATGGCAGGCTGATTTCTGACCCTGTCATGATTTGTTTGTGAAGTGTGAGAGCCACATCTTAAACCACAGCTGTCATGCTAGCATGTACATCTCCCAAACAGGGATGGACATGCTTTTTAAGGTTTATGGTCATAATACCGAAAATATAAATCTAGAAAAAATAAATCTCGAAAAAAAAGGCTGAAAAAAAAAAATCGATTTTTTTTTATGACGTTTTTTACTCGAAATGGGGGGTTCCCCCCCAAACTCCCTTTTTTTTAACCATTTTTTTTAATCCCGGACCCCAAAATAAATATATAATTAAAAAAAGAGAAATTCGACTTTTTTTTCGAGATTTTTTTTCCTACCTTTTTGTCATTCGAGATTTTTTTTCCGAGATTTTGACCGACCACCGCTTTTTAATGGCCCGTCTCTGTGAAATGCACTCCCAACAACCACGTGGTTGCTGGGAACCTGCCATATATTAGTATTGGGAGTGCGTTCCAGACATTAATGTATGCAAGGGGGCTGGACAGTGCATCTTTGCGCTACAGCCCAGCCGCTCCTGAAATTCCCAGGTCACCTTTGTGAATCAGCGCAAATGAAAGAGTTAGTCCCCAGAGGACTTTATTCTTGCCTCACCTCCTCCTTCTCGTCACCGTCTCAGTTTCAGGGCATCTGCCCTTTCATTCTCTTCCACCTCTGGGGCACTTCCTCCTTCTCTGTTCAAGGGCTCCAACCTTTCTCTTGTCAGGACCTCTGCCCTTTCCTGTTCTGCCTTCCCCTTGGCCAGACCCTTCGTCTTTAGCTTCTCTGTCTTTCCCTCATCAACAACCTCTGCCTTCACTTCCTCTCCCCTTTTCTTGATTAGGGATGTAGCCAGGTCCCTACTCACATCACATTACTTTTGGTATCTGCTTCAATCTCCTTCCTGTTCTGTATTTTTGGTCTCCAACTTTCAGTCCCTTCTGGTCTCCAGGTTTTACACTCAATCTCTCCAACCCAGGTCTTAAAATCAACCTCTCTTCTTTATGAGTTAAAATGCACTACTCCACTCCAGGTCATACACTCTGCCCAGCAATCCTCCCCTCCTTACTCTCCGAGTCTTTCAATCTGTGCTTCCACTCCAGATTTTACAGCCAGCCCAGCAGTGCTCCCATCCTCTCTAGGTCTTACCTTCTGTCTATCCACTCCACATCTTACTATTTGACCAGCAATCTTTCTCTCTGCTCTAGCAAACGTCTTCCTCCCCTTTGACGCCATAACTTGCCTCCTCGGTACCACAAAACTCCCTTCCACTCTTTTCATGGGAGCTGGCTGTTATGTAGTACTTGGACTGTCTAGCCTCCTACTGACTGGCCAGCGGGGTCACATGCATGTTCTGGGCATTGTCCTTGGCAGGGATACTTTGTAGTCCTAAGTCCATGGGGGAAGTTTTTAATGAGGAAGCTGCCATCTTAAATCCCACTTTAATGTGTGTTTAGTGCTAGCTGGGAAGGTGATGTTGGTGTGTTCCCCTGTTTCAGTGTAGAGGGTTTCCCTTCCCCGAATTTCTTTTTGCTGACCTCCTGTGCCAAACAGTTCAGGATAGGCGTTGAGCATCACTCCTGTGGGGTGGGGGTTTTGAAAAAAACGTTTCTTGTTTGTTTGGTGCAGTGCTGGTATCCTTTCCCTTGCTTTTAATGGAGGGAGTGGCAGCCGGCAATTCGGTCTCCCTTGTGCTGCAATTGTGAGGGAGACATGAGTTCTCTTCTCCCCAATGTTCCTGCTAGTGTGGGAGGGAAGTGGTGCTATGTCTGTGTGTTATTAACTGTATGGTTAAGACTGGGCTTCGTGCTGCCACTCTAGATATCAAATGGATGAGGGGTGCATGTTCCCCAAGACTGCACCCTTTGAGGTGCAAAACACTTCTGTGCGTTACTCCTGTCTTCCCAATTATATTATTTACTCAAAATCTGTAAGCATATTTTGCTATACTGGTAGAGGTTTTCCTCTGTTGGTTGGAAAATAGGGATTATGGAAGATCTAGTCCCTTTCTTGTTAGCTGGTTAAGATGGTTTTGATTGTTGGCCCAGGGATGTATTTTACTGTCTAAGTGACCTGATTACGTCTTATGTATGGTGTATCTCCTTCCGTGTCCATAATTCCACTTCCTGGATCCAGTTTGGGTTTTGGTTTCATTCAAGTGAATAATTATGGGGCATGCTGTTTTTCTATGGTTTGCTTTTCCAAAAGGGATTGGTCTATTCCCTGAGATATGCTTTCAGCTCCAGTTGTGGACCTGTGGATACTATAATCCAGGTCAATGTGTCGAAGTCAATGTGGTCACTTTGCATCACGGCATACACACAGGACACAAACTTCTTACTCGGCAAGAGTCAAATATCAATAGCCAATGGCTAGTATATATTTTACGGCCCGTTAGATATGCTAGTTCTTAATTATATGTGTTTTGTTCTCTTATAAGCTATTAACAAGCTATTAATTAGCTTGTACAAGCACCTTATTTGCCCTCACCAAACTGACCATGCTTATACAATCACCACCATCCCGTCACTTGCCCAACTCAAGTGGATCCTCCTTTGCTCACAGCCAGTGCTTTGAATCAATTGTTTGTTCTGAGCGATTGCAGTTTTTTAGCATTCAAAGCAAAAGGGAGACATTTTGTATATTACCTTGTTTTCATGTCCCATTTCTGTATACGGTATTCCAAGACTGGATTACACATTTTAGGTGTTAACAAAAAGAATAGTTGACCTGAATAGGAAGATTCTGCCTTCTGCAACACAAAAAAATAAATGTGTATCCTAGGATAAATGTCTGCTAAACGTATTGCAGGATGTTACTGCACAGAGTGAGGGCTCATTCAAGGGATTTTGTCTAGACCTTGAGGCTACATCTGTATTGTTGCATCCGGTTCGGGAGCCCTTGGATACTGTGCTCAGCTCTGGAGGACACATCTGGAATAATATGTCCAGTTCTGGATGCATCACCTGAATATTAGTAGTATTGTGTCCAGGGTTTGCCAAACCTTTTATTGACACAATTCAATTTAGTAATTAATCAATAGTTGACAGCGCTGTGACCCTCACAACCTGCAAGTTCAACATTGAAAAGTTGCTTGCTACTTAAGAGTTTAAATCCCTGGTCCCACAATTAGCACATTCACAACTTTCTCATAAATTGGCATGCAGATTTAAGAAATTCTCGAAAACTGTGTCCACTTATGGAAAAACACCACCAAACAATGCAGCACCACACATTGTAGAGGCAGGTTCATGCCTTGTAGGCCACACGTTTCAAACCTAGTAAGATAGCTCAAGTGAGTTGAACAAAAGTGTGTGAATACTTTCGCACACCACAAAAGACAACGGACTAACACCAGAGCCGTTTACCTGACATGTCCCAACACAAGGGTCAGGCAAAGTCAGGCAATTGACCAGGATTGAGCACGAGAGCACATGACGAGCAAGGCAGACAGCACAACGAAACAGCAATCCAAGCACGGTAGTTCAAGAGGAGGAGAAAGGCAGTGAGTTCCGAAAGGGCGACAAGGAGAGAAGCAACCGTTCCCTTTCCGACTCAGACCCTCAAAGCCTCCCTGAAAGGAATCGGAAGACCGCAAACAATAGCAAGTGTGTATTGCAGCAGATGTCAACGGTACACGGAGCACGCCTATACTGATAATCAGAACCGGGAGAGACGTTTGCTACCGTGGTAAAGGTCTTGACTCCAGAGACAAGAAAAGCCAAGCAGTTCATCACAGCTGGTGAGTCGAGGGGAGAACCGATAAGAAACCGAACTTTGTTGAACGAAAGTTGAAAAGGACAAAGAAAAAAAAGTTCAAAGAACTATTAACATTAAGGGAAAACCAGCTGCAGAGAGGTCCAGCACCACGTGGGTGCTCATTCAAGAGACTCTGGTTGATCCACGTTTGTTGAAAGTACCGATACCAGAAGGCCGTAGGAGAGCTGGAAGGAGAAGGCCAAAGTGGTCATACAAGGGTCTAGCAAAACCCCCTGTACAGTCAAAAGTCTTTGACCTACATGGAATTGAAAAGCTAAGGGAGCTGAATCCTGCATAGTGAGAAAAGAGAAAGGATTGTGCGATTGGCAAGCGTGAACCCGACTAAGGGATGCCGATAAAAAGGGCAGAAGTCTGAAGTCCCGGCAGAGGGTTGTCCACAGTGAACTGTTTAAAAAGACATTAAGGCTTGTGAATGCCACAGGGGAAATTGTTGTGAAAAATGCTGTAGCGAACCTGACGGAGGGAGACCGATATTTGAGAGGGGGACCCAGGGGTGAAAAGTCATCACCCAACATACATTTGGAAAGGAACCTTTTGTTTGTTATTTTGAATACATCAGGTCCTAGGAGGCAAGAGACTTTTTGTAGAAAAGAGACTTAACCACCAAAGATTCTGATAGCTGAAAACAGAACCGTTGTCTCGTGCTGGCAAAGCTTGAGAGTGTGCTGTGCTCAGGCCACCCGCCTTGTCCCATGCTCAAAACGTGGGGAAGGGAGACCCCCGGCTACCACATCCTGACTGATCATTTTTTAACGCTTTTCTTGTGAATCATATCCCACACTCTTTTTGTATTTAGTGGTAAGGATTGGCAATATTTTTTTTAGTATAGGCCCTTTTAGGTGACAAGACGCTACTAAGACTGCCTCAGGTTTGGTGGTGTTTGATCGTCTGACAATTGAACGCGGCAAACAGACAGAAAACAAACTGCCTGCATGCAATCAATTGTCAGAATATCAAAGCGCAACCCAAATACACGCACACCAACCCACACCCCCCACCCCACTCCCCTACTTAGCTGTTTGCTCGCCGCCAGGTCCCCTTCACCCCTGCGGCATCAGATCTGTCCCTCTAACGCGGGTCGGATCCGACGCCGCAGGGTCCCTTTTTCTTTTTTTTCGGTCCCCCGCCTCCCATGTTGAGGAAGCAGGGGGCACCCCTGCAATCCCCCAAGGCTAATACATACCGATCACAGGGAGCGGGGGACACCCCGCAAACCCCCAACCACATGTATGTATTAGCCCAATTGTACGTTTTTAATCGGTCGAATGGTACAGGTCAAATTTGGTCAAATGTACCATTCGACCAATTAAAAACAAAAAATTATGCTAATACCCTGTCTCACTGTCTCCAGAGCCCTGGTTTTCTCCAGACTAGACTACGGCAACAGTCTCTTTCTCAATCTTCCCACTTCTACCCTTCGACCTCTTCAACTTATCAGAACAGAACCACAAGACTTATCCTTGCCCTCAAGCCCAGGGACTGCATCTCTCCGGCACTGAAATCCCTCCATTGGCTCTCTGTGGCTGCAAGGATCAAGTTCAAGTCCCTCTGCATAGTCCACAAGGCTTTCTGGGGACGGGGCCCCTGCTATCTACAATGCTCTCTGTAACGCTCACCTGATTCCCGTAGAGGCGCCGGTCTTGACTGGGCGTATACTGTATCTTCAAAGGTGATGTGTAACACACGGCTGGCTCTTTGGGCTGGACCTCTGTGCACTGTATGTCTGACTCGAAGGGTAAGATGTCTGCAGATAGAAAATATGGGATTAAGGAAGTGGGTTATTGAATGTCTCTCTCTTCTTCCCTTTCTCTTCTCCTGTAGAACCCCAAAGGTTAACGCTCTCACCTTAGGTAAGTGAACGCTGTGCTCTCCATCTGCCTCGGGGTAGGGTGCTGTAACCAGTTTCTTCACTGTATAAGGGGAGCAGGCCTCTGGACTTCAGAGGACTGCTGTCCGTCGTTTACTGCACGAACGGTAAGTTTCGAGTAATTCTAATGTCTTTAAAGTCTTTAGTAATGATGTCTCTTGTTTTGCAGGGTTCCGGCGATGGCGGATGACGGGCTGAAGTGAGTTGAAGATGGAGCCCGTGTGATGAATAGAAGCGCCTGGAAGCACGTAAGTAAGCGCTTGTTGCCTGCTTCACGATGCGCTCTAACTGTCTTTTTATTTTGCAGGTACAAGTTCGGAGCGGCTGCAGGGTGCCGGAATACCCACTGGGTTAGATGTGGAAAGGAGTAATGGCACGTGAGTATTAAAGTTCCCCAATGTCTTTAAACGCACCTTGTTTTGTCTTTCAGATGCGGGATGCAGCGCCGAAGGCCTCCGGAGCGTGCGAAGAGTTGGTAAGCTTTTGTCTTTCAGATGCCGGAATGCAGTGTGAAGACCTCCGGAGCGCACGAAGAGTAGGTAAGCCTTTGTCTTTCAGATGCCGGAATGCAGCGCGAGGCGTTGGTGA
The DNA here is from genome assembly GCF_040938575.1 of Ambystoma mexicanum. Classification (NCBI taxonomy): domain Eukaryota; kingdom Metazoa; phylum Chordata; class Amphibia; order Caudata; family Ambystomatidae; genus Ambystoma; species Ambystoma mexicanum. Next base: position 691,070,743 of record NC_090938.1, read on the forward strand.
CAGCCGATGGACCAGGTAAGTGAAGAGCTGTCACTGAAGACCGTAATGCTAACCTGTTCTTTCTTGTCTTTATAGGTGTTGCTGAAGACTGGATTCAGGATGGTAAGCCTTTTTCCTTAGGCCCAGGATCAGATGCAGAAGACACGATGAGCGTTCTGCTGCAGAGGATGCAGAATAACGCAAAGCAAGATTCATCCATCGGGTGTGGTTTAAATAGCCTCCTGTAGTGCTTAGGTGTCTCCTTCCACAGCCACGCCTAGGTAAGAAAAGAGTTCCTGCTTTCCAGAAGAGTTCCAGTGTTCTGAATCTAGGGAGTGGCTCCTGCCCCACCCAACAGGAAAAGTAGTTCCAAACAGAAGAGGATCAGAGGCTCAACTGGCAGGCAAGTAAGCAGCATGGTCTGCTGCAGGTAAGTCCACCCAAGCATTATGAGCCCGGCGCTTCCAGCGCTGGGACTGGGCATATTTATGAGCCTGGTGCCACTGGCGCCAGGACTGGGTCCAAAAGGTCCCAATTGGGACTGGTTGGCACTCGGAACCTGGGTTATGGATCTGCTTCCAAGGGAGTTGGGAAAACCCTGACCTTTTGGAAGCAGAGATCATGACAGTACCCCCCCTCAAGGCCCCTCCCAAACCGGGCTTCTCCGGGGGTTTTGGCTTGTCAGGAAATGTTCGGTGAAATCTTTTGATTAGGCGAGGAGCGTGGACATATTCAGCAGGTTCCCAGGATCTCTCTTGGGGGCCGTAGCCTTTCCAGTCAATTAGGTAAAATAGTTTAGATTTGGAGATCTTGGAGTCCAGAATGCTTTTGACTTCAAACTCGAGTTCTCCATCAACTAGGATAGGTTTTGGAGATTTAGTTAGTCGGGTTTGAGGTTGCACGGGTTTTAATAGAGAGACGTGGAAGACCGGATGTATCTTCATGTGCGGGGGCAAGTCCAACTTGACCGCTACTGGGTTTACTATGGTAGTGATGGAATAGGGACCAAAGTATCTTGGGTTGAATGTGCGTGGCCCTTTTAGAGGTAGATATTTGGTGGATAACCAGACTTGATCCCCTACTTGATATTGAGGGGTTTCCTTCCGATGTTGATCTGCTCCTTTCTTGTATTGTTCTTTAGCCCTTTGAAGGTGAGAAACAGCTTCCTTAAAGGCTTGGGTGATTGTAGAATGCAGGTAGTCTACTGCTGGTGTTTCAAGATCTTGGAGAGGATCCAACTCCGAGGTTCGAGGGTGACTGCCGTACAAAAGAAAAAACGGGGTTTTCCCAGTTCCCGAATGGACAGAGTTATTGTAGGCATATTCGGCTATCCAAAGGATGTCCTTCCAAGTTTTTTCAGTTTGTTGCAGCATGCAGCGTAAATACTGTTCCAGAGTTTGATTGGTCCTCTCGGTTTGTCCGTCGGTCTGAGGTTGGTGACTGGTCGATAGTCTCACATCAATTTGAGCCGACCGACAGCAACTTCGCCAAAAATGAGAAATAAATTGACTACCTCGATCCGAAATTAGAACCGAAGGAAAACCGTGCAGTCGGACGATGTTTTCGAGAAATTCTCGGGCCAGAGTTGCTGCTGTTGGCAAGCCTTTGAGCGGAATGAAATGCGCCATCTTGGAGAATAAGTCCACGATTACTAGAATCGTATTGTATCCGGAGCATGGAGGTAGATCGGTGATGAAGTCCATAGAAAGCGTATGCCAAGGGCGAGGTGGGATGTCAATAGGGCGTAAGAGGCCTGCTGGTCTTTCCTTTTGACTCTTGTTTTGGGCGCATACTCCACAGGACATTATAAAGTCTCTGATATCTTTTTTCCAAGACGGCCACCAGAAGTAGCGCTTGATCTTTTCTGAGGTCTTGGCCATACCGGGATGTCCTTCCATTAAAGAATCGTGATAACAAGAGATTACTTTTTTCTGTAAATCTGTGCTGGGTAGGTATAATCGTTCTTGGAAATACAATAAGTTGTCCTTTACTGCAAAGTCCTTTCCCTGCAGATGCCAATTCTGTATGTCTGCTGGAGTTACAAGTTGCCTGGCTTTATCCTTAACTTCCTCTATGGATTCTGTGGCGATTACACCCAGAATTCTTTGTTCGGGAATGATTGGTACAGGTTTAGGGTTGATCAAGTGTTCTTCCACTCCCATCCGAGAAAGGACATCAGCTTTACCGTTCTTTGTACCAGGTCGATAGGTAATTATGAAGTCAAACTCGGCAAAGAATAATGCCCAACGGAGTTGTCTAGAGGATTGGGCTTTTGCGGTTTTCAAATATTGCAGGTTTCGGTGATCCGTAATCACAGTAACGGTGTGTCGGGCCCCCAGCAGATAATGCCGCCAAGCCTTAAAGGCAGACTTGATAGCCAGAAGTTCCTTGTCAGTAATCGTGTAATTGATTTCAGGAGGCGAGAGTTTGCGGGACCAAAATGCCACGGGATGCAACTGATTGGTTACCGGGTCCTTTTGTGATAGATCTGCCCCCATGGCAAGGCTTGAAGCATCAGTTTCCACGATGTAGGGGAGTTCGGGACGAGGGTGTTTTAAGATTGGTGCAGAGATAAATTTAGTCTTCAAATCCTGGAAAGCTTGTTCCGCCTCGGTAGACCATTCAAAACGTTTGTTTTTCTTTAACAAGGCAGTGATGGGCTGGACTATTCGAGAGAATTCGGGGATAAACCTGCGGTAAAAGTTAGCGAAGCCTAACATGCTTTGCACACCTTTTACGGAGGATGGTGATGGCCATTTGAGAACTGCATCGACCTTCTTTGAATCCATACGCACTCTGCCAGATGATAATAAGAATCCCAATAATTCAACTTCAGTCACGTTGAAAACACATTTTTCCTACTTAGAGAAAAGTTTGTGTTGACGCAATCTTTCGAGGACCATTTTCACGTGTTTTCGATGTTCAGATTCCGATGAAGAATAAACGAGGATGTCGTCAATGTAAACAACAACACACACGTCTATGAGCTCTCTGAGGACATCGTTCATAAAATATTGAAAGGCGGCCGGGGCATTGCAAAGTCCGAAGGGCATGACCTGATATTCAAATAGCCCATACTTGGTGCGGAAGGCCGTCTTCCATTCATCGCCCTCTTTTACTCGTACCACGTGGTAAGCTCCTCTAAGATCCAGCTTTGTATATATGCATGCTTTTCTGACTTGGTCCAGGAGTTCAGGGATCAAAGGTAACGGATATCTATTCTTAACGGTGATCTGGTTCAGGGAGCGATAATCTATACAAGTTCTAAGGTCTCCTTCCTTTTTTGGAACGAAGAACAAAGCTGAAGAAGCAGGGGACTTGGAAGGACGAATAAACCCATTTGCCAGGTATTGATCCAGGTATTGTCGAAGGTGAAGGTTCTCAGGCTCGGTGAGGGCATAAATTCTACTACAAGGAGGAGTAGATCCAGGTATCAGGTCTATCTGGCAGTCATAAGACCTATGAGGAGGTAGAGAGTTAGCCTGATCCTTCCGGAAAACATCTTGGTATTCTAGGTATTCGGAAGGTAACTGGGGAGTCTCTGAAGAAATTGCTGCCAGTGCAACACCAGGTGGAGGGTGACAAGTAGAGACACATTCTGGAAACTGGACCGTTCTTGCTCGCCAATCGATCAGAGGATTGTGTTTCTCTAACCAAGGTATTCCTAGAATAATCTGAAACTGAGGGGCCTTGATCACATCGAACACGATCTTCTCATGGTGTCCATCTTGACTTACTAGCGTCACCTCTTGAGTGGTATGCGTTACTGGCCCGGAGGCTATCTCCGTACCATCCACCGTAGTAATGACGTCCTTTACAGCCTTGGGACAAAGAGTTAGATTCATCCTCAAAACCATTTCATGATCCACATAATTGCCGATGGCACCGCTGTCGACGTAAGCTTCAATTGCATGTAATCGATCCGGATTATCAGGGCTAATGAGGACCATAGGTATCACGAAATGCGAGGTCACGGAACTGGTTTTCACGCTCGGCAAGAGGACCTCTATTCTTGTCGGGCGAGGTCGTTTCCCTGCTCATAGTTTGTAACTTTGGTAACTGCAGCTCCTACTGCCTTCTTGGCAGGTTTCACCGGACAGTCTCGAAGAAAGTGCCCTGAGTTTCCGCAATAGAGGCATAATTGCAACTGTTTTCTCCTTTCCCGCTCCTTTTGTGTTAGAGGACCTTTCAGACCCCCTATTTGCATGGGTCCCCCGGAGTCTACTCCTTTGGAAGGAGTTGGCGGTTTGGAAAATACTCGAGCATCAAACTTGGAACGATCGGCCTTCCTGTTCTGCAGTCTGTGATCTATTTGAACGACTAAGTCTATATAGTCCGAACAATCTTGTGGGGGATTCACTACTTGGGCTAACACATCTTTGAGCTCTCCACGTAGACCTCTATAAAACAGCGTAATCCTTTTGTCCTCAGGCCATTGAGTTTCCACTATCAGTCTGTTGAAAGACGCAATATAAGCCAAAAGGTCTTGATTACCTTGTCGCAACGAAAGAAGCTCATTGTCCAAGGCCTGCCCCTGTGAATGTCTTGCGAACAGTTTTTCCATACTGAGCTGAAAAGCTTGAAAATCATGGAGGACCGGATCATCTTGATTTACTAGAGGGATCGACCAGTCTGCCGCATTGCCACTAAGGTACGAAAGCACGAAAGCTACTTTAGCTTGATCAGTTGGAAAGGCTGCTGGCCGGCATAAGAAATGCAACCGGCACTGATTGATAAATACTGCAAACCTCTTTGGGTCACCAGAAAATCGTTCGGGCGGAGCCAGAGGTACATTCCCAGGTAGGTTGATCTGCACTGGATTCATAGAGGATGTAGAAGGAAGATTTCCCCCAGATGCGGGTAACGGGGTCTGTCCGGCTTGTGACTGTAGCAATTGTCTAGCGAGATCATCTGTTCGCTCCTTGGAAATAATCAGTTCCCTTCTTAGAGCGTTCGTTTCCTGACGGGCTGCATGCACTTCTGCCCTTAGTTCCCCAAGTAACTGGGCTAGCTGGTCGGTATCCGAGGTTTCCATAGCGCCTGGACGGGAGTTTTGTGGTAGGCTTTGCGTTCTGTAACGCTCACCTGATTCCCGTAGAGGCGCCGGTCTTGACTGGGCGTATACTGTATCTTCAAAGGTGATGTGTAACACACGGCTGGCTCTTTGGGCTGGACCTCTGTGCACTGTATGTCTGACTCGAAGGGTAAGATGTCTGCAGATAGAAAATATGGGATTAAGGAACTGGGTTATTGAATGTCTCTCTCTTCTTCCCTTTCTCTTCTCCTGTAGAACCCCAAAGGTTAACGCTCTCACCTTAGGTAAGTGAACGCTGTGCTCTCCATCTGCCTCGGGGCAGGGTGCTGTAACCAGTTTCTTCACTGGATAAGGGGAGCAGGCCTCTTGACTTCAGAGGACTGCTGTCCGTCGTTTACTGCACGAACGGTAAGTTTCGAGTAATTCTAATGTCTTTAAAGTCTTTAGTAATGATGTCTCTTGTTTTGCAGGGTTCCGGCGATGGCGGATGACGGGCTGAAGTGAGTTGAAGATGGAGCCCGTGTGATGAATAGAAGCGCCTGGAAGCACGTAAGTAAGCGCTTGTTGCCTGCTTCACGATGCGCTCTAACTGTCTTTTTATTTTGCAGGTACAAGTTCGGAGCGGCTGCAGGGTGCCGGAATACCCACTGGGTTAGATGTGGAAAGGAGTAATGGCACGTGAGTATTAAAGTTCCCCAATGTCTTTAAACGCACCTTGTTTTGTCTTTCAGATGCGGGATGCAGCGCCGAAGGCCTCCGGAGCGTGCGAAGAGTTGGTAAGCTTTTGTCTTTCAGATGCCGGAATGCAGTGTGAAGACCTCCGGAGCGCACGAAGAGTAGGTAAGCCTTTGTCTTTCAGATGCCGGAATGCAGCGCGAGGCGTTGGTGACAGCCGATGGACCAGGTAAGTGAAGAGCTGTCACTGAAGACCGTAATGCTAACCTGTTCTTTCTTGTCTTTATAGGTGTTGCTGAAGACTGGATTCAGGATGGTAAGCCTTTTTCCTTAGGCCCAGGATCAGATGCAGAAGACACGATGAGCGTTCTGCTGCAGAGGATGCAGAATAACGCAAAGCAAGATTCATCCATCCGGTGGGGTTTAAATAGCCTCCTGTAGTGCTTAGGTGTCTCCTTCCACAGCCACGCCTAGGTAAGAAAAGAGTTCCTGCTTTCCAGAAGAGTTCCAGTGTTCTGAATCTAGGGAGTGGCTCCTGCCCCACCCAACAGGAAAAGTAGTTCCAAACAGAAGAGGATCAGAGGCTCAACTGGCAGGCAAGTAAGCAGCATGGTCTGCTGCAGGTAAGTCCACCCAAGCATTATGAGCCCGGCGCTTCCAGCGCTGGGACTGGGCATATTTATGAGCCTGGTGCCACTGGCGCCAGGACTGGGTCCAAAAGGTCCCAATTGGGACTGGTTGGCACTCGGAACCTGGGTTATGGATCTGCTTCCAAGGGAGTTGGGAAAACCCTGACCTTTTGGAAGCAGAGATCATGACACTCTCTTCCTAAATACAATCCTTTTAGGGGCCATCCGCTCTGATTCTTCCAACTCTCTGCGGGTGAGACGCTTTTCCAAAAAGAGATTTGGGGGTAGATCCTTAACCTCTGCAGGTGCCTCCCTCTGGAACAGCCTACCTGCATCTCTCTGTCTTGAGCCGGACCTCCTTAAGTTACGGAAACTCCTCAAGACATTCCTCTTCTCTTCCTCTTTCTCTCTCCCTCTCCCTTGTTAACCACCTTTCGCTTCTCTTTTGCTTCCCACCTTCGTTCCCTTCCCCAACCTGTTCAGTCGCCTGACTGGTCGCCTGGTGCACCTCCAGAGCCTCACAGGTCCCAGGCTCCCCCGCCAGTCCTGCACTTGCCTCCGGGCCTCCGCACTCTGCCTTGCATTACTGCACTCAGAATATGTTCCATGAGAGTGGCACCCACTCTGATTTAACCTTGGCCCCTGCTGGTCCAGGTGCAGTCCTCCCACCTCCCTCGCATTTATGTCTGCGCACTTGCACGACCTTGAATGTACTAGGCTTAGCATGTTTGTCTGTTCTGTCTTCCTCTATCTCTCCTCCCTAGCTTGCTGTGCCTGCATGCATAGGCACATTGATGACCAACCTTTTGTCATGTATGTTCCTTTCCCCCCTCTCTTTGTCACGCACTTATACTAGTAGGAGTGGGTTTGAGGCTCTAGGATTTGAACCTGCCTGTGCTGAGCTCCATTTATATTGCGATGATGAGTTCTAGCGAGATCACAGGAGTGGTTTTGGGGTTTAGCCTAAGCCCCAGTTTGGTAGTTTAGAAGAAAAGTCTTTTTACTCCCGGGTATCTCGATTGGTTTATCAAAATAATTGTTTCCAACGCTGCGGTTAGTATGAAAAAGATTTATTTATTTGGTGTTTCCTTGTGTGGTTTATTCATAAGAAAAGTTTGTGTTTTGTATAACACTTGTTACAGACTTGTTATGCAAGTTTGGTCAGCCGACACGTGTTTCGACCCATAGGGTCTTTCTCAAGGCATGTACCGAATGCTGTGTGCCCTCAGTGGGGTTCTGTATATGCGGACTGTCCTTATGGCAGTCCTGGCTCCTGTTGGGCTCTGTGTGTTTTGTCCGACGTCCTGGTGGTATTCTTCTACACTTATACTAGTAGATATGCCATGGCCAATATGCTAGGTATTGCTGTTAGATCATCCAGAATCTTCAAGACATAAGAATGACGATGATATCCCCTTGTTCCCTTCCCGCCTTGATGCGCTTTGAAGCACTTCACTTGTGAATAAGCTCTTTACAAATAAACAATTACAATTATTATTTGATGGTCGTAGCCTGATCCCATCTTAGATTTAGGTTTAGATTAGGTATTTTTCCAACCTGCACATAAAGGTTAATAAACACCCTTGAACTGTGATCACTTGTGTCTGTCTTTAGTGTTGCCACCATGAGTTCCTTACAGTGTGCACGTCATTGGTTTAATGCACCCATTCTAGCGATCTACTTGTAATTTACAGAGCACAAGCTCCAATCCTTGCATAGCCCAAACAGCCGTCCATCCTCTTGAGTTTGATTAAAAAAAAACGTTACCAGTGAGGTGGGTGATAAAGAAGCCATTAAATATGGTAAATGGTGTAAACCACAAATCCTGCTAGCTGCCTGGAGGAATTTTAGAACCTACTAAACAATAGGAAGATGTGGAATAAGACAGCGATTCCTCCATTCATTCAGGCCACAAAATTTGCAATCGCCACTGGCGAGTGATAATTCCATCGTGGCAACTGAGAAATAGTGTGCTGTTTGCATGTGGAGAAATGGCATTCACAGGGACAAAAAGACTTTATGCATGGCTCGTAGCTTGCAACCTTTTCTTCTTGATTCATTGGAAGAACACAAAAAGAAAAGCAGCCTTTTTCATTGGAAATAAAGAATCTAATATCAGGGGTTATAACACGAAACTGGAGTGGCAAGTGGAGTTAAAAAGAAGAAGACTCAGGAGTAAAGCATCAGTGTGTGCATTCCATTGAACTTGCTCTATGAAAAAGTGGAGAAGACCAACAAAAGAGCTGGATCAAAAAAAGATCAAGCAGACAACAACCCAATGTTCAGGGTACAGAATGAAGCCTAATCTATGTTGATTATGAAGAGACAGGTATGTTTTTCCCTCCTTCCATGAAACATGTCTGATCAACAAAGAAAGTAAATAATGTTAAGGGGGTCATTATAACTTTGCAGGTCTGGGAAAATTGCCAGTAAAATTGCTAGTGATTTCGTGACCATCAATTTTCCCGGTGGGGGTTCAATGATTGACCTTCAGCCAAGAGCTGGGAGGTAAATCAGGCCCACACCGGCAATCCCCTCCATGGAATCCTACTGGACTCCATGGAATGGGGATTTACCACACTTTCCGGCACCTGCAAAATCCCTGAAATCTAGGATATCAGGCGGCAGAAACAGTAGGTCATTTTGGCGGTATCCAGCCAGAACTACTGGCGGGATACCAGCAAACTTGTAATGAGGGTGTAAGTCTTGTTCCCAAGGGGGAAATTAGTTTTAACCCAAAACCTTTAGTGTAACTGGATATAAGATTCCTTTTTTATCTCACACCAAGTTTGTTGTACAATCACAGACATGAATCAAATTTTTTTTTAAAAAAATTGAAAAAATAAGTCGCTGTGCTATTTTAACGTTTTAATACAAAAAGCACCCAACATAGCAATGCTATCAAAAAACAGAATTAAATTGCATTTATTATCTTATTCCTAAATCTATCAGCTAGCTTTCATAAAAAAACATTAATAATCTCAGCAGACCACTCATCTCGCAATCACTAACTCCATCATTCAGTCCTCAATCATACATTAAAACACAATTTATATATGCCCTGATAAAAATATATCAGGGTAAAACAAAAAATGCGTAAGTTTACAGATATAATTATTAAACCTTTTAGGGTAAAGTAAGTTCTCTGCTTTGTCTTCAATTGAAAATATCAGCAACTTGATTCATAAAAACTCAACCATTTTCAGCATGTGGATCATTTATTTATTGCCTTGTTCTAGGGCCCAGGACTTCATCATGGGTAAAGAGCAGTCTTCCATGGAAGATGGGGACCCAGTCAGATTAACCTCTGGTTAATACAATAATATTCCTAGTCCTTTAGCATTATAATGTGTACATCGAGTTAGCAGATAAGGAAGACACACAGCAAAGAGAGAGTGGAAAGCGAGTAATCACTATTATCTTTGTAACATCTCATTTCTATCTTCAATAACATGCTTGCAACAAGTTATAATAATTTGGTTATAGTTCAGTTTACAATTTGATATAAATCAATTATCTGTGGTTAATAAATTAAATTACGAGATATCAAGAATAAGAACTCATACTCAGGGTTAGATCTATATCTTTTATAGTCACGCTGTCATCAAACAATACTTTGGTGTTTTGACGGACATATGTCTCGATATAGAGTTCTACTGTTGCATAGAGAGCATGTACCACAACGGGGAACAAATCTACCTGATGCCCTATATTAGGATGCAATGTTGATAGGCATACATATGCATAACAGGGATTAGGGCTTCCACTGTCTGATATCCAATTTACACGAGTTGAGATAACTACTAGGTATTACTAGAATTCCTTTAAGATATTCCCCTGACCTTTCAATTGCCTTCATCAGATCCCTGTTTCTGTTGTATTTTTTTCTATCAAAAGTTCATGCATTTTCTTAAAATGTATTATTTGACTTTTTCCCTCAACTGCTAATAGCAGACAGTGCTTTCCTCCTCAATTACAGTCAGGCAAATATATGTGTCATTGTTTGCTTATGGAACACAATATCTCATAATTACTTGGAATGAGGCTCTCTTCAAGGGTAGTGTTAAAAGTCTTTAAGTTAATATTTGAGAATGGTTTAACAAACTTGCATAAAGTTGTTAGAATATTATTCCTATTAAATGAAATGATCCCAGATTTAGTAGAATATGAGTCGATTCGCAAACTGTCACATCACTTATCTAGCGCTCCTCCTTGGGAAGCTTAACTAAGTGTTACATGGATGCGGTTCCCTGTTTGCCAGATACCTGGTGCACATGCTGTGCTTTAATTGTTCACAGTCTCAGAGGTACACCATCATACGTATTCCACTGCCACTTCTGAGACATAGTGGTCATTTTAGTACAGACAAGTTTGGCAACATTTCTTAATTTCAATATCTCTCTACCAGCAGTGGTAATGTACGAGTTTACAAGACATGAGCGGTTTTAGGTAATGTGCGATGAAGATATGTCATTGTCATCTTAAGAGGAATAATGGTAGTCTTCCTTAGATGTGGAAAGTCCTTAGTTATCTGCGTTCTACCATCCATTCTTGATCAATCAACTCCCAATCCAATCTCCTATAGTAGAAGGGTTTTTAACTCTGTAGCTTTGTTTAAAAATAACCGCCTGTGGTTGCCATGTATGTATGTATGTATGTAGGTATGCAACACAAAGAGGTGATAACTGGAAGGTTTAGAATGAATCTTACACCTCTGGCAATTGATCTGTGCAACCCTCCAGACCATTGTTCTTTGCCTGCCATTACCGAAGGGGAAAGACCATAAGCAAATCAGGATTGGGCCCACCCCCAAAGGAGCAGTTCAGCCAGAACTGCTAGGTAACATTACCTTCTGCACATGACCACAAGCATCCGCACACGTTTCAGCCCCATTGGGCGTCATCAGTGAGGTATAACTTGGGTCTCTAGGCCCAGCAGCCACGGGACCCACGTCTGGGAATACACGTCCCACACAGAGTTATACATGTCTGAGATTGCTTGTGTTTCCATGCCGAGGGGACCTGGCCTAGCAGTTCGGGCTGGGCTGCTACCATTGGTGGCAGTACCTAACTGATTTCCATTTGGCTTGACCCCTTGTGCAATGGTGGAGAGGGGCTAATAAACGGTGGTGTGGAAAGTTGCCCAGAACAGTGCCAGTGGCTCATATGTATTCAAAACCTTCCACCCATCACTTTTCTGGTTATGTATGTATGTATGTACAAAGTTAATACACCTACCTTCAGCCACCATATTGAGAGCAGAAAATGTTGAGTTGCCTCAGGTGTAAAGAATGCTTGGTTTCCATATCGGAAACAGGCCCTGCTTGTCTTTGTCCATTTTAACAGCCCCTCAGTCCTACCACCAGAAGGGTAAAAATGGCAATATTCCATGTACAAGTAGTCTGAGGTTCAGTAAGTGTCAGAAATCTTTGTCATATCACAAATGTAGATTGAAATAAAGGTGAAGATAAGGCAATGGTAAGTCAACACCATCGGACCTAATTGGATCAGTAAGATTTATGTTACCATACCATGCAGGATGATCAACCTACATCAATCAACAAACGTGTACATCTATACATTATTTCTATCCATGTTATCTCAGTTTCGTTATTACTTACTATATCATGCAACCATTGAGGGGTAACATAGAAAGTAGAATTTATATTGGAAGCTAGTTATAATACAACATTCCAATCCGTCTTCGCCCATGGCAATGACTGTCAAATGTTTGGAAACATTTCTGTTCCATCTTCGTAGGAGCTGACTAAGCTGAGAATCATCTTTCACTGCAAGTTGCTTTATCTAAAACGAACCATCCAACATTTGGACAATCATGTCCTTTTGTTAGAAAATAATGAACCAAAATGCAGGTCGGCGTTGTGTCCTGATTCTGGAGCGGTGTTCAACAATTCTTACATTGACCAAGGACTGCGAGACTTGTCCTTGGCCTCAAGCCCAGGAATAATATCTCTCCAGGACTGAAATCTCTGCACTGGTTCCTAGTGGCTGCGAGGATTAAGTTCAAAACCCTCTGCATCGTCCACAAGGCCTTCTGGGGCCAAATTGCTAATGGCTTGTCCCCTTCTCTATTTGCACAAACATAATACAGAATAATGTCATGGAATGTTGCGCAAAGCAACGGTAGTGGTAATGTTTAATTCAAAGCCTTGCATTTATCACTTTTTGATTTTACTACACTCTCCACTCCAAAATTACATTTTTGTTACTACCAACCTTATGTTTTCACTTATACTCAAGTAGTTAATGCAGCATAATATATACTTTGAATGTAATTTGTAAGGGCCACCTGTCAGTTGACGCACCTTCTACAGAAATCTGTGTTTAAGCAACTTTATTATTTTTGTTTATCGGGTTAAACAAGGTTAAACCTTTAACATTCCTTTAACATTCCCTCCTCAAAGAGGTGGAAGCCCCCCAAATTAGGTTTAGTTCAAGTTCAAATTCACTAAGTGACCCCCCCCTAGGCCAGAATCTCCAATTATTTGGGTGACATCCACCTCAGGCTCCCCTCCTCCTGCTCCAGTTTTAAGGATTCAACAAATTTCAATGCGTCCAAAGTACGGCCCACTTTCTCAGCTGTGATGAGCCTTTCCCAATACTCTTCTTCATTCTCCTCCGAGATCAGGCTCGTATAATTTCCCATGTACATCAGGCGTTTTAATACCAGGTTCGGACAAGTTAACATCACATGCCTTATAGTTTCCAGTTGTTCCTTCTTTCTGCAAAATCTGCAATATGCTAGTGATTTGTCAAATTGTCTTCTTCGCCACCTTAATTCTCTTGAGTGCCAGATGTTAAATCTACAGCGCATAAGCAGATCTCGGTAGTGCTGTGAGGGAAATTTCATCAAATATGGAGGTAGCGTGTTCAGAGCTTTGCGTTCCCAGATGACATTATGACATAGGTCTCGTGATAATTTCTTTTCCTGTGTTTCCTTCCAGTCTTTTTCCCGATTTGTTCTTTTAGCCTTTTCTGGGTTATTTTTCAGGGTGTCTTCAGAGATCGCCAGGTATTTATTTAAGCAACTTTACCTGTCATTTATTGTTTGATATAGTTAACCATTTTATTAAGCATGATGTGAAAAAGCACTATATTCCCACAAAAAATAAACAGACTTTAAATTACAGAAACTAAAATTGTGATTTTAGGTTTCAGGAAATAGTTGTAGGCAGCCTGCTTCAATAAGCGTGCTACCTCACTTAAAGGTGTGAATGTTCCTCCATCTCTCTGGTCATTTGTACTTTTATGGCTGTGCGGCATAAATCATTCTAGGGCAAGAAAACAAATCTTGGCCGGCCTCCTGCAGTTCAGCCTCTCATAATGATGTCTCTAAGGTTGCTGCTGAATGTTTACAGTGACATCCACCCCCCACTCTCTTGGTTACCAATGGTGTAGGGGATTCTAGGGGGGCCAGAGGTCAGTCACTTCTCCAAGCAACGAGTTGGTGGTAGATCTCCTTCTTCGGCTGGTGCCTCCCTCTGGAACAGCCTCCCTGCCTCCCTTAAACTTGAGGAGAACCATCTCCGGTTCCGGAAGCACCTCAAAACCTTTCTCTTTGCTTCTGTCTTTTCTCCTCCTCTCCTCCGCTGACCTACTGGCTGTAACCTGAACTGCACTGGTTACCTGGACACTCTCTGATCTCGGGCCCAGGTCCCTCCCCTGCCAGAGTCACACACCTGCACTGCTTACCTGGCAATCCCCGCACTTGGGACTGTTTCTGTATCCCTACAGTCCCCCTATCAGCCTTTGACACCTGATGTCTGCACTTACCCTTGCACTTGCCACATGCTGGCCGTTACTTTACTTATTGTTATTATCTATTCCCATGTACTGCACTGTCCCTCCCCCTTCCCACGCACTTGCGCGATCTGAATGACACCTGGCCTAGTAGGATCGTTGTCTGTCCTCCCTTTGTTCCCCTCCCTGCCTCATCGCGCCTTGAAACACTTGTGTATAGGCGCGTTATAAATGCCATACCATATCATATCATCTAAGTTGTCTTTCCTGTATACAGTAGCTCATTTGGGCATAAAATGCATTAGAAAAAAAAGTTTGCTACGGCAATAATATGTCCCGGATGTTTCCACTGTATTTACCCATACGCAAGCATTTCCACTTTTATTTCACAGGAGGGACAATTTCCACAATGAAAATGTCCTATCATCAGGTGTTAACCACAGATGTCCCTTGTGGGTTGATCGTGTTTTTTCCTCAGCAAGTGCATCCAATGATCTTTCAGATTTTGAACACTTTTTAATACAAATAGGATCTTGTTCTTGTCACTCCTATAATTTCAAATACATTGCCATTCCTGGAAATCAATTTTGAATAGTCCTGAGAAGTTGGCATAAGTTGGAGCACACTCAATTCGGTTGTCTGTATCTTAATTCTGGCGTTGAACATCTAAGAGGGCATCTCTGTTGACAAACAACACTTCTTTAATTTCTCAACAAACTTTTCTCGATGGGAAACACCTATCAACTAGGGTGGTCAGTCAAAATATCGAAAAAAAAAAGACCAGAAAAAAAAAAGTTGAATTTCTCTTTTTTTAATTATATATTTATTTTGGGTCCGGGGTTAAAAAAAATGGTTAAAAAAAGGGGGTGGGGGGAACCCCCCCCATTTCGAATAAAAAACATCATTAAAAAAAAAGCGACTTTTTTTTCGGCCTTTTTTTTCGACATTTATTTTTTAGAGATTTCATTTTTCGAGATTATGACCATAAACCATCAACTAGACGTGCCTGTATATCTGAAGTAGTCATATTTGCTAGTATAGTTACGTCACACACGTAGGCAGGGTGCAAAATGTGCACTCGCCATTAGCAGTCCGCTAGTGAAATTTGACTCTTGGCGACTAAGGAATTGTGTACTGTGTTTAAGTGTCGAATTAAGGTGGCGAGTGACTTTGTTGTGGCTGGCTAGTAGCTTGTAATTTGAATTTTTGCACCCTGCATGTAGGAATATAGTTATGTCATACACGTAGGAATGGACTATACAGAATGTTGTCTTTCTTCATATGTGGCTGTTGACTTGTATAATTAAGTATAGTATTCCCTAACAGTGTCTGTATACATCGAAAATAAAGACAGATCAGAGTGGTGCTCCTCAGTGTGAAATGTAGCTCTAAACAACAATAAAACTAAACAAGACCTTTGAGTAACACCTTGGTAGAGAAAGTGTGTTAAGTCTGTTTGGGGAGGAAGGATAGGTCAGGGGCAACACGTTTGTCTTGGAAGCAAGACAACGGGGTGCAACACAGATTCGAATCCCGATCCGTGCTTAGAAACCACTCCCTGGTATTAAGCGTGTTATAAATGAACAAAAAATTAAATAAATAAATAATACAGAGAAAAGGTAATAGAGGCACTTCAATTGTTTCACCCTGTACAGAATGCGTCTTAACCTGCAATGAAAGCACATAGACCCTTAAGTGAAAGTACCTTATTTATAGTGAAAGTAAAGTGCTCCCGCTCTCCCTGGCATAGAAACTGCATTCATGTACGGTGAAAGCAAAGAGGCATTCAAGTAGTACTTCCTGGTAATGGAAGTGCCTTAATCTACAGTGAAAGCAAAGAGAAGCCTTCTCAGGTACTTCCTGGTGCTTCCTGGTACAGGAACGTGTCTTAATCTACAGTGGAAAAAAAGGGACCACTTTGTGGTACTGCCTTGTGTGTAAAGTGCCTTAAGCTATAGGTAACGAGAGGACCTCGTGTTGTGCACCTTAATAAAGAGTGAAAGTAAACCAATGCCAGTGAATGGTGCTTCCTAGTATGTAAGGTCCCTTAATCTTCAGCAGGGACACTTATATGGCCAGCAGGCCACTTGCTGCCCTTCAAAGAATTTGCTGTGGCCCACCCTAGCCTCACCGTTGCGCTGCCTGTGCTGCAAAGCCAGGGACAGCAGCAATGAAGCAGATAAGGGGCTTGCTCGATGAGTTTAGAGCTTCTCTGTTGAACCTTTGATGTGTTATTTATTTCACCATCAACTTTGGATCCCCGATTCCCTGCAGGCCATTTTTGCCAAAGTCCCATTTCCAGGATCCAGCTTTGGCCCTATGGCAAAGACTTTGTGACGGACCTCTCCAACTCCATCTCTGATGTAGGGAACTACACCGTAACCTTGGGAGGCGCCCTGACTTCCCCCACCCAACTTCTCGGTCTCATACAAGTTCACTCCCCCATCCCGCAGGCCCTATTCGTCTGCTCCTCCCATATCCCCTTGCATCCATCCCCTCTACCATCCTTTACCCTCATCCCGACCCCGCTCCTGACCTTGTCAGACCTCCCCCCCATTTACGGGTCCGCTCAAGGATGCGCAAATTCAGGCATTCGCTGGAAACCTTCTTTCGATGAAAGTGAGCAATACCTTAACTCTGATTCAGGGTCTAGGCAGATCAGCCTGCCACAGTCATGGGTGGTAAGTGGGAGCAGCTAAAAGGAATTAAACCTAGAACTATATATCCCATGAGAGGGGAAGATAAATAAAGAAAATATAAGCTCTGACAAACCATATGGTTTAGCTTGTGAAGTGTACTGGACGCTCCTTTATTTTTCTTTTTTTTCTTTATTTGTTTAGTTTCAATGAAACTTTACAAAACACATAAAACATAACACTGGATATCAAACATTATATAACAACATTATGAAACATACACAACATCATACATTTTTCCACAAAATTCATATATCCCTAAAAGGTATATAAACTTCAGACAACCCCACATTTGCTTTATCAATTAATACTAATTCTTGTGACACTGGCTAAGCGTTTCTTAATAATTAACCGCAGCTGATACATGGCTATACTCATGTACCAATGGTCCTAACAGATTCATGTATTCCGTACCCAGCGTTCTACATTCCGTAAAAATGTGTTTAGCTGTCTAGGGATGTACTGGATTCTTACACATATGACAGAATCTGTCTTTTTTAGGAATTCCAAGCAGTGGTCCAGTTAGAGTGAGAATTTGAAGCTGGTTTATCCTAACCTCAATCTAAAGGCCCTGATTCCCATATTAGGGCATTGTCAAAGGTACCCTTGGGTCTGCCGATAGTTATGCACCACAGTAGTTGCTATATGTGTATAGCTCTGAAGGGACTCTACATACCTGTAGTTGGCACCCTAGTCCCAAAGTCTGGCTTTTTTTGTAAAGACACTGTTCAGGGTCTCATAGGATGTGCCCCTTTTAAAGTCTGGATACCATCCTAGGTAATTAAATAGGTCATTTACCAGGCTGCCAAAGCAATCTTTACCCTGGGCTGAGACAGCCATTAGACTAAGTAGTTGGCATCTAGGGTTTGAATGGGTTTTGATATATAACAAACCTCTTCTTCTCAACAATTCCCCTTTTAGAGAAGTCAAGCCAAATTCTAGTCTGATGTACTGTATTGTTGAAGAGGATTTAAGTCTCAGCACTTGCTTCCAATAATAGCCCTCCAGGATATCTAACCAGGATAGGTCAGCCATGGCCAGGGCTTTTAATCCATAGAGCACTGCTGGGCAAAAGCTTTGTTTGTACAACAACATTATTCCCTCAAGGGAATACCCTGCTGTGTCCCTAGCGAATTTTCAAATTGATTGAATCATCCTACGGGCTTTAATCTTTTTTGTTTCAACAATTTGCCTGTAGTTTTTGGTACTATCAATATCCAACCCCAAGTATGGATAATGGTCTACATATTCGATTATTCCAAGCTCACATTTGAGCATTGGCCTTTTCTCCTTCTTTGCTGATAACGCCAGAACTTTGGTCTTATCCATGTTTATGATTAGATTATTAAGGGATGCGTATTTGCAAAGTGCCAAAAACATGGATTTAACCCCCAGAAAGATGTAGTTTAAGAGAATGAGGTCGTCCGCGTATAATAAACATGGCAGAGTGCACCCAACTACCTTTGGACAGCACCCCACCTCTGTGTATAACCAGTCCGGCACATCAGACATATAAAAGTTATACAGAGTAGGCGCCAAGGTAAAACCTTTCCAGATATCTACCATCTCTGTAGTGTTACCGTCATCTGTAAGTCTGAAGGCTGCCTTTGTAGAGAGGTGCAAGCCCTGTAAAACACTTACCAACCAAATGGGACAACCTGCTTGAATGAGTTTCTCTCAGAGTCTAGGCCTCTCCACTGTGTCAAACGCGGCCTTGAAGTCCACAAAAATAATATATAATGTCTGATTTCCATTCTCCAGGGTGCCACGCATTAGTGAGTCTAACACCCTGAGATTATGGCACATGCCAGAACCAGCCCTAAAGCCAGTTTGGGAGAAATGTAAAATGCTATATTCCTCTATCCATAATGACAATTTCTCCAATATGAAAGATGAAAATAGCTTCCCTGTCATGTCTAATAAAGACAATAAACTATAATTTTCAGGTGTCATCCCATCACCTTTTTTATAAACAGGTAATAGGATGGCTTGATGCCATGAATCGGGGATATGCTGGTTCTGGCAGACCTTTTCAAATAAAGCCCTCAGAACTATAGCCCACTGGTCCGGGTTCCTCTTTAGCACTATATTAGCCAACCCATTTGGACCAGGGGCTCGTGAGGTTTTCAGCTTTAGAATTGCTTTTTTTACCTTATCGATAGTGAAGGAAAGTGGCCACCCTCCCTCCACAGTTGTAGGCATTGTATTTTGTATTTGATCCCCTCCTCTATTCTTTAAATAGGCCTTCCACACATGGCCTTGTATGGGATTGGCTATGTGCTCTCTTACATCCCCTTTGGCTTTTGACAGTATCTCCCATGTCGCCCGGGTACTCTTCTCCCGTAGGGTTTTAATCATCATCTGCCAGTCAGCATTATAAATTGAGTATTTCCATCTTCTGTACCAAATCTGATATTTTCTGCGGATCTCTCTACAGAGGGTTGCCGTCTCCTGGCATTTACCACCTTTTGCCTGTAACATGCGAATTTGTCTATGCATAGTTCTTTTTTTTATCTCTGATGTTTTTGTCATAACCATGGTAACGTGTGTTGCAGATAGCCAATCCCACCTTTTCAACCTTGCCCACCTTTCTAGTTAAATGCTGTATCCATGCCTCTATCTCAACTTCGTTCATACTTTCAATATTCAGCATCATAGAGCTCGGAAATTCGCTAAGTATACCATCTAATTTTGATAGGTTACTTTCAGACCACCTCAACGCGTTACCAGCCTGGTTTGTTTTTAAGTTTGTGACACCACTCTTTTCCCCTCCTGTATAGAAATGTCCATTTCCAATATCACTGGGTCATGATCACTATGTTCGGAGTTGTTTACCGAACAGGATTTTGCTCGTTGGAGGCATGCATTATTATAATACTACTTTTATGTTGGCATTTTGGTATCACTTTTTATTTTAAAAGGTGCAACTTTACACGTGCAGGTGCCACTCTCATATGGAAGCAAGGCCTCAAATGCCCCAGTAAGACTAGCCATTGAAAGTTAATGTCTCAAATACATCATTTAGTAATGTTTGTGAGTACCCTTGATCTACAGTAAAAGTAACGCAAGTCCACTGAACGGTGGCCCCTAGTTGGGGAGTTCTCTTGATCTATGATAAAAGTAAAGCCATTGAATGGTGCTCGTTGGTTACGAAGTCCCCTGGATCCATAGTGAAAGTAAAACAAGGACCTTGAATGGTGCTGCCTAGTATGGAAGTCTTGCTGATCTTTAGTGAAAGTAAAGCAAAGCAAACGAAAAGTGCTCTGTAGCACCAAAGTCCCCTTTACCTACAGTGAAAGTAAAACAAGGCCCGTAAATGGTGCTCACTAGTATGGCGGTCTCCCTGATCTTTAGTGAAAGTAAAGGAAGGCAATTCAATAGAGGTCCCTAGAACGGTGGTCCCCTTGATTTACAGTGAAAGTAAAACAAGGCCACCGAATGGTGCTCCCCAATACTGACGTCCCATTCATATATAGTGAAAGTAAAACAAGGCCATTGAATGGTGCTCCTTAGTACAAAATTCGCCTTCATCTATGATCAAAGTAAGCAAGGCAATTGAATGAAGGTCCCTAGCAACGAAGTCCACTTGATCTATAGTGAAAGCAAAAAAGGCCATTGAATGGTAGTCCCTAATACGAACATCCTCTTAATCTTTAGTGAAAGTAAAGGAAGGCCACTGAATAGAGGTCCCTAGTACAGGAGTCCCCTGGTTCCATAGTGAAAGTAAAACAAGGCCATTGAATGGTGGCCCCTAGCACGTTAGTCCGCCTGATGCTTTATGAAACTAAAGCAAGGCCACTGAATGGTGCTCCCTAGTATGCATGTCCCCTTCATCTATAGTGAAAGTAAAGCAAGGCCATTGAATGGTGCTCCCTAGTATGCATGTCCCCTTCATCTATAGTGAGACTAAAGCAAGGCCATTGAATGGTGCTCCCTAGTATGTATGTATGTCCCCTTCATCTATAGTGAAAGTAAAGCAAGGCCATTGAATGGTGCTCCCGAGTATGCATGTCCCCTTCATATATAGTGAGACTAAAGCAAGGCCATTGAATGGTGCTCCCGAGTATGTATGTCCCCTTCATCTATAGTGAGACTAAAGCAAGGCCATTGAATGGTGCTCCCCAGTATGTATGTCCTCTTCATCTATACTGAAAGTAAAGCAAGGCCATTGAATGGTGCTCCCCAGTATGTATGTCCCCTTCATCTATAGTGAGACTAAAGCAAGGCCATTGAATGGGGCTCCCTAGTATGTATGTCCCCTTCATCTATAGTGAAAGTAAAGCAAGCCATTTAATGGTGCTCCCTAGTATGTATGTCCCCTTCATCTCTAGTGAAAGTAAAGCAAGGCCATTGAATGATGCTCCCTAGTATGCATGTCCCCTTCATCTATCGTGAGACTAAAGCAAGGCCATTGAATGGTGCTCCCTAGTACGTCCCCTTCATCTATAGTGAAAGTAAAGCAAGGTGTTGTATCTGAGCCAGTGATGACATGGAGCAGGAACCAGGCTGACTCAGGTAAGTACCAACAGAAAGATGCTTTATTCTTGCTTTGTTACATAGCCATAGTTCATGAAAGGTAGGAGAGAAGGTAACAAGCATCTGTCCTGGTTCCCTGCCATACTCCAAGTACCAACCGACACTCTTAGGAATCCCCAAGCCTCCGACACTCCAGGCTACACCTCACCATTCTATGAGGCCCTGCATTCACTCAAACAGTCATACAAGCAAGGATACCACACAAGGCTCTGAATGGTGCTCCATAGTACAGAGGTCCCCTTGATCTATTATGAGACTAAAGCAAGGGCATTGAGTGGTGCTCCCTAGTATGTATGTCCTCTTCATCTATAGTGAAAGTAAAGCAAGGTCATTGAATGGTGCTCCCTAGTATGCATGTCCCCTTCATCTATAGTGAAAGTAAAGCATGGCCAATGAATGGTGCTCCCTAGTATTTATGTCCCCTTCATCTATAGTGAGACTAAAGCACGGACATTTGATAGTGCTCCCTAGTATGTATGTCTCCTTCATCTATAGTGAAAGTAAAGCAAGGCCATTGAATGGTGCTCCCTAGTATGCATGTCCCCTTCATCTATAGTGAGACTAAAGCAAGGCCATTGAATGGTGCTCCCTAGTATGTATGCCCCTTCATCTATAGTGAAAGTAAAGCAAGGCCATTGAATGGTGCTCTCTAGTATGCATGTCCCCTTCATCTATGGTGAGACTAAAGCAAGGCCATCGAACAGTGCTCCCTAGTACGGAGGTCCGCTTGATCTATAGTGAAAGTAAAGGACGGCCATTGAATGGAGGTCCCTAGTACGGAAATCCCCTAGATCTATAGTAAAAGTGAAATAATGCCACTGAATGGTGTACATTTATCTAAAGTGAAAGTAAAGCAGTGATCGAGGCTTGTTTCCTTGTGTGAAAGTAAAGTGAACACAGTTGTGCTTCCTTGTGTGGAATCTGACCTCATCCACTGACAAAGTAAAGAGGACCTTGTGTGGAGCACGTCATTAACTTAATGCACCCACTGTAGCAATCTACTTGTGACTTACCGGGCACAGGCTCCACCCTTGCATAACCCAAACAGCCTTCCATCCTTTGGAGCTTGATAAATGAAAATTGTTACCAGTGAGGTGGGCAATAATAATTCCCATTAATGGAGTGCCAAGATTTGCCTTGTGCGCTATTTCAACTTCTGGCGACCAACATTTGCTTTATGATGCCTAACAGATTTAGCCAGGGTCTCCATTGAGTGGTGCTCAGTAGAGAGCAATGTAGTCCAATCTACCTTGATAGGAACAAGGCCCCTGAATTATGCTCAAGGTTGCCTTATTTACCCTTATTTACACCAGAGAACAAGAGGCCATTGAGCGGTGCTTACTAGTGCAGAATGCAAGCAAACCTACTGCGAGAGGAACAAGTCCACTGAGTTATTCTCAATAATGCAAATCAACACCAAATGTATACCAAAAATAGAGAGGCCATCGTGTTATGCCCACTACTGGACAATGTGGCCAACACACTGTGAGAGGAACAAGTCCATTGAGTAATGCTGAGTATTGCCTAATTTACACCAGAAAGATACAAGGTGTTGTGTGGTGCTCTCTACTGCGGAATGCAAACCAACCTACTGTGAGAGGAACAAGGCCAGATTTGGCTCAATAATGCCTATTTTACACCAAAAGTATTGAGGCCGTTGTGTGTTGTTCACTAGTTAGCAATGTGGGCCCACCTACTGCGAGAGGAACAAGGCTACTGAGTAATGCCCAGTATTGCTTAATTTACACAAGACGTGCATAGGCCGTAGTGTGGTGCTCACTAGTAAGAAAGTAAGGAATAATGGTTAATTTACACTAAAAGTAGAAAAGCCACCGGCAAATGTTCCCTAAAAAGGAATCAACAATAATGAGGTCAACGAGTAGGCTCCAACGCAGCGAAAATAAAGAGGGCACTAAGCGGTATGCTGCCCAAAGCACGTCGTCATGCACCTCCAATTGTGGTACAGACACAGGTCACAATGCATGTCAGCTTCACGAACATGGAGCCAAGCAGTAGCTGCACAAGCTTTCCATTCCCCACTACACATACCTTACATTTTAACTGCGGAAGTGGGCAGAGCCTACAGCGATTCCTTATGGGAATTCAGGACCAACATACTCGCATTTAGCACTTACGTTAAAAGAAGGTATGTTACAGAAGGGGCGGATTTATTTGAAGCACGTGGTGTGTCCGGCATCCATATTGGCCCTATGCACTGAAGAGCTGGAACCAGTGCACCATGTCTATAAGAGAGGACGCAATCCCGGCTGAGTGAGGGGAAGAGTATTAGGGGAATGGGGGGGTGTTCAATGCAGAACAGGAGCTCATCGGAGGTGCTAGACTTGAAGGGGCCCACACAGGCCCCACCATGAGCTTCCCAAACCACATAGTGACCTAAACACATGCTAGGGGCCCACTGGCCTAGCTATAAGCAGACTTCCTGATGCAATTAAGACACCCAGAGGCGTTGCTAGGGGCGGGCTCAGGGGGCTATAGCCCTGGATAATTTGGTTGTAGCCCCGGATAGAGGCTCAGGAGCTACAACCAAAAGGCTAGCTAGCCCCATGTCCCGACAGTAACTTAGCCCCAGAACTTTTCCAGACCTAGCAACACCTCTGCATGATGTCACAAAGAGTCAGGTGGGGTTTTGGGGCACTGTCGAGCAAATAGACGTTCTGCTGCTTAGAAAAAGGGGAAAACTCAGTCAACGCCAGAAGATAAAATTGACCTGAAAAGCACCAATTCACTTAGAAAATATAATGAGAGAAACATTATGCAATGGACCTGCAGTGAACCTTGGCTTAACAGCTAAAGCTGTGCTCCCCAAGAAGTCGACCCATGCTCACTCACCCACCACAGATTCATCTGAGTGACATATTGGCAATAGAATAAAGTTCTATCGCTGCAGGTCCAAAGGGTTTATGATGAAGAATGTCCATCCCTAACCATCAGATGATTCAGTACGCCAGTACCTTAATAGCAGGGGCAATAGGACTGAAGCTGTTCGACAGAGCACTGTTTCGAAACAAGTACTAGAATCACAGCAACGGTGCATGTAAGAAGTGGGATGGACAGTCAAAGTGCCACTCTCAGTTTCCCACTGCTCTCTCAGCAATATGCTGATGACATTAAGGTTTCACTGGAAACCCAATCCTTTCTATAACTATTTCCAGAAGGAGACAGAACGTAAGACAGCCGCTGGGGCTTGCGGTGTTAACCACTGCCTGTGCTTCATACCTGCCTGACTTATCAGTAATAAAACCTTGCTGTGGTCTGGTGTTACACCATCAGCAAATGAACTGCAAAAACAGATCGGCAGCATGTCAAGTACAGCCTGCCTCCAAACAAAGGACCTTGTGGTAAGCAGCGCTGGACATCCATAATGCTGAGCACTGCTCCATGCCTAACCTCCAACAACCCAGCCAATGATCAGCCTCTCCTCCCATACCACTACAACGCGTAGAGCTCAAACGGATTACATCCTATCTGGATTATAAGAACCTGTGCAACCAGTCTACTCAGGGTTTTGCCATAAACCTTCCACTGAATCGGAGCCCACTCACATTTCTAACTTCCTAACCCCTTCTCACTACTCCAAACTCTTCTCCATCCTCGACCTTATTCACATCTCTGCTGTATTCGTCATGGTTGATCATCCTTGTCTCCTTCATGCACTCTCTCCGCTCAGCTTCCAGAAAACCACTCTTCTGACAGCTTCTGTTTCATCTCTTGGAACAATGACACCTCCCAGAGGGAGGTCCCATGTAGACAGTACCAAAACGGTTTTAAGTGAAAAAATAACCCCTCAGCCCCCCAAAAATGAAAAAGACCGATTTAGAAAGACCGGCCTCAGAACGCTCAGAGCAGTCTTTCTCAATCTTAACTGTCACGCCCCTGGGGCACACGAGTATGCGCAGGGGATGATGGACTGAACGAGACGGGCAGGGGAAGAGGGGTTTCAGGTAAGTTTGTGTTTGTGTGCATGTGTGTATAAAAGGGGACAGTGTTTGCGGTGAGGGAGGGCATGGGGAGAAGGAGTGTGTCTGCATGTGTGTGTGTTTGTGTGCATTTGTATGTGAGGCGGGATGGGGAAAAGGTGTGTGTCTGAGTGTGAAACAGGGTTGGGGTGGGGCAGAGGTTGAAGGGCGGTTCGGCGTTGAAACCCCTGATTTCAAAGGGTAGCGGGAGGGGATTTATGTATTTCCAATATTAAAGGCCACCCAAAATCAGGTTTTTTTGTGCAGCATTTAATATTCGAAATAATCACATAGAAGCCATCGAAACTGTTGCTATCCATTTGCACCTCCGTCTCTGACACCAACCGCAAAAATCATGAATTTATCACTACACATCCTCAAAATGTCCCCCAATAACATTTATCACTCTATTAGAACCCTAAATCTCCACTCTGGTCCACAGCAGGCTTAGCTACTGCTCTTGCCTCCTCATGGGACTAGCCCTCTACTAAGTACCTTCCTTAAAAATGTACTCCACTCTTCTACCTGTACACTCCTAAACCTCCCTTGCTCGTCCTCCACCTCTGTCCATTACCTGGCTTTCAAAGCAACATCAGTCGCTCTAAATTACTTTATCTGGTCTTTTGATCTATGCATTGGTTTCCCTCCTAACTTGCCAAATCTAAATCCAGCTAAACACATACCATGACACTGCAATCTGTGACGATTCGCCAGGTATCGTCACTTCTCCCCAAGGGGGAGCCCTTTCCCATGACTCTAGGGAGGTGTGGCCGCTACCCAATAGTCCCCCTATGGGTGCATTAATGCAGGAGGACATCACGGGGAGGGACTGATCCTCTCGGGATAAGGAAGATCACCTAGGGTACAGCCTGTTGGCCAACGTCACACCCAACCTTCCTTAACACCCCCGTCCATTCCAAACCACTTCCTTGAAAATAGATCCATGTATTTCTGTAGTGTTAGAGAAACAGCCAAAACAGAAAGAACCAGGACGAAGAAGGGCACAGAAGACATGAAGATTAATGACTGTGCTAGTACTGGTACGAGGTGGCCCCGAGGATGGAGGAAGATCAACCTATCAAGAACAACAAAGGACTTTCACAATCCGCCAGGGCGAGACTGGCAACAATCTACAAGAAGAGACTGAAGATTTGGTTGAGCCCAGCTGGGAGAGGCAGCAGTTGTGGAAACCATCCAGAGCAGGAAGTTCAAATCATATTGGCTGACTGGGGATGCCAAAGACCGGAGGATGCTGAGGGAGTTCTCTGTGGGTCCAGCTGGAGCAGACCCGCATACGAAGCAGGAAGAGAGAGCTGGGCAGTCCAGTGGAGCGCAAAGCTGCCAAAGAGATGCGGAAGCGGAGGAGAGAAGCCGAAGAGCTGGAAAGACGCACCCCAGTCCCAGGAAGCCTGGGTGGCATTCCGAAGTCCCAAATAGGGTAACTTGAGGTACGAGGGACACGGAAGGGACACACGGGTAGAAAGGAGAGAGGCTTGAGCAGCTTTCCACCCGCCCAGTAGTAACAGTCAAACTATTGAGAAGGCTGGACCGAGCATCCGAGGAGAACTTTCTTGTGGCAGTGGAGGCAACAAGCCCACTGACCACCAGAGAAGGGCCTGAGATCCTAACACCAGTGCATCGATAATTAGAGGAAAACTTCCTTGTCGCAGTGGAGGCAACAAGCCCACTGACCACCACAGAAGGGTCTGGGACTGTGACGCAAGTGCATCGAACATCAGAGGAGAACTTTCCCATCGCAGTGGAGGCAACGAGCCCACTGACCAACAGAGAAGGGTCTGGGGCACTGACGCAAGTGAATCGAGCATCAGAGGAGAATTTCCTCATCCCAGTGGAGGTAACAAGCCCAATGCCACCAGAGAAGGGTCTGGGACCCCGGCATAAGCATCCTAAGCAGTCGAGGAAAGCATCCTCGTCGTAGTGGCAAGGAATAGTCCGCTAAGGCCCTGAGAATGAGTTGGGACTTTGTTAATTCCACGAGAAGGGAGCAAAGAAAATATCAAGCTGAGAGATACGGGAGAGAACTCTCAAACACCAGTAGAAGGAAGTAATTCTCCTGCACAAGACTGAAAGCCCTTTTGATACACTCAAAAGATGCCAGGGGAAGGGAGTAATTCCCCCTGGCTTTGTTGCAAATTATATTACAGTGTGCGTACCAATACCAGGAGAAGAGGGTCATATTTCTGGTCCCGAAAGTTGAAAAAACTAAACACCCATTGATGAAGAGACGCCAGAGAAAGGGAGCCATTCACCCTGGCTTTGGTGTGAACTAAATTGGAGTGCGTGAGCGAATACCAGGAGAAGGGAGACATCCACCTGGTTCTGAAAGTTGACTGGTGCAAAGGTTTCTTAGAACCACAAGGCAGGGGAAGGAAGTAATTCCCCCTGGCATTCTTTTGCCAAAGAACCTTTTGGGGAATACCAGCCAAATACCAGGAGAAGGTAAATAATACTCCTGCAGAAGGAACTTTCTGTTGGCTTATTCTTTTGTTGTAGTGTAAGGGATAGAAGTAGGTTATGACACAGGATGGTGGCCTTTGTTTCAATGGACATTCTGAAAGATCCTTTAATATTAGTTTGAAGCATGGAAACCCCTCTTAGGAGATAGGGATAGTGAGGGTTTCTTCCAGGGATAGTGAGTGTTTCTTCCCTTTTGATAAATAAAGGTTTATACCAATAAAAAAGCCACCCTTATGTCAGCATCCTTCTTCGACACCCTTACCAATCACAGACCCTCCTCAACCTTTCTGTTTCCAATCCGCACTGTGCTGTCTCACTTTCTATCCTCCCTCCTGGAATCCTATCATTGGTATTCCCCCTTCTGAAAAAAAATCAGAGCTATACGATCATCCTAAAAAACCTTTTAAGGGAGCACCTGAAACCTATTGTGGCATCACCCAATATGTGACCAATCTCCCTGCACCCATCCGCAAATAATTGCAAATCAGTGTGTTTGTGTGTATATACATTCTGATAGGTCCCTACTGTACATGCTGTAAAAACCTGCATTGTGAATGCCTTGTCCCTCTTCTCATACTCCCACTTCTTTAACAACAACAAGCTGATGTGTATTGACATGCCTTTAAACTACTACCGCTAAAACACTTCGCATCAGCATTGGTCTGCTTACTGTCACTTTTTTGGGACAGTATTCCTGTCCGAAAAAGTATGTTCCCTGGGACAGATTAAAAAAATACAAAGGGAAGTATGGTTTATTATACAGAAAAATCTTCACTTAGAAGAGTGGATTTGGGTAAAGGGTATGGTTTAATCAAAGCCAATGATGGGAAAGTCCACATGATAAACATCAAACTCGCTAGCCAAATGCATGAAGGAGAACACGCCACTGTTGCCACAACTGTAGGAAATGCTGTAGAAAACACCAAGGTTAAAGATAGCATTGGAAAAAAGGTGCAGGCTTTGGAACCAGCACTTAAAGTGTACGTCCTTGTATACTACGTTCATCCCATCTCATTTCCTCCTACCTGTTTTCCATTTAGTCTTAAACTATTTGTTTGTATCATTTGTACTTAATTGTGGGGGATGTACTGGGGCATAACTGGTGTTGATTGTTGAAGGGGACCAGTGTTTGCAGTGTGGTTATTGCTGGCATGAAGGTAGCACAGAGCGATTACATGTAATTTTGTTCACCAAGTCATTTTCGTTTATATTTCTTTACTACTGCTGCAATTACAACTTGTCATTAGGACACCGTGCAGCTTTCTCATCATGCAGGGAGTAGGGTTGTAAGGAGGGTTTGGGAAGGGGACCCATGAATTAGAAAATTAGCAGCCTAAAAAAGGAATGTTGGCGGGAGGGGTGGGGGGGGGTTGAGTGGTGAGATTGGGTGCCCAACGGCAGCAGGGGGTTGCATCGGGAGATGTAGGACGACACATAGTTTGTAATAATAAAGTTAAAGGCGGGAGGCCAGGGAATTGAAGTGCCCTACAGAAGTAATGTGAAGCAGAAGACCCTGGGTGCCTGTTTGTCCAACATGGTGGCTGAGAATAGTAAGTGAGATAAAGAACACACCCTGGAGTGCACTGGGAATGCTGTTGGCTGTGTTGGCTGTCTGGCAGAAATGAATTTGTCTAGAGGTACCCCTGGAACTATTTGGAGCTAAAGGCAGCTCTTGGAATACTCTGGAGGACACATTTATCCATCTAACCTATGCTATTTTACTATTTTTTTAGAGTTACAAGTCAAATATGAGGCTATTATTGGCTCCTCCCCGTAGCCAGCAATAAATCCCTGGCCCGCACGCATCCGTGCGCGTGCATCCCTAAGTGCACCGAGAGTGCTGTTGGCTGTTCGCTGGTTCGGGGTGAGTGGCTATTGTAAGGTGCATGGCCTGCTCTTCTGGAACTTAGTAAAATAAAGTGAGTTAGGCCTATCAAGCTCTATAAAATCTGTAAGAGTTTAGGTTCTGATGACCCTTGCTGTTGATGTTCAATGAATACAGAAGATTGATATTGACTGAATGAAATACATACATATTTTGAATAATTCACGATAATGCGTTTGGTTGAAAGGTAGTTTTGAAATTGAAGTGCTGTAAGTAGGATTGTAATTTCTTTGAACTATACCCCTTTTTCAAACTCCAAGTATGAAGAAAAAGGAGAGGGCGGCGGCTGTTAAAAGAGACATTACAACTGCCCCCCTTATATTTACAAGTCGAAGAGACAGTATGACTTGCACTCTTGCACTTCCTTTACCCCCTTCCCCTGTGAGTGGAGATTGTTATGTACACGCCCCCTGAGGCAGGTAGCATAATGGCAGACATGTTCTCTGCTGTGCGCGCCTCATCTGAGGATCTGGATTCCTTGTCACAGCTGATACAGAATCCAATTATGGGAAAGGATGTATATGAAGGTATTTTGACTACCATGCCTTTAAATGGCTCATTTTTAAACTTCCCCCCAATCTTCGCAACAGGAGCAGTTTCCATTTTAGCACTTTCAGAACTCCTACAGGAGGATGAGGGTGGTGAGGATGAGGGTGGTGGCATACGCCTTACTTCAGCACAAAAACAGTCTAGTTCACCCTTTGGCAGAGGGGGTGGGGGGGGGCACATCTCATTTCCTAATATCTGCCATTTTAGGGTTAAAGGAAAATGTAGGCTTGGGGTTTGAAACAACATACAGCCTGTCTTAATGAGATTTCCTTATCTTTGGCCTCTTTGGACAGGTTGTATCAGGACCATCATGCTGCAACCTTGGCTACCATCCTCGTTTTCAAACAATTAACTACTGAGTCGAAGGTAGATACACCGGAATAAGCAACCGTAGCAGAAAATAATGAGGGTGCCATTAAGAGAGCTACCAGAGAATAATGAGGGGCCATTAGGAGAGGAGGAGTAGAACAGCCAAACAGGGGAAGAGAATTGGAAATATTCCCTGAACCCAGAACAGAAGATAAAAGCCTATTGGACAAAGGCTTGGTACAGGAATACTAGAAAAATGAAATAAACAAAAAAAGGGAGGAAAAACAAAAAAACACACCAACTGAGTTAAAAACGACCAAGAAAACATCTCGTAAATACCTGCGCTCATTAACACATGAGCTGCATAATAACCTATTATTATGATGAGCCGGATATAACAATGGAAAAAGGACTGAGTAAAACTAACGATGATGACCATAAGTCGACTCTCTCAGTGATTGACCTTGGGATGGAGAGAGAAGGTGTGGAAGGGTGCGGAAGAAGTACTCTACTTATTTCAAGTAGGCTATCATGTACATTTCAGATGTAAGGTTAGCAGAAGCTATGAAAAAAAGGGTTGCGACAAGGGAGTAATGGTGGGAAATTATACCTCTCAGAAGGAAACAGCGCTTTTTGATATTTTCACACGGCCACAATCCTTAGCACCGAAAAGTAAAAAAGAAAGTATATTGAGGGGTGGAGGGATACATCCAAACAAATCCTCTCTTCACAACGCAAGGGTAATAGTCATGGGGGGAATTACGAAGAGGGGAATGTACAGGAGACGTAGGAGGTATCTACCTAGATGTAGCTGGTGCTGTATTACGAAACACATGTCCAAAGCTAATAGACTCCTCAAATAATCTTAACATTCAGAAGGTGACTAGCGCCCCTATGACCATAGAGACGGATACCCATGCGCTGACAGAGGCAGCTATTAGAGCAATTGTGAGGAACATACTAGATCAAGGCAATTTGAAATCACATCTTTTGGGCAATGCTTCTTTAGTGAGACAGCATCTCGATAAAGATGGGGGAAGCAATTGAGTGACATTATCCCAAAAGCTTGCTGATGAGGCGACGGTTTTTGATCGGGAAAGCGAAAGTCCCTTGCTGAATAATGTCCCTATAAACAGAGATCTCACCTCTGATCCACATCATATACAAGGACAAGACATTCCAGTTGTTCCTAAGAATACAGCTAATTGGGCAATTGTGAGTGAGGTATGTAATCTCCTGGTTGAAAGGTTTAAAAATACTCCTGAGAATGAGTATAGGCCTAACAACTTGACTCAACTTGATTCCCTAAGAGAAGCAAGGGAAGTATACAATAACCCAGATATCTCGGATAGGATAAAGAAACCTATCCATGAAATTAATCTTTTTGCGACCAACCAATGTGGGATAGAAGAGCCTCGGTTGAGTGACAAGATGTTCCCAAATGAACCAAACGTAATGTTAAATTATATGTTTGACCAAGGTGGCCTAGGCCCAAGTTATGACCGGATCTTGGTCATAGGGTTCACTCCAAGGGACACTCAGGATACACAGGTCAGGTACGCATAGAGGTTACTTTATTAGGGTTCTTCTGTTACAAGGATCAGATGTCATCATAGTATTAGGAGATAAAGAGGAAAGGGACAGGAGCCCACTGGCTCCCACCACCCAGGCTCACATAATCTAACTGCCTGGGTTAGAACCCATTCAACCCCAAACATTCTAATCTCACACTCCAGACTCACAGCCTACATTCTGATGGTGACATCAATCCTGGCTCAGCACACATGCAAGTATAAGAGCCAACCCTAACACCTCCTTTCCTACAACAAACAAACACACCTCAAACACACACTTAGAGAAAGCAACCCTAACACCTCCTCCTCTTGCATAAAGAGCAACACACACTTTCACAACAGCAAGACACACCTCACTCTCAGCAGAGTTCCGCTAACCCTAGAGATTGAACAAACAGGCGTAACTAACATCCTAAGACAGTCCCAGCCGCCACAACTAGCATTCCCAACCAATCAAAACATCACAAATCGCCTTCCGTTCCCGCCTGCCACAAAGGAACCTCGAACTGCCACTTTCGAGCACTAACCGCCCACATCGGCAAACAAACCACAACACTACCAAGACCAACCAAACACAAAGCTCCTTCCGTTCCTCTCTGCCACAAAGGAACCTCGGACTGCCACTTCCGAGTACTAACTCCCAAAACCGGGAAAAACCAGGTACTGTCATAACTGCGCAAGATACTTACTAACAACCCAACAATCTACTTGGGTCACCAAGAAACCACAATCACAACTCATACCTCTGTCAAACCCAATCCAAAATTCAAACAACACAGACACACTTAATCACCAATCACTCACCTCATCACACCAATAAAGAAAGGCAACCAGCTGTCACTAAACAACCACCACCAGCCTATCGCTACAAATGTGGGCCAGACAAATGAGCACTTCAAAACATTTCAAAACACCCCAAAGTGAACACAGCTGCAGATGACACATTGCCAGGCTTCTGAAATTGATCAAGAAGAACTCAAGAACAATCCCAGAAACCACTAAAAAGTTCAAGAAAAGAAGAAACAAGATGCAAGATCATATGCATCTAAAAAAATAAAATAAAAATTCCAAAGAAATCCCTGGACCCTAACAACTCTGTAGGATCACCAAAACAACATCAAATCTTCACACAGCTTTAGGCACTAGTCCCCTGCTAGATGCCTCTCGGCTCTGCAGTGCCACAACCCAAAACAACATTAAAGCTTCACAAAGCTTCATGCGAACTCCTCACAGTGACAAATTATCACAACATACACAGCTTCGCAAAGCTTGAGGTACTAGTCTCCTACTAGATACCTCTGGACCCCTCAAAGTCACTAACCAATTTCATCAAAGCTCCAACAAGCTTCTATACTAGCCTACCACTAGTACCATCACTGACCGCGCAGGGCCTCAAAACACCAAAAACCTCCAACTCTGCAGAGTCCCTTGACCAACCCTGGTCATGTACATCAATCAAAACACATTCCAAAACCCCAAAAGATTCCAAAACCAAGAACTGGTCATGCACCAACACTAAAACATTCACATACTACTCCAAAACACACATCAGACACAAGATGCTCAAAAATACAGACAACCCCACATAGACTCAACTTGATTCCCTAAGAGAAGCAAGGGAAGTATACAATAACCCAGATATCTCGGATAGGATAAAGAAACCTATCCATGAAATTAATCTTTTTGCGACCAACCAATGTGGGATAGAAGAGCCTCGGTTGAGTGACAAGATGTTCCCAAATGAACCAAACGTAATGTTAAATTATATGTTTGACCAAGGTGGCCTAGGCCCACTTAATAGAATGTGGGTTTTGGCCTTATTTAAGGAGGTGCCAGCACTTAGATTAATTACCTTGGGAGATATAAAATAAGTGGATTTTATTCATCCACTGAGATACGACCATGTGAGGTTGGTGATTCCTTCTCGGATGGTGTACGAGGTACTTCTAAATGAAACATTCAATCTCCATAAACTGGGATATGATCTATCCCCGTTTGAGAAGGAGGAATTGAGAGGGAGAAATATTCATTCAAAGACAGGGAAGTTAAACCAACAAAATAAATCTGAGCTTACTAGGGAAGAGATAGAGGAACGTCCACAGGAGTGTATAAAAAAGGATCAGGATGACATCAATTGGCGATAGTTGGCATTGACCTCGAGAGAGTCGATTACGCAACTGAAAGATTTTAAAGACTGTCTCTAGCACTGACTCCTACTTAAACTTTGTATCCTGGAATGTTAGAAGACACTTTTATTTGTGTACGGATAGGACACTCTGTGGATTCCTTCAAACATTACCAATCATTTTCCTCCAGGAGACATGGCTGGTGGCCCAACCAGCATTGAATGGTTATGAAATTGTGATTGAGCCAGCTGTTCAGGGATTAAGGGGTCAACCCGCGGGAGGTTTGGTAATTGCTATACGTACTGGTTGATGCCTACGGGTTATTGAACAACGGACGGTTACCAATGGTATACTTGTAGTGATGTTAGAAGTGGATAAGGTAACTTGTGTCAAGCATACTTTACTGATTAATGTCTACTGGAGGAATCCCAGGGGTAAATTGGATAAAACTCTTAAAGATCTCAATCCAGCACTGGAAGATTGGTTCATAACTATCCCTGGGGGCCAAGTTATTATTGCAGGTGATTGGTTTATAACTATCCCTGGGGGCCAAGTTATTATTGCAGGTGATTTCAATGCAGAATGTAACTCCACTGAGCCAACAGATATTGAACATTTGTTATATGATGGCACAGTAGAAATGGGGGACTTCTCTGATATGCATCACCCACTTGAACCAAGTGTACAAATGTGCAATTCAAGGCGAAAACTGGTACAAGGACATATATGGTGCCAGAATTTAGAGGACTGGGGCCTGAATAGGTTTTGTGCAAATACTCTGACATGGTATGGACGGAATGCTTCCTCTACCATTGATTATATTTTTGTTACTAAAAGTCTATATGATCTTGTTGTTAACTTTGAGGTTTTACGTAATGATTATACTGATCATGGTATGCTAATAATGGAAATATATTACAGAAAGGCTGACTCTAAACTACAAACATGCAGTACAAACCTGACTACCACTACAAAATGCAATCGATTAATTTGGAATGATGGTAACATTGAGAAGCTTAACATGGTCATATTGAAGGACTTTGAGGGTCATTCTTTAGAGACTAAACTAACTATATACTCAATTAAATCCTTAAACTCTTATTTACAAACTGTTATGGGTGATTTAGAGAAAGTAAAAAGTAAAAAACAAAACATAAATAATACATCTCATTACCTCACACATAAATCTGACCCCCAAGTTCAAGAAAAGATCTGACCCCCAAGTTCGAGAAAAGAAAAAACACATACGTAAACAGATTTGACAGTTAAATAAGGCAAATATTTTCAAGGCTGATAAAATGAATGGTATACTTAAACTGAAACAAATTTTAAGAACTTGGGTTAAATCACATCGCCACTTGATGTATCAAAGGGATGGGGAGACAATGATGGCTGCTTTGAAGGAACAGAATATATGTAATTTTTTGACAATAATAAATGGTATGAAGACCAAAAAAATAATGGTCCAAACTAATCCTATTCTGAGCAGACCTGGTGTAAGCATTTTTTGGCGATATACAGACCTGCAATGTGTTTACATCATTCACGGGCTGCGTATGTAACCCATAAATGGTCTATGATAATATCCATGGAAAGCATAGTGAATTTAATTAGAAAAGCCAGCACCTTTAGAGCTGGTGGACTGAACCAACTACGAATGTTACTTTTAAACAGTGAATTGTGGTCAAAGGTGTTGTATGTATTGACATTGTCACCTCTATGACAACCCCCTCTACTTGAAGAACTCCTAGGTGATCCCTATATACAAAGAAGGAGACAGAACATCGCTGTTAAGTTATCGCCCAATAGCCGTTATGGATGCTGACTCTAAAATATTTGCTTTGTTATTACTGCAACATATTCAAGAATGGTGCAACAATAAAAGTGTCCTAGATTATCGTCCTATGGGCTTTAGAAAGTCCATGGGCACAGATTGCGGAGGTCTCCTGTTGAGTATCCTACAGTGTCTAGCATAGAAAGAGAAATCCCCACCAATATATGTTGCCTCCATGGCCTTGTCCATGGCCTTCGATCTTGTGGATCGTTCTACACTTTTGAATAAACTCTATAAATTAGGTTTGATGAAGGGTTTATTAAGTATCTTAATTCATCTACACCAAGGCTTCTTGATACAAGTGAGGTTAAATAATGAGGAACTTCTGACCAGACCTATCAGGACATCTAATGGACTTAGACAAGGTTGCATATTGGCACCTTGCCTATTTAATTTATATGTGTCTGATGTTGGTCATGCACTTCTAAGAGCCTTGTTTGTTCCACCTAAAATTGGTGGATTGAAAATCTCTTGGGCTGCCTATGCAGATGATTATATTTTGATTGATCATACCCCATTAGGCCTCCAAAGTCTAACTGAGGCCTTTAAACAATATATGACTACAAACAATTTACCTATCAATCCTCAGAAGACAGTAAATTGATTTTGAAGCTGAGTAAATGTAAAAATAGGAATACATGTGCGTGGTTCTTAAATCCAAATGAACT
Organism: Ambystoma mexicanum; assembly: GCF_040938575.1. Lineage (NCBI taxonomy): Eukaryota > Metazoa > Chordata > Amphibia > Caudata > Ambystomatidae > Ambystoma > Ambystoma mexicanum. The sequence goes on from NC_090938.1 coordinate 691,107,453, forward strand.
CCAAAAGAAAACTAGTATGACATATTTGGACTATCCGATAATTACTTATCCCAATAAATGTTTCTATAGAAATTATTTGAGGGATAAAGCAATTAAGTTTGGTGCCCAAATTAGAAAGATTGACAAATAGGTTTGGTATGTTTTCAATACTTCCGATAGTAAAATACTTTATTACAAAGATGATCCCTAGCTTATGCCATAGAATGGAGTTATTTTCTTTCCAAAGTGGATAATCCTGGAATTGGAGAAGTATGAAGCTCTTTTTTGGCACTCAGTGCTATATTGTATTCCTAAATGTGTTGTATTCTCTGCTATGCGCTATCAATTGGGGATCCAGTTGTTGCAAAGCATAGTTGAATGGCGAAGGGTGAGTTTATTCAGGAAATGTTATGTTAATCCTGAAAAAAGCCTATACTGCCTGCTGAGTAAAGAGGTGAAGGAGGGTTCCCTGAAATCTGGATTTGTCTTTGAATTCTATCTTGAATGTTTGTGTTCCTTGGAAAATCTAAGAATTTCTGCGGAAATACAGATGTCTAATCCACATAGATTGAAAAAACAAAGACAGATGTGATTGGGTAAGCACCATTGATGATGTACTAAAATCGCGCCTCTATTCGCAAATTATTTCCACTCAAAAAGAACCAGGCACTGTGGAATCTTACCTGAAATGTTTCCCAACTAAGACGTTGAGGAACGATTTTATATGTTATAAATTTAACATGTTGCTTACAAAGGAGATTCTATGTATTAGAGCTGATGTGTTGGGAGCCTCCACAGGGTGTCGATTTTGTAATTGTCAAAATGAAACAGAAACACTGACACCTGCTACTTTTTTGTACAGCGTTGAGAAGGCAGAGAATAGAATATTTTAGTAGATATGTGTATAGTATTCAACGTGTTCCACTGGAATATCTTTCGGGGAATATCATGCATGGAAGATATGTCTTTGAAATATGCTGTGCTCAGGTTTCTGAAAAACATATGTAAATTTATTTAATGCGTTTCGTGAAATTTGTTTTAATTCTAGATAGTAAGTTGCCATTTTAGGTGCTGAATGTATTTTATGTGTTAAGAATGTTGGTAATGTTATGAATTGTCTAGTGATAATTCTTTGTATGATTTTTGCATTCTATTTTGTAAAGGTTTGGAAAAACCAAAACAAATAAATAATAATAACAAAGAACACAGAGGGTAGTTTATTTCTCATTTGTTGACCAGCAAGCTGCATGTGGATTACAAGATCTTAAACCCAAATGTTGATAAAGTGTATGCAATCTTGAAGACACTTGACCATGATTCCGAATATCGCCATCTGTAGCTACGATATCTGTGCTTGCAGACTGTGCTATCTCCCCAGTAATTGTCATACAGGATCCAAAATTTGCGGGAAACTGCGGGAGCTAGGAAAGAGAGAATAAAACCGACCAGAGAGACTGCAAAGTGGCGTGCGACAGCCTTCAGAGGGAATCGCCCAATAACTGAGCCGCTCTCAAACTTATTTAAAAACTGCAGAAACACAAGTGACTTTGGAGAGCAGAGCTACGGGGCAAAGCGCAACACTGCACAAGTCACCATGGGAGCAATAGGTCACTCTGGCTCTATCCATACATCAGATGTGCTCCCACCTTGCACATAACTGATACCGATTACACAGTTTCATGGCCCAGTCCTAGTCATGCTGGCCTACTTCATGGAGGAACAGCAATGGGGAGGTGTGGGTGTTAGGAGTCGGTGCGCAGAGGTGGCGGCGAGACAAATACAGAGTACAGCGTGGAAGAGAGGCGAGGAGGTGGAGGGAAGGAAAGGCGAGGGGTGGTGGGGAAGAGTAGGAGCTGGAGAGGAGAGGAAGCAATAGAGAGAGAAGGTAAAAGAAAAGAGAAAAAGCAGTAGGGGAAGAACATTAGAGGTACCCGGAGGTGAAGGAGGAGGTGAAAGACAGTGAGGGAGGAGCAGGAAGAACATCGGAGGAACCAGGAGGTGGAGGAGGAGTAGGAGATAGTAGAAGAGGTAGGCAAACACCACAGGAAATAAGGCAAGAAGAATGAGTGGAAAGCTACCTGAAGAAAGAACAGAAAGAAGAGGTTGAGGAACAAGCAGCAAGAGGGCTAGAGGGTAAGTCTCAAACTAGGCTCAAGAGTTAAGTGGAAATATCCCAGGCGCGTGAGAGGAAGTGAAGACAGGGAAGAAGGCAAAGCAACGAAAGGCCTTCATCACCTGTGTAACAAGAGTGGGACAGTGGCCAAAATAAGGGCTTGACCATGAACCACAGAGCATAAGCTTAGGGCAACCTGACAAAGGAGCTTGCTTAACAAACAGGAGGGAAAACAGATAGTATTTTGGGCTCCAACCAACTGCACTGTGCCAGATGCCAGTTGGAAGACCTGTGGGGTCCCTAGCAGCAGTGTCCAGGAGGACCAGCGTGGAACCTTTATGGCCTCAGCTGTAACCAGGACACTATAAATCCCAAAGAATGTGTTCATGCTGCCGAAAAGGCTTTTTTGAAGAGAGCGAGGTAAGGATTTACGATACTCTTCCTAAAGAGAACCAATACATTGTTTGGACCAGTGCTAGCCCCTTCCCATGAGTTCAGTCTAACCTAATCCTTGCTTTGTATGTACCAAATAAATCTACTAGTGAACTCTTAAAAATTCTCTAATTGTCTGTTCATTCCTTGGCTGTGACAGGTTGAGGAAGACACAGGTGCTAGGGTAGAGAACAGTATGCGCAGGATAGGGGTATAACGAGGGGCCCTGAAAAGTAACAAAGAGACTCATTCCAGGGTGCGACAATGCAGAGAAAAACCTGGGGAAGCAGCCACACTCACGCAAGGTTGTCCCACCTGAACCATTTGCTGCACAGGAACCGTGGGAAATCAAGCATGCACTCACAAAACTATTTAGAGTGCCTGACCAAAATTAATATTGGTCAGACTGTACCCTTTTTTCACTCTTTTTTGTTTTTTGCACTTTGTAATTTGGATGACTCATGTGGTTGTGTTGCGAGAGTGGTTGCATGTAAGAATCATTCAGATGGGCTACGCCCAATAAAATAAAACGTATATGGTTTTACATTGTAATGTATCAGCAACTATTGTTTTATCATGTAAGTGTGAATAAATAGCTTGAAGTAATTTTGAAAACATTTTTCTGCAAGAATTCTTGATTGTTTTAAAATGTTCATTGTCAACTAAGATACAACACAGTATGCGCAGGATCTTTTTCGTGTGAGTGTAAACATGGGGAAGCAGCACGGAAAGGAGCAGCATTACAACGGTGGTGTAAAACCGACAGCTTTATCAATGCAGCAAGGAGTTACAGAATCATGACACTTGAATAAACATTCCACGTTTCAATCTACTAGTCTGGCATTGAAGTCAGTAACCCAAGGTATGAAGGCCAGTACTCCACCTGCAAAAAGAACACAATTTCTTATTCACCATGAGTGAATTATCACTCACCAATCAATGGCTAGCATAAATTGTGTGGCCTCAGGCTCAACGATAATAAAGACAAAACACACAAGAGTTCATAAAGTGGTTATCTTGCTGACTGAATTTCTCAGGGTGTCATATTTCCCTTGACTGTGGGTCGAGTCTTCTCTGGTCCCCAATATGAATTCTAGCGTCTCCTTCATAAGAAGTATATGATTTCCATAGTCAGGCATGTACTTGGTCAGAATATTTCCTTTAGGGATTTGACATTCAGTCTCACAACATGCCGCAAGTTCAAACAATTAATAATTTCCAGCTTCACTCTGTGTAAATCTCAGGTTTTCCCAGTAGATTGTCTTTAAGGCAACACATTTTTTCATTCACTCAAGCTTTAACAGTAGTTTCCAAGTATGCAGTCTTTCAAGCAACATGTATTGTCTCTGAGCACTCTGGTTTCTGACTCAGTTTCCCATTTTGCATTATTTCAACCAAGTTATTTCTCAGTTCTGTATGGGATATAACACTCTCATGGCTCCGCTTGTTCGTGATTCAGTTTCCAAAAACGCAGCCTATTACACACATGGTCAATGGGCCTCATTAGGAGTTTGGTGGCACATCCAATCACTTTTTGCACAAATGTATACCTAAGTCATTTTCCAGATAAGACGATTCGTGATTTATTTTTAAGATTTCGACTGAATATACTACCAACCAGGGACTATCTAGCTAAATTTGATAAAACTGGGTCTACCTCTGTGAACTGTAGATTTTGTAAAGAACTGCAAACACCAGAAACTTTATTCCATCTAATTATGGTGTGTCCAATGTTGAAAGAAAAAAGAGAACTATTCAGAAGCTTCTTTAGAATTTCGAATAAAGCAATGACGATAGAAGAAAGATGGGCTAATCTTCTAAGAGGAAATGATCAGTGGCTAATAATTACAATAACAAATTCTGGACTGAGATTATAAAATGAGTAGAAATGCACAGAGCAAATTAAAAAAAAAATTCCTTTTGTTTTTTATTCTTTTTTTAAAAAATATGAAAGTGAAAAAGAATTTAATGTAAAGTTTGTAAAATCAAACCAAACATTTTAATTAAAAAAAAAAGTATCCAGTGGAATTCCCCCCAAATTACAAGCCCATAAACATAAACCAAACGGCCTGGCAGTAACAGCAATTCTATATGGAGATATTACATCCAAAAAAACCTTGCCAATTGCTAAATCCACCAATGGACGGAGGATTTACCATTAATGCTAGCTGTATTCTTTAGAGGGATTACCGCTGGGTGGAAATAGCCTCACCTCGAAAACAAGACGTTGAGTGGTAGACATCTTCAAAAATAGAATCAATTGAAAATCACCCATTTGCTGCTGTCATCCAAGGGTGAGAGAGAGAGGGAATTATGTCAGGGGGGGGGGGAGCAAAGGGCCTGAAATGAGGATCAGGAAGCCAGCTGTGAAGGCAGAGGTTGTGGTGCCCATTTCAAAGAGCTCTTTGGGACCCTGAGAAGAAAACTACACACCACTCGCTCTTCCACCTCCAACTCCTTGAGGATCAATCGCTTTTCCAAGCAAAGAGCTGGACGCAGATCTCTCTCTTCTGCTGGCGCCTCCCTCTGGAACAGCCTGCCTGCCTCTCTAAAACTTGTGCAGAACCATCTCAGGTTCTGGAAGCTGCTCAAGACTTTCCACCTTGCTTCTGCCTTCAATCTTCCTCTTCCTTGCGGATCTCCTGTCTGTCACTGCACTGGTTACCTGGCTACCCTCTGAACCTTGGGCCCAGGTCCCTGCCCCCACAGTTGCACACATGCACTGCCGCCTGGGGCTGTATCTGTTCCCCCATAGTCCCTTTACCTGCACGTCCCAATTACCTGCTGCCTGCACTTAACCCTTGCACTGCCACCTGTTGGCCACATTTCCTTTTTTTTTGTTTTGTCGATCATATGTCCTACACTTCTCCCCCTTTTTCCCTCGTTGCACTTGCGCAATCTCAATGTCACTGGGCCTAGTAAGATCGCTGTCTTGTTCCCCCTTGTTTCCTTCCCATGCCTCATTGCACCTTGAAACAGTTGTGTATAGGGGCGCTACAAATTAAATAAAATATAATATCATACCAGAGGAAGACAACCATCTGGAATAAGGGGTGGGAAAAGGTGTTGCCAGTATAGACATGCAGCGGAACGCTGAAGACACCAAAAAGAGGTGGAATGAACAACATTCCAGGGTGGACCACCACCGGAAGAAGGCAGCAGACACAGGAGGGGGCACAGCTGAGCCCCCAAGATTGCCACAAGGGAGGTCAGCATCATCCTCCACATGGCTGGCAACATGCAGCCGAGGTCAAAGCTGGTAGGCAGGTAAGAATAGATAAATGACCATTTGCCAAAGACAATACCCTTATCCAATGGGAAGACTATTACCATACAGACTCTTTGGCTACCAGTGGTCACGCCAATACAAAGGCCCCAGCAATGAGTGCCCAACAAAGGTGAGACTCTTCTAGGACATGCCGTACGCAAAACAAGTTATGAAATATAGCAAAGTTGTGTTTCACATGGTGTATCATTTGACCAGGAGTGTCTTTGAGGTCCTTCCACAACAAACATAGCTCAAATCTGTCACTCGCATGCAGACACAAAACATGATGAATCCTGCCTGGCACACCTGGACCAGACAGCCAGATCCTGGCCAATTTATATGATCTCATTCTACAACCAGATGTCTGTCAGACATACCAATTACAATAAAATCATGCAGCTGCTTCAAGACTGTAACGCACATCAATCAAGGGGCACAACATGATGCGTACGACCAAACCTCATTGTCCCCAACAGTACGTGGACCCACATGTGGCCTGCAGGGTGACCACATGCATTGTTTAGACTATGAGCACAACTGAGCCAAAACATTCCCAGGCCCACTTGTCTGTCAAACCCAAACTAGAAGTGCAATATTATCAAAGAGCAACAACAAACATAATTGCGTGCATGAAAGCCAGGATGCTAGTCACAGACACCCCAAGGGTAATCCCAACGCCTTCTCCAAGATATGTGTGACATCCAGCTGCAACCAATGATCCGGACTGTAAAGCACTATAACTTTTGTACGTGCATGTCGAATTACTCCATGACAGTGCCTGCTATCTCCACCCCAGTGCCACCCTCAAGCCAAATGCCTAAGAATACTGGGCACGCAGTTCTGGCAATTTGCAGAGATCACCTGGCAAGTCTGCTGCAGTCACATCTCTGCCTGCGGCCACCAAATCTATGTCCCCGGAGTCTATTGACACAGTGACCAACAGCAGAATCCTGATTTCAGGGATTAATGACCCTGTTACTCAAACCAGCCCTACCCTTCATGTGGCAGCTGCCACTGCTACCACTGCTGTCTCCCATGTCACCACTGCTTAGTCCGCCCATGCAACCACACCCAACTCCGTCTCGACACAGCCTGCACCTGTTTAAGCCACCATGTCATGTGCTCCTTTTACTTTCAGTATGGGCATTCGCCCGGCAGACATCTATTCCCTGCCCATCCTTTCCCACCACTCCTTCACTACCCATCATGGAGTCCCCAGGAGAATGCTCCGACGCAAGAAATGGGCAGCAACCTCACCACACACCTCATTCACTTGTGCTGTGAAGGGGTCATTAACTGCTGCTACACTGCACCTCTATATACTGCTGGTTGTTGTGTAGACTGTAGCCATCGTGCTGCCGGGGCTGCATTTGTGTTGCTGCTGAAAAGTGCATACGGAAAGTTGTGGCACTTACATACCCTTTGGGAAGCAGTTGGCTGAACCTATGCCTTCACTGTTAGCACCTGGATCCATCAACCTTCCCCTCTTGGGTGGAGATAACTGCACTGCCTTTTTGGAGGTAATTCTGCCTGTTTTAGTGGAATACAGTCTAAATACTATTATCTTTTTTGAGGTCAATTCCGTCAGAGGAATTACTGTCAAAATTAAGGGACTCCGAATTTTGAAGATCAGTAAAAGTGGTGGTACTTCCGTGACCGCCAAACTTATAATGAGGCTCAATGTCTTTACTTATTTGGCCTTGTCAAGGTGCTTCAAGAGTGTCCCTCAATCTCTCTGACTTCTCTCTTCAACATCACTTAGTTGTCTCAGTGTGTTACATTACAGCCCTAGCGCCCTCTGCTCCAGGGTCATCTGCTGAGCAAGGGGGGCTAAAACATGAACAGCGTTTGAAAATTGATGCAGCTGGTCTTCTCTTTGAATAGATACTTTTTGGAAGATGCAAAATATTCTTTTTTCCTATAAAAATCAAAATGTGTGCTACTCAAGTTACACACAATGAGAGACCATGCTGACTTTTGTACAGTAGAGAAGATGAACCCACGCACCAGATATTTACCACATATTACTCATACCATGTTTTCAATTTGAGCTTTCCTTCCGTCCCATCGCTGGAACGGATTACACCTGAGGGTCCTCTAACAGACATGCACTTTTAAGGATTGCGAACGTTTGCATGGTCAGGACAATAATCATACCAATAAAAGAAGGTTTTTCCCCACATTTATTTTATTGCGCGTGGACATATCCTTGGCAGGCATGTCAATGCAATGAAAAAGGGTATTATTTAAACTGCTCTGACAGTGTGAAAAGATCATGCAATGTTTTCCAAAATGTCTTGCATTTAGAAAAATCCTGATCCCCACAGTCCATGGAACCATTGATGAGTTGGGACAATGACATGGCTGCAACCCACCGTACCCGCCTGCACCATAGGGACCACTGACCCACAGTGCAGGAAGTGAACCTTTGGAGCCATCGTCCATTCCCCATTGGTGCACAGCCCTTCTGGACTCCCTCAAGGACGGAAGTGAATACGGTGCGTGGAATAATATGTGTGTGGTTTCAGGTTTCATTTGACATGCTAAAGAGATTCTGCGTCCATCCGCAAATCTTTCTTAAAACAGATACCCTTTATCTCTCCCAGACTTTCCCCGCCAGCATGTGTTTTCCGATCTTTAGTGCTGATAAAATTAAACTTCCATAAACAGCATGGATTCTGGACTGCAAAGGACATCAGCACACAAAGTAGGGCAAGTCAAAGAATCCTAGGCATTAGTAACCTGTAACATATTACTGAGGTGATGAAATCTCCCCAACAGAGAGTAGAATTCCAAGTACTGGGCAATAGCCACAGACCAGAGTCAACTATAGAGTTGGCGCAGTGCACCTCACCAAAGTTGCCACACACTATACCCGCTAAAGATACCTATGATAAACAACCACACGCCTTCTGACTCAAGATGAACGTTTTTTTTAATTTTTTTATTTGTATATGGTTCAAAGAACCTTTACAAAATAGCACATCAATACATAACATATCAAAATACAAGACAAAATACAAACAATTGAATAAAAGCAAGTAGAAGTAAAACAAAAGTTACTTTAAAAAATGAGAAAATGAATTAGGAATGAAATAACAAAATCTCCTTTTCAATTACTTTCAAAAAATCTACCAAAGCAAAAATTAATGCTCTCTCATTTCCTTCCATGAGTCGCCTCCAGAGAGATACCATACAATCTGAATAATTCACATTTATAAATCGTAAAAAAAGCTTAGTCCTTACATCTTTAAAATGTGGGCATTATAAAATCAAATGCTTTAAGGTTTCATTCTGTTCTGTACACTTTGGGAAACGACATTTAGAGGCACCCAAATCAGCATCAGCAGTTCCCCAGAATTTTGTTCGTTCAAGAGTATGGTACTGATTTAATCTGAATCTCATATAATACATCCTGGTTATATTACATGGAAATATAGCAATATAGCCACAACAGCCATCTCTTTTATGTAGAAATTTGGCATATTCCTTATAAGTACACAAAGTTGTTATTTCATCTAAGGATTTACACCAGTCGTTCTCAAATAATTTGTGTTTAACATAATTAGGACGGATATACAAATCTTCAAGGTCAGCACCCAGACTTTTTATAATTTTAGCCATGGTTTCAAAGTAGCTGGTCATCCATCTGTAGGAACAACCCTTCGTAAATTCAAAGAAATCTTGATAGAGTGAATTATCGGGATAGTTAAGAATTATGGAGTAGTTAGATAGGGCTCGCCAGGTGAGCCTAGTTGATAAAGAGATCAATCCCAACTTATGTCTAATAACACAGTTGGGAATTGATGGAGACAGACGTAAAGCTCTTCTCACCAAGTTGCCCTGTAGAGAATCCAGTTGCTTGTGTAAGTTGCTGGCACAGATGTCCAGTGCAAATATCAGAATTGGTTCTACCTTTAGGGTAAGGAACTCTAGTAGCAGAGTCACTGAGAACTTACAGAATTTGGCGAAAAAAAATGTCATCTGACTCAATAGAGGTCTAGCTTTTTGCTTTAAATAATCCTCCCATGAATTTATAGTATTCACATTGCTCAGACGGTATCCTAGATAAATGGTTTCTTGTAATTCACGTAGAGGGATACCCCCATTATTCCAGCTATACTTCTTAAGTTTCTTGTTTGATTTAAAGATCATTTTACATGTCTTAGATGGGTTGGGTTGAAGATTATGTTCATACGCAAAATCTGTAAATATATCTAATTTAGCTTGAAGACCAGCAGGTGTTAAATCAAAAAAAATAAGATCTGCAAAGGCTAGCCAGTGTATTCTTAGTGAGCATAGCCTTGCAGGTAGCGTGACAGTGGATTCCCAAAGTTCATCTATATCAGAAAGATAGAGATTGAATAGTAACGCTGCAAAATTGCAGCCTTGCTTCCGTCCAAGATGAAGTTGCACAGAGTCAGTCAAAGAGCCCCCTTGAGTTAGTCGAATTCTACAAGATGTGTTAGTATGAAATTTAGTAATCCAATATATAAGATATTCTGGAATTCCAAATTTACACATTTTGGTCCATAATACGCTGCGCACGACTATGTCAAACGCAGAAGACATATCGATCGAGGCAATGTAAATGGTACTAAGTTCCTTTTTGTTCACTCCGGCAACCAAGTGTGCCATTATTGTGGCATTTAATGTTGTTTCCATCTGACGTCTAAATCCCACTTGGCATCTGGAATAGGTCTTGTGGGTTGCTAGATGTTTATCAAGCTCGTAAATGACTAAAATAGAGAAAACCTTGGCCGCTGCATCTGTCAGAGAAATGGGTCTATAACTCTCGGGTAAACATGAGTCACCTTTTTTATACAGTGGGATTAGAATAGAAGTAACCCATGATGAGGGGATAATGCCGCTTACTAGGATGCTATCAAACTTAATTTTTAAGATCGTACTCCAAAAGATTGGGTCAGACCTGTATACGCACGATGGAATCCCGTCAGGGCCTGGGGCACAGGAGTTAGATATTTTTCTGATGGCCCACATGATATCAAAAGTGGTGCAGACAAATTGCGTAACCGGAGGAGATAACCCCAAATCATATTGTGATTTTGCAAAGCGAGCTGGTAGCGCATATTTTTTCTTGACATAGGCTATCCAAGTTTCTGCATTAATTATAGAATTATTATGACAAACCGCAGTATCTTCTTTTTTAAGTGCAGCCCAAATATCATGTGAATTATGGCAACTAATGGCTTTGATCATTTCACAATGTTGTTTGTTTTATTGCTCAATATGTAAACCTTTAATTTTAAATTTGTATTCTTGGGCAATACTCTTCTTTTTTAACAAATAATGTTTGCCTGGTAGGTTCGCTAATTCAAGCTTTCTTATGTCGCCATTTCTAGATCTTTTCAAGATTTTAATTTTGTAGTTAAATCTATGTTTGTGATTAATCACAAAAGGAGTTTGTTTTATTCTGTATTGATTAAGGGCTTCGCTAATACAATTATTAATCATCAGATTTAAATACTCAATAGAATATAAATCAGGTGTGTTAAAATTAATCACACGTTTTAGATGATTTGAAACATGCCCTGCTAGTCTCTTACATAGAATAGGATTCCATCTAAGAAAAATATTTTCCCTTTGAATCTCAATTGCTTGTAAGCAGTGATTAATATGCCATTGATTAGTATTAATAGAAGTGTTAAGAGTAATGGGGGCATGATCACTATAAGCAATATCCCCAATGGTGGCAGAGTCAATGCATGATAGCAAAGAATCGGAGACACAAAAGGAATCAATCATAGAGCTAGTGTTGCCTCTTTTCCAAGTATAGGTGTTGGGAAGTACGCCAAACTCCACAAATGACATGCCAAGTAATCCCGGAATTCAGTCCCTCTCTTAAAGCTATTTGAATTAGCCTGTTTGAATGCTTTGTGATACGCAAGTAATCCAATACATTGAGAGTTAAAATCACCGCCTACATTAGTATCGTAGTTGGAGTAGAATGTTGCAGCTTGATCAAAACAACAGTCTATGTCATCGAGGATCTCCACTATTTTGTATTTCAAAGGATTGTAGTATACATTCGTGACTAGCAATACCTTTGTATCATGTTTGTTTAAACTCAAAAAACCGGCTAAAACATGTATGGATGTGTACACCAAAGTGATAATGGGCGCCGCTTTATTTGACTTCCCTGGTTGCTAGGCAACCTCATCAGCTGATCCGGTGAGCAGAGCGCTCCGATTGGCTGAGCAGGCCCACAACCTCCGGCCAGCAGCACCGGACGGCGAGAGCCGGCCCGCCTACTACAAGGCCCGACACGATAAGGCTGGAGCCTGTCTCTGCCCTCACTCTCCTACTCTGCAGCGACGACACCGGGAGGGCTGGAGCCCTGCCCCTCATCACCCGCTCCACATCAGGAAAGCAGCATCCAGGCACGACGCTCCGACGAAGGTATCGAGGCCTTCTAGTGCCGTGCAACACCGCACCTCCCCCTGCCTCTGCCCCCATGCCAATGAGGTGCTTCATGCAGCGCCATCTCCTTTTTCTTTGAAAACCCTGAAAATCTGCCCGTGTAAGAAGCGTGCGAGCGCCTCTAAGATGGCCACCGCTTTATTTGGCTTCCCTGGTTGCTAGGCAACCTCATCAGCTGATCCCGTGAGCAGAGCGCTCCGATTGGCTGAGCAGGCCCACAACCTCCAGCCAGCAGCACCGGAAGGCGAGAGCCGGCCCGCCTACTACAAGGCCCGACACGATAAGGCTGGAGCCTGTCTCTGCCTGTCTGGCCGCACGAGCTGCGAGGTGCAAACCCACGCTCGCCACCACCTCCATCTATGAAAAAACCCAACTACACATTATATGCGGACTAGCACCTACCTTGTGCTCATCACCCTGTGTCCACAAGGCCATCTGCCTCGCACGCGCCGGCGTCCTACTTTCCAGTGGAATACATGCCATGCCTGGACCTGCCCGTGCCCACAGCCACTCGTAAGAATACTATTGCATCAATCACATGCTATACTAAGTTTGCTAGTCCTACGGATAACTGCCCATTTCCACCAACTGCTAAGCTGTTAACTGAACATTGATATAAGCCACTCTGCTACACCCTAATGCACCTTACTTACTTGTATTGTGTCTTCTTTTTTGTAGCCTTACCTGATTATCTAATTGTAAGCATACCACACGCTAGCCAGTCTATATACTTCTATGCACACTCCCCACCGACTATGCGTACTGCTCACATTTGCCATATGACTGTGTTCAGCCGCCCAGTTCCGCTTCAATGTGCAAATACTAGCCTGTAGCCTGGCCTCAGTCCTATAACTGCCAATACCTTATAATGCTCTTAGACCACTCTTGAAACTGATCCCAGCCCACTACTGCGCAAAGGTTTTGAATCTCGAGCTATAGATCTGTTGTTAGCCTATCTCAGTGCACTTGATATTAGAACTACTTATCGCCTGTAAGTGATACGAGTCACCTCTGCCACCTCTACCTAACCAAAGCATAACCTGCCCTCACCTAGCCTAATTCGAATCTGCCTATTTTTGTATGCACCTAGCCCAAGTTGAATTTGCCTATTTTGTATGCACCTAGCCTAAGTCAAATCTGCCTATTTTGTATGCACCTAGCCTAAGTCGAATCTGCCTATCTTGTATGCACCTAGCCTAAGTCGAATCTGCCTATTTTGTATGCACCTAGCCCAAGTCGAACTTGCCTATTTTGTATGCACCTAGCCTAAGTTGAATCTGCCTATTTTGTATGCACCTAGCCCAAGTCGAATTTGCCTATTTTGCAAGCACCTACACCCCTCACACCTACCCCAGGCCGCATCCACTATACTTAACATGGCCTCCAACCACTCCAACAGGCTTCCATGTTCTGACTCCATTCCTCCTACTCCGTTCCTACCAGCCTTATTCACACATGAGCGCCATAACCACCAATCCACAGGTACCCCACCGACTAATGATGTCCCAAGCCCAAATCCTCTGCCAGAATCACATCCCACACACTATCAGTGCACATAAGAAACACTAGACTAGGAGCCCGCACATTCACAGCACACATCAATACTCATATACTCACACTGCAGTCGCTCCCCCCACCCTCTACAATCACTCCTACTCCTAAACCCCAACATCCCACCACCAAACACCACACCAACACCACCAAACACCACACCAACTCCGGGAAACCGAGCACACATGAACCCTCCCAAATCCAACTTGCTCTCTTTAATGCTAGATCTCTACAAGCCCATGCCACAGAAATACATGACTTAATCTCTGACCTAGAGCTAGACGCTCTAGCCATTACAGAAACTTGGCTCCATGAAGCTTCTGGACCAGCCATATGCCAGTCCCTCCCCCCCCCCCCCCCCCGGGTACATCATCCTCCGTCAAGATAGACCAGCACACAAAGGCGGAGGTGTGGCCCTAATAGTCAAAGAAACACTGAAGGCTAGACAAATTAAACCCATCACATCCGAGAACTTTGATGCCCTATCAGCAAAAATCTCCTTCTCACCCATCGACACCATGACAATGCACCTTATCTACCGGCCTCCAGGCCCACTCTTGAACTTCCAAGCCGACATCCTACACCTCTTAGGTAACAACCTCAAACCAAATACTAAAGCCATACTCCTGGGAGACCTAAATCTCGGATTCAATGACACAAAAGACAAACACAGCAAAACCTTTGCTAAAGCCCTTCTGGACCTACAATTCATCCAGAGAGTTGACTCTGCCACTCACACTAAAGGCTGCATACTAGATTGGCTAGTCGACCACAACTGTAAGGTAGATATCAGCTCAAACACGCCACAACCATGGACCGATCACCACCTCATCCACTTCTACATCCCAACGAACGCAGCTATTACTCAAAACCTTCCCATGCCAGCTGCCCTAGCCAGATCAAAAAAACTACTCACTAAAGAGAGAATTTGCCCACTCCTAGAAGTCTCTGCATTAGCATCACCCATCTCTAATAACCCTAAAGAACTAGTCGAACTTTACAACACCACTATTAAAGAGGTCATCGACACAATTGCCCCGTTAGAGACTAAAAAAGTGAAAAAACTCTTCCACGCCAACTCATGGTTCAACCAAGACCTACATGACCTAAAAACACTAAAAAAAAAAGCGCTCAAAAATGGCAATCCTGCCCCTCTACGTGACTCATACCTGACTATTGTTAAACAATACAAAAACGCCATAGCCAAAGCTAAAGCCGACACATATAATACTAGAATCGACAATGCATATTAACTCTAAAGAACTATTCGCTATCTTCAATGAGCTAGTCATACCTCCCACATCCAAACATCAAACAGCCAAAGAGGAGAAATTGTGTAATGACATCCAGAAGGCTATGCTTAACAAAACAGACCTACTCAAAAAGAAAATCAAAGCCAACCTTGACAGTCTACCCAAGTCTCCTCACAAAACGCAGACCGCCCCTAACCCTAAGCACCCTACCCAACATAATAGAAATCCTCCACCGCCATTAACCTTTAGAAAGGTAACCGCTCCTGAGGTCCTACTCATTATGAAACAAATAAAACCCTCACTTTGCAAAGGGGACATCTGTCCAGCAAACATAATCAAAGACTGCGCTGAGTCCCTAGCACAGCTCATTGCAACCTTTATCAACACTTCATTTGCCACTGGCTCAGTACCCTCCTCCCTCAAGGAAGCCTGGGTTCGCCCACTACTAAAAAAGCCCACTTTAGACCCAGATTCGCCCAACAAAAACAGGCCCATTACAACAGTGCAATTTTTGCCGACAATCCTGGATAAGGCTGCTTATCTACAGATACAAGCCTACCTTGAATCTCACAACATCCTAGGCAAGAGACAGTCCGGTTTTCGCCCACGCCATAGCACAGAGTCAGCGCTACTCGACCTAAAGAACCAACTCCTAAAAAATATGGATAAAGGCAAATGTGCCATCCTCCTACTCCTTGACCTGTCGGCTGCGTTCGACCTAGTCGCCCATAAAACCCTAAAGACACACCTCACCAATACAGCTCACTTCTCTGCTGAAGCCACAACATGGATCCCATCCTTCTTGGAGGGCAGAGCTATGAGGGCCTACTCAGACCAAGCCTCAGCCACTCCCTCCCCCATCAACTGCAGAGTACCACAAGGTTCCTGCACCTCCCCCACACTATACAACTTATTCACACTCCCGCTATTCAATGACCTAGAAGAATTCGGCATAACGTTCACCAATTATGCCAACGATACACAAATTCTTCTCCCACTAACTGGTGATTACGAGCAAGACCTAAAAACCCTACAAAACACATATGCCATCATCCAGGCCTGGATGGCAGCCAATGGCCTCTGTCTCAATGGAGACAAGACAGAGATCTTACTGGTGGGCCCTAAAGAATCCCTCAGCAAATTAGACAGCAAATACAGCACCTTCTTAATTTAGAACTCAGTAATCTCTGTCTCCTCTGCTGTAAAAGCTCTGGGAGTATACCTAGATTCTACCTTGTCCATGGACAGACATGTCAGTTACATCTCCTCAGCAGCCCTAACAACCAAAATAATCAATGCAGTAAAGCCTCACCTGTCCACTATAAACTGCCTCAACATCGCCAGGGCCACCATAGGTGCCAAACTGGATTGCTGCAACGTCCTCCTACTAGGCACTTCTGCCAAAAACATTAATAGACATCAAATCACACAGAACAACGCCTTGAGAGCAGCCCTCAAAATTCCTAGGAGGGAACACATCTCCCTAACAAGACAAAATGCCCACTGGCTCCCAGTCAAAGAGCGCGTCCAGTTCAAGACTCTCACCATTACCCACAGATGCATATCCCAATCTGCCCCTAGCTACCTTACTGAACGGATACAACCAGCCCAGACACTCATACCCAAAAGGGACCTGTACGCTAACCAACTCTCAGTCCCCAACTTCACCAGAGCTAAAGCTGGCGGCTCGAGCTTCGAAGTCCTAGCGCCAAAAGCTTGGAACGCCTTACCGCCTAAACTGAGAGCGGAAACATCCCTCATAGCTTTCAGAAAAGCACTGAAAACCACCCTATTTAAGTGAATCCCACTTAAAATACTACTGCAATGTAATAATGTCTCGAAGTAATAATGTAATAATGTCTGTAATGTACAACTGTACCCACACTCACTGTTCCCATGTAACCTCGGAACTTTGGCTATGTCTGTAACCATGTCACCATTTGTTCTCGTGATACTCACAAATTGCCAAGTAAACTTTCTTGTAACAGCGCCACGATGCCCGAGGGCAGCTGTGCGCTTCGAAAATGCAAATAAATAAAATAAATAAATAAATAATACAGGCAATAGAATTGTTAACTGAAATTGCTAGGCCACCATAGGGCCTACCTTCCATCCCTTTACTGGCAGGAGAACAATACGAGTGATAATCAGGAATCACTAATGGTTCCATTTTCATCGTTTCGTGAAACATGAAAATTGATGGTAATTTATCAAGGGTGGAGAGCCAGATCGAGATATTACTAAAACCGCATGAATTTCATGACAGTACAGTAAGTACTGTCTTATCCTTCACTTATGATGTAAATAAGTTAGGATTTGGCGCAAATATTGTTTTTAGTAGCGGTTCAATCCACGCCATTTCACTGTTAGTGCGAGCAGTCGTTAGTAATTGAGACATACAAAGTTTTTGATTTTTTGCACTAGTTGTCAAATCACCATTCGTTTTTTGCTCAAGAGATATAGATCTCTGATTATCATGTAAAAATTCTCCTGCCAGCTTTTCATCATCGAATGTGAATAATGAGAAACCCATTTCAAGTAGCTTCCTTCTATAGGACCAAATAAGTTTCAGTACATGTTCGGAAAAGATGACATGTCATACAGTAATTATTAGTTGGAGCCAGAGAGATATGATCAATATCACGAGACGCAATATTTCTCAATGGTGGAATTTTGTAAAGAAGATCTAAAAAGTTCTCTTCTATTGATATGAGCCCCACCTAGAATTTCATGATTTCCTTCTAATCCCAACATGTTGATGCCTTTCTTATTATTGACAATAGTTGGGCAGGGCCGATCATCGACAAGTTTGCCTTGTACAGCCTGTAAATTGCCTAGAGTTACATTGGCAGAATCATTTGTCCCAACTATAGGATCATCTAAATTCAGGACACTTTTCAGATTGATTAGAGTTTCATTAGAGTGTCTATCCACTAGTTCAGATGATTTGAGTTCTTTAGATAAGGGAATGTTTACAAGAGGTGGAGGAATTGGATTGAGCTGGGCAATAGTTTCACCACCCAAAGCTTGAGATTTTAAGAACTGATTAATTATCTCAAGTGGTGGAATCCCAGCCTTTAGAGCATTAAGCATAGAATCATGCATGTTAGTTTCATCGTTATTTATGCAAGGCAATGATTGATTAATTATTCCATGCATGACTGTTACGCTCACCTGGTATCCACAGGGACGCCACCCAGCCGGGTTACTCGCTGGTATGCTTCTCAGCTTTGCCCTGATGTGGTCTGCGGGGAAGGTTCTGCCTGAAAATACAGGAGGACTGTGTTCAGGACTGACCGACTGGGGTAAGTATCCTCCCTCCACCCCCGTATGATTTCAGTCCCTCTGGCGCCCTCTCCTCACCTTGTGGTAGAATTAGGCGTGCTCTCCGTCCTGCCTTCTTTGCAGGGGCGCATTGTCTTTCATGGGCGAGTGCGGTCCAGTTACTTCACTGACGCCGGCCGTTTGATATTATTCAGGTAGGTCTTATTGCTGTTCTTTAGTTGTGTTGCTATCCTGCATGCCTTTCTTTGTTTAAAATGTCTCTTTTTTCTCCCTTAGGTATGCAGAACTTCAGCGCGGCGAACTGGCTTGGTTGAGCCCCACTAGTAAATGATGGCGCATTAAGAGCGCTATGATGCGGTAAGTAAGCGCTATGCGCAGCGCTGCGAAGTCTTGCCTTTGCTAACCTGTGTTTTCCTTCCTTGTAGGTCGCGGTGTTCTTCAACGCGAGTGAAATGTCCGGAGTGGTGCCAGCCAAGAGGCGACTAGCCAGGTAAGCCTTTTGAGCAGTTCGTAATTTGTAAAGGTCTCTGCTGCTTTCTTTAATGTTGCCTCTATCTTCCTCTTTCAGGTCATTCTGTCCGGGAGGCGTGCAGATTCGAGGAAGCTGTTCTCAGTAGCTGCGAGTGTTTAAAGATGAAGACTGCAGGTAAGATGCTGCTGCTAATGATGTTCCTTTTGTCTCCTTGCAGGTTCTGCTTCTCCGAGATTCGAGGGAATAGCTGGACACGGTGAGCGTCACGCTGCAAGCTGCAAAGTAACGCGAAGCGTGTTGTCTTGCTCGGGTGTGGTTTAAATAGCCCCAACAAAATAGGCCAGGTAAAGTAGTCCCAAGGCTACCACACCCAAAACACTAGACCGCATAGCTTGGTTCTTAGGAACCAAGCTATGTGGATGCCTCCATGTTGGCTGACAATACAATAAAGTAGTTCCCAAGCACATTGTTTTTCATGGTGTATGAGCCAGGCGCCATAGGCGCCAGGACTGGCCCCATGAGGGCCCGAGTCCTGACTCCACCTGGCCAATGGATTTGCCAGAGGGGGGTTTTGGGCGAGGGTTGTGACAATGACACAAGTGGGACCATTAAGTTCACCTTGGTTCTGAGAGGGAACATTCCTATTAGATGACTCATTGGGTATAATAGTAAGCTTCCCTCTCCCATTAAGGGTAATTGGTGCATTAATGGTCGTTGTAGCTGGATCCATATCAGGTTTTTTAAATAAAGTTTCAGAGTACAATAACGGAACCATTTTTGATAGTACAACAGAAGATGGTATATTTACTTTATTTGGATCGGTGGGAGGTTTAGGAGATAGTATAAATCTGTTGGAGGTCTGTTTCCTTCCAACACTCTGGAAGCAGCATTTTTTGAATTTTCAATGCTTCTCCTTCATCTTCAATTACCTTGTTAAGGCCAATTAGAGCATCATGCATGGTTAAAGAATTTGCACAAGCAGAATGCACTTCGGCAGTAACGATTTTAATGTGATTGCAAGGAATTGATGGCGGTTTTGCATCTTTTTTCTCTTCCGCCTTCCCTAGGTCTGCCCCAAGATGTGATTGACATTCTACAGAAAGCTGTGCCACATCAATCACATCTTCACCGCCACTCTCAGAGATCACAGAAATTTATTTTTTTGATTTTTTCATTTTTTCATTGGCAGATCTGTTTTTTTAGCACGTTTCACGCAGCGTTTTTGATTTTTGCAAAATCTTCTAGAAGAGTAGCCTATATAATCAGTTTCGCTATCAGCAGTACCTGCATCCATTTTTTGTTCCGCTATGAGTTTGATTAGGACTGATGGACTGTCCGCAGGTAACATGCTTTTTTCTGGCGAGATATTAGGGGTTGTTGGTCCAAATTTGTTTTAAAGTTCAGCTATGGAAGAGTTGATGGTGCCTAGCTCACATAGCAGCAAATCAAATTCTTTAGCAGGTTGATTTACAGGGCCTTGTGGGTTAACAGAACAAATTTCCTCAGTTTGAATACTTTGTTCATGTGAGATTTTAACTTTAACCTCATTAGGGT
The DNA here is from genome assembly GCF_040938575.1 of Ambystoma mexicanum. Classification (NCBI taxonomy): domain Eukaryota; kingdom Metazoa; phylum Chordata; class Amphibia; order Caudata; family Ambystomatidae; genus Ambystoma; species Ambystoma mexicanum. The sequence goes on from NC_090938.1 coordinate 691,127,801, forward strand.
TTTTTACCCCTATATGAAGCCCTTCTAATGCGAGGATAAATCCTTCCATCCTAGTGACTTTGGACACGATCTCGCTCCTGGTATATTTTATGTCCCTTAATTCTAAATGAATGACAGCATGTCCTTTGTCTAGCAAGTCCAGTATCCGTATGATCACCGGAAAAGTAAAGGGTTCTTGGTCTTTGGTAGTATGAGACGAACTAGGTTCGCTACCATTGTTTTGTGAGTAGGGAACATGAAGATCTGGGCTTATAGGAATTTCCGGATCAGAAACATTACCTAACGCAGTGCTGTTAACAGTTGAGATAGGCAAATGTAGACTAGATGGTAAATAAGCATCATTGTTATCTGCATTATCATGTAAATCACAATTTCTGGGTATTAATGGGGTCAGCAATCTGATGGATAACCTAATGTGGGAGTCCAAGTCAGCCAATGCTTTGATGTCAAAGTCGCTGTTGAGCGAGGTTGGCAAAACCTAGGGACACAACAGTTGAAGCGTTAAGTTCTACATTCAAGTCATCTAAGTGACTTGTAATACCTAGCTCATCATTACTTGAGGAAGGTGTACAATTATTGATCTGATCCGCAAGATTAGAAGGAACTGCCATACCAGAGCACTTTCCGCTTCTCAGGCCGCTGGCCATCTTGTATGTTGATTAAGTAGATACCCCAACAATCATATGCAAATTAGACCTTGCGGTAAATGATTTGCAGTAAGTTTCTCAAAGTAGCTAAAATCTTACAATAGCGGGTTCTACCTTAGTATGAAATAAATGATTTCTGCGTGGGAGGGCTTGCCATCCAATTTATGCTAAATCTGAGGGCGCCCACCGGCCCAGCCGAACAGCCAAACAGCCTGATGCACTTCCAGGCACTTACGGTGCGCGCGCGGTGCGCATGCACAGGTGTATCCAAAGTAGAGCGCGCCAATCCCAGTGAAAGGGAGGCGGGGCTACCAGCAGCGGCGTGGATTGTGGCTGAAAGAGAGAGGCAGGTGGTAACTAGAACTGAAAAATGACTGACAGCACAAGTACAAACACTAACTCCCAGTCACTAACTCCCAGAAAAGGAACTCTATTTAAAGATCATACAAAGCTATTTACTTCGTGTAGTCCAGAAGCTGCGCGTTGCAAGTAGCAGGCACTTCCTCTTGCCAACGGCTCTCGCAAAAGTCAATAAGTCCGGGTTCAGATGGATCCAGCAGGGTCTCCAGCCAAACAGCCTGATGCACTTCCAGGCACTTACGGTGCAAGATGAAATTGTTCTGCTGGAGTAGCCAAGTATAAGGAGTTTGCTGTGCCTAAAAGCCAACTATGCAAGATGAGCTAGTTTTGCTGGAGAGACGGAGTGTGAAGAGCCGGTAATGTCAGAGCAGTCTGTTGTGTCCAGTAGTCGGACAAGAGAGGGTATCAGATTATATACAGAGAGCAGGTATTGACTAAGAAGATGGGAGTTGAATGGAACTCACTGTGTCTAGGGGAGGGGAGAGCATGTAGGATGTGGTGGTGGATGTGGTTATCTTAGAGTAAGTGGGAGAGGAGGCTTTGTCAGAGGGTGTGTGGGTTTCTCAGAGAAGCTGTTTATGAGCAGCTTGAGTGATGCTATCAGAGGTCATAACACCAAAAGGCGGTAGCAATGTGGGTGTCTTATGCAGATAATATAAGATCAACTGCTTGCCTCCAGACACATGGGATTTGTTCCTGAAGTAGGGGATAGGATCCTATGACAAAACGACATTCCGATTTAAAGAGGTAAACATTTGTCATGGCGCATGCACAGACATGCTCCTTCAAGGCACTTCCCAATTCAAATACAATCTTAGCAACATAAAACTTTCAGTTGTGGAACGACCATACACATTGCACGCAATAGACCTATGGCCGGATAAAAAAGGACTCACCAGGTCACGGTGACATAGTGTTTGTTTGTTTGTTTATTTTTATTACTTATATTGCGCACCAGACCCAGGGGTAACCGGGCGCATTTTATAAGACAGCTTGAAGCTTAGTTACAAGATCACATGGCAAATAGAGCAACAAGAATAATATACAACAAAATATACAGCAAGTAAAAAGTGTAAAAGCATGTATTTACAGTCCTAAACAGAAATTCCTCGGCTTGAGTAAGTCCCTGCAGTAGATGATCTAAAGTGTGTCTGCATTTTTGATCCACGTTATAAGGTTGTGTCGGAAAGTGAGGTAGGGTTGGTCAGTCTTCAAGGTGGATGGTAGGGAGTTCCAGAGTTGAGCTGTTTTCACCTGAAAGATGCAGCCACCGACTTTAGTCAGTTTGACTCTGGGTATAGATAGGTTATTGGAATTAGCAGATCTAGTAAGTCTTGTTGGTTTTAGTTTGGTGAATCTAGCAGATAGATACTGCGGTGCGGCGTTGTTAAGCCATTTGTGGACCAAAGAGGCAACTTTTAGTTGGATTTTCTCTTGAGTAGAGAGCCAGTTGTTAGCTCATCTGAGTGCGGTGATGTGGGTTCTCCTGGGAATGCAAAGTGCTGCTCTAAGCGCGTTGTTCTGCAGAATTTGAATTCTTTTGATGACTTCCTTGTTGGCCCCATTATAGAGTGAATTGCAGTAGTCCAGTTTTGATAACACGAGCGCTCTCGCGAGTGTGATGCAGCTATCGTTTGATAGGAAGGGTTTGCCTGCTCTTATCAATTTACAGGTGTAGGCGGTTGACGAAGCCATCGCATTGACCTGTTTGTTGAAAGAAAGGGTGGAGTCCAGGTAGAAACCCAGAGTTTTTACCGCGTGGGCGGTTGTGATTTGGTTGTTGTCGATATTAAAGGAGGAGTAGTTGGGGCCCAGTTTTTTTAGGGTGGGGGGTGTGCCCAGGATGATGATTTCAGTTTTGTCATCATTCAGGCATAGACCGTGTGTGGCCATTCATGCATGGATGATGAAATACACTCTGTTCACCAAGGCCAAATCCTTGTCGTAATCACCGGTAAGTGGTAGGAGAATCTGGGTATCATCTGCATAATTAGTGTAGGTGATACCCAGAAGGTCCAGAACATCGAAAAGGGGCTTAGTAAAGATGTTGTAGAGTGTAGGCGGAACACAAGATCCTTGGGGCACACCGCATGTGATGGGGATGGAGTCTGCTGCCGCAGTGGTGGAGAAGACTCTCATTGTCCTGTTATTGAGGAAGGATTGGATCCAATTTGTGGCTTCTTCTGAGAAGTGCGCGGCTATATCCAGGTGCCTGCAAAGGACCTTGTGGTCAACAAGGTCAAATGCGGCTGATAAGTCCAGGAGGAGGAGTAAGGCTGGTTTGCCTTGATCCCTTAGCTCATCAATTTGCGCCTTTAGGTCTAAGAGTGCGGTTTCGGTTCCATGCTGGGGACGGAAGCCAGACTGCCGTACTCCTAGTAAATTGTTGTTTTCAAGGTGTTTCTGTATTTGTGAGTACGCCACTTTATCTATGATTTTTAAGAGGAATGGCACAGTGGTGATTGGGCGGTAGTTCGTGGGTATGGCAGGGTCTAGCGTCTGTTTTTTAAGCAATGGGAGTACCCAAGATTCTTTTAGGTTACTTGGTATGGACCCTGCAGCGAATGAGGCGTTAACGAGTTTTGAGATAAAGGGAGCCAGGTCTCTAGCTGCATCCTTTATCAGTTGAGGTGGACATTGATCCCCCTGGCAGTTAGATGGTTTGAGTGACAGTATGATTTTTTCTGTCTCAATAATAGATACTTTGAAGAATTTGAAGTGAGGGTAGTTGGTGTTATTTTTAGGCGGGGTGATAGCTGTTGTGGGCTTAGTGTCGAAACTGAGCGAGGATTTTTTCGTGGCAATTTTAGATTGGAGAGTTATTACTTTATTAGCTAGGGCTTGCTGAATGTTGGTGCACCATGTTTTATCTTTGACACAGTTGTCAGGCACTGGGATGGGGGATTCTATTTCCTTTAGGATAATGAAGAGTTCCTTCATGCTAGAGTTGGCTTGGGCTATTCTGGTGTTATAAGTTTCCCGTTTGGCCAACAGTATTTCCTTTTTGTAGAGGGTAGATATATCTCTCAGGGTGCTCTTATTTTCTTCCGATGGTTGTAATTTCCATGCAACCTCGCATTTTCTTTTTTTGGTGCAAAGAGTTTTTAGGTGGGGGGTGTACCAGGAGTGAGGTGGGCTTTGGGTTTGCTGCGTCTCACTTTGAGTGGTGCAATTATGTCCAAAGCAGAGGACATAACTTTGTTGTACTCGTTCACTAGTGTTTCAGGGTCCAGGTTGTCTGGTAGTGAATTAAGTGTGGGGAGGATGAGCGGGAGTAGGTTGTCCGGGGTGATGTTTTTCTTGTTCCTGGTTAGGATGGATGGTGCTGGCTGGACTGAAGTGGTAGTAGGTCTGAGTTTCTAGAGCAAATGTTATAAGGAGATGGTCTGTCCAAATTAGTGGGGAGATCGATAGGATGGAGGCATTGCAGTTATGGTCTGCCAACCAATCGAGTATTCTACCCTTGTTGCGGGTGGGGTGAAGTAATTTTTGTGAGAAGCCTAGTTCAGAGAGTAGGTTGGCTACTCTACTTGCCTGTGGGTCATTTTGGTCATTGAAGCCTAGGTTAAGATCCCCAAGCAGGATGACTTGTGATGATTGTTTTAGGTTATGCGATAGAATGGTAGAGATGTCCTCCTCAAAGGTTCCAATAGGGCCTGGAGGTCTATAAATAAGGTGGTTAGTGAGGGTTTGGGAGTTGTTAATAGCTAGTTTAGCTGTTAGGCTTTCGCATGATTTAGTGTTGTTCGAGGGCGCTAGCCTGATGGATAGGTTGGTTTTAATAATAAGGGCTATGCCCCTTCCGCGGGCTTCGCCTCTGTCTGCCCTTAGGATGGTGTAGCCGTTGGGGGTTGCTAACATAATGGCTGGTCCAGCGGCGGCGTGTAGCCAGGATTCCGTAATGGCCAGGAAGTCAACATTTTCAGTCTGGATAAGATCAGCAATCTCAATGGCATGAGCAATCAAGGACCTAGCATTAACTAGTGCACCTTTTAGAAGTGGACTGGTGGATGGGGGTGTGCATGTCTTTTCCTGGGTTGTGGCAGAAGTGTGCATACGTGCATTCTGTGTCTTTGGGTATAGGCTGTGTGTTTTTTCTATGCCTCTATTAGGTATGGGTTTGCTACGGTTAGATGCGGTAAGTGTTCTGGCGCGTGGTTCATATAGTTTTGCAAGTCTAGCTCGGAGTCTAGCATTTCTAGATATGGCATTGCATGGTTTAGATTCGAAGGTTCTATGTTGTTGAGGTTCTTCAGTTTGGTCATTGCGACTCATTAATGGTTGAGGTAGAGTCTGTGTCATGGCAGTGGAGTGAGCTGAGCGTTGGGGGGTGGTGTATTCAATGGTGGGAGTGAGTCTGGGTATGCGGACTAGGAGTGTTGTTAAAGTGAGATGGGCTAATGTGGCTTGTAAGGTTTGCATCTTGTGACGTCACTGTGGAGGGTGGCAGATTGAACTAGGATAAAGCTGTGTAATCCGGCCTGATCAGGGTTGGGGCCTGTGCGGATAAGGCAGATAACTCAGGTATAGTAGATGGCGTCTAAGTTTGGGACGGTGGCAATTGACTAGAGTACAATCGGCAGTACAGTTGACTCAGAGGCAGTAGGCTGCACATATGTGCAGGTGGCTCAGAGCAATGGGGCAGATGACTTAGGTGGAACATCTACATTTGATGTAGTAGCAATTGTCTAAGAGTAAATGCAGCTGTCATGGGCAGGCTAATGCAGTTATCATAGGTAGGCTAAATGAAACTTTCAAAATACAGTTTACAGAGGCAAGCTAAATGTAGCTGTCATAGGCTGAGTGCAGATTATCATAGGTAGGCTAAGTTCAGCTTTCAATGTACAGCTAACATAGGCAGGATGAATGCAGCTAACATAGGCGGGCTGAATGCAGCATGTTATCATAGGTAGGCTAAATTCAGCATTCAAAGTACAGCTTTCAATAGGCAGGCTAAATGCAGCTAACATAGGCAGGCTGAATGCAGCTAACATAGGCGGGCTGAATGCAGCATGTTATCATAGGTAGGCTAAGTTCAGCATTCAAAGTACAGCTTTCAATAGGCAGGCTAAATGTAGCTATCATAGGCGGGCTGAATGCAGCATGATATCATAGGTGGGCTAAGTTCAACATTCAAAGTACAGCTTTCAATATGCAGGCTAAATGCAGCTATCATACTTGGGCAAATTCAGCTTTCGGCATACAGCTTTAAGAGGACAGGCTGAATGTAGCTATCATAGGCTGGCTGAATGCTAGATTCACTTTCAGAGTGCAACTTTCAGGAACATACTAAGTGTAGCTATCATAGGCAGACTAGATGCTGTTGTCAAGATATAAGATGTTATAATGGCAAGCTAGATTCAACAATCAGGCAGCGTACTTTAACGTTTAAGTTCAGCTATACTGGGTGCAGAGTGCAGAAAGCAGTGTGCAAGTGGGTTGGAACAGTTGTATCACCAGGGACCGACTAAGATCCAAGTTGCAGGATGACATTCGCAATGGACTGTGCGCAGAATGAGTTTTTAAGAGGTACAGCATGCAAAGAGCAGTAGGTGTCTAGCGCCCACAGTGACAGATCAATGCACATATGGAAGGCAAAGCAGGATGCTTATGAACTGGTCAGTATTGTCTCCGTGCAGTGAGAACATCAATAGTAGTGGGTGTGGGATTGTTGAGGGTCTGGCTTGAGTACTTACTGAGAGTGGCAGGTAAGGAGACGGTAGCGCCAGCGGCCCACCACGGACAGGCACAGACAGGCCCTTTTATCAGCGGCCCTTCGAGCAGAGGTCCACTGCCGGCTCGCGCCTTCCGGTGGTGCAGCGACCGTGATCAGGAGGGCTACAGCCAATCAGCTGGCTGTCTGGAGGCGTCGATGTGTATTGGGTTGCTTAGCAACCGAAGGCAAACATGCCGGCGGCCATTTTGGCAGCGTCGCTCGGCGAATTCTTGCGGATCGTGGAAGATGGGCTTTTTTAATGGAACCAGCGCCGGGGAAACAGAAGGGGAGCAGAAAGATTCTAGGTGGGCCGCATGGCCAGTGGAGGCGAGGAACACCCGGATGTGTTCAGTTTCTTTCTGCGGCGGTTGCGGCCTCGTCGAGTGGGGGAGGACTCCTGCCCTCCGCGCTCCGGAGATGGGGGATGATATGATGTGTCTTTTAATTATAGTGTTGTAATAAGGTGATGGTGGCACTGAATGAATGTCTTTTAACAAATTGTTTTCAGGGATGGTGGTGACATTTACTGTACTAACTAATGTTTCTGTCGCAGGCGGAGTTACGAGGGCGGTCCTAGAGAAGGAGGCACGCTGCGGTCTGGTCCGTGAGCTACACCCACTGGCTGCTTCAGGCAGGATGGGGTGACATGGGCGCTGATTCCATTAGGGACGGTTGGGACTCCTCAACAACCGAGGCAGTGGCCTTATTCGCTCCATACTCTCTGGAGGAATTAACGTGACATTGGCACGTTAATTAATTAATTTAGTTTTCTTGTTGCAAGCCCATGAGATTGGATGATCGCTCCAGAGCCCTGAGCCCTGAGCCCTGAGCCCTGAGCCAGAAAACAGGGGCATGATATGTATCTAGTTCTGAGCATCGTGAGAGGAGCCTGGCTAAAAGCATGACATTATTTCATGACGCTGAGGAGAAAATGCATCACATACCATTTAATGCCACATAACCCGTTCATTACACCATAAATCAGACGTTAATGGAGGGAAAACTAATGTGTTAGTGGCCAGAACTCTTCCGGCCATTACAAAGCATCCTCAAAATCCTGCACATGTTCTAGCCCCCACCAGTCACTCCCTTTCCCAGATAGGATGGGGCATGAGTATAAATTAGCTGCTGCAACTGCTGAGGCACAAATCGTTTGTTTAAGGTTTTTCTTTTTTCTCTTTCCTGTATATCCCCAGAGGATAGGTTTAGACGGTACAACGTCCTTTCATCACGGGACGTTTTTCGCAGGGTTTTTTACCGCAAATTTTTTTGCGGGAAAAACCCATCGAATTTTTTTGGGGTGGGGGGTTAAAAAATTATATATATGGGATGAGGGCTTTTGGTAATAGAAATAAATTGAAAGGGAATGGGGGATTTGGGGGACCCCACAAAAAGAAATTAAAAAATAAAAAAAAAATCGATGGGTTTTTCGATAAAAAATGTGCAGTAAAAAACCCCACGAAAAAACATACTAGGCAGTCCAAGATAGTGGATGATAGACCCAGAGGCGGTATGTAGAGGATCACCCTGTCACCTTCACTTGATCCCTTTCATCAGGCAGGTGACAGTCACACGCAGCATGCAAATGACACTGGCCTTCTAAAGGAAACCAAAGCAGACTCATACAGCAAGCGCTCCACCGTCTCAGGCCAACAGAGGACAGGAGAAAATAAACTGCATACATGAACGCCGAGGAAAACTTGTGGAAACAATGGCTACCTTCATTACTGAGGCACGAGATGTGGTAGCGTGGCAGATGCTGGAGGCCGGCAGCCTTGCACGAGTGAAAACCACAAATCCAAAATGGTGGAAAACTTTTACAAGCCATGGTCCGTCTGCCTCAACACTTAAACCATCCGTAATCAGACATGTGTGATTTCTATTGCAAAATCACGGTAGGTCGGTCCCTCTTCTCAAACGACCATTAACCCTGAGTCAAACACTGAAATAATTACCAAAATGGGAAGGACACATAGGGTTTAAAACGGGTGGCCCAAACCATTATGGGTGTTTGAATGAGGAAGTCACGGCAGGAGTTAGAGTACGTTTGCATTGCAGGAGATTTTAAATGCAGACTGGAGTGTAGGAGGCTGGCGAAGGGAAGAAGAAGCAAAAGGAGGAGGTTACAGTTGAGTATGGTGAGGAGGGAGGAGTTGAGCAAGGGGAGGAGATGGTGAAGAGGCATCAGGAGGCAAAGGTATTTATGGAACAGCAGGAGACGTTACAAGAGACTGCCAAGTTGGTAGGAAGGTTAAAGACGGCACCACTCCCCTCCTGCCGGTTGTAGGGGCGAGACCCGATAAGAGTTGGAGGCCACAGAGGGAGTAGGAATATGAATATGGCAGGGTATCGAGGAGTAGCAGGAACAGCGTGGCTGTAAAGAGGGTGGAGTTCAGGACAGAGGTGAGAAGACCTTTGTGATACTGTCTGTGGAAATTGAGGAAAGCAACGCCTGGTGGTTCTCGCTGCCATTTCAGGAGAAACTACACACATACCAAGTGGAGTGGAGGGGACACGGTAACACTTACAAGACTTGCAGAGTGATGGTGGTCGTATCCCACCATCAACAAGGAATGTCAAGAGGAGAAGCAGAGACATTACCCATAGATTAGGAGTGGCGGGGATGTACTGTAAACCCGGATGACACTCCACTTAACTGCCAGGAAAAATTATCCTAATGGGATTCCCCATGCACCTAGGACGAGCAATCTCGTCCTTGGCACTTAAGGGTTAAATGGGGCCCCACATATTGTTGATACTTTCAGAAGAGACGGTATCAATGTGTTTTGTTTCGTTTTGAGAAGTATACCTTGGAGTTGAATAAAAACCTGAATTTGTGTTGAGCCTCTTTATGGTACAACTAGCCTATTTGACAGTGTGGTGTGGAATAGCATCAGAAGTCAGATACATAGACGCTCTGTCTATAGTGCTCAGACCTACATCACTTGGATCTACGTGATCCGACCGTGGCTGATTTTGCCGCGGCCGGAAAGTTTGCATGAGAAAGGTGCGAACCAACAAAAGTTTGCACCTTTCTCATGCGAACACACGTACATACCCACACCCCCACCCACAACACACCCGACACCCCCCCACCCACACCCTCAACACACCCCCACCCACACCCCCAACCTAAACAAACCCCACCTACCTTTTTCTTCACGCTGAGTCCCTGCAGCGCCAGTTCCCTTTCACTTCCGTGATCGGGAACCGGCGCCGCAGGGTCCTTTTCTTTTTAATTTTCTTTTAAGGGGTTGCAGGGGTCTCCACCGGAACCCCCGCTCACTATATTATAAAGTATAGTGAGCGGGGTGTTGTGGGGGACACCCCCGCAGCCCCTGTTTTTTGTCTTTTTTTAATTTATTTTTTTCACGGGTGTGCTGCAGGGGTGTCCCCAGCAACACCCCGCTTAGTATACCACACAGTATAGTGAGCGGGGTGTTAAGGGGGACAGCCCCGCAGTCTTTTTTTTTTTACTTACCTGCATTGCTACCACCAAAGGTTCGAACTTTCGGTGTTCGAACCTTTGGTGGTAGCATTTTTAGAACTTTTTGTTCATGCAACCGTTTATATACAGTCTTTTTGTACAATACCACATCACTTTGGACCGGAATGAGGGCTGTGTGACGCATTTGGTGTTTTCCCTCAACTAGCATTAGAGAGGATCTGAAGAGTGTTTCCTCCACCTTCCTTCACAGGACTTCAAGAATGTTGCCTCCAAGAAGAAGATAAGTAAATCTTTGTTTTCGCAGACACCTGGGAATATGGTTCATTCCTAAGGAGTCGCAGAGTCTGAAAGAGTTTTCAGAACTCTTCCACCAGAGCTAATCTGAGGCACCCATCCATCAAATTAGCACTGGCCTTCAAGAGAGGGTTCACACAGACATCTAGAAGGACACCACACACAGGAAGATCATCCATAAGGACTTGCAAGGAAGGGCCTATATTTAACCCTATTTCACCCCTAAGGCCACTTTGACTAAAGTACAGGAAGGCAAAAACGTTGGCACTGCATTGTCGGGCACTTCAGTATCAGGTCACATGTGCCCTCTTGAGGCTAGCATAGCTTATGGCTTCCAACTGAAAAGAACTAAAAACCAAGAAATCTTTCCATGGATTAAGCCTTCATTTTTGGACTTCGCCCCAGTTGCTGAGGAAATTAAAAAGATGGCGGAATGGTATGATCGATCTAGTGAGCCACTCCAGTAAAAGATATTTAGGGCCAGCACTACCTCTCAACGTGCACGTTGTCGAGTTTTGGTTCGGAAGAGGTGAAGGGAGACTGGATATGGATAGAGCAAATCCCCCTTTCCATGCTTATCGAACAGAGGAATCCATCTGTGGGGTGTTCCCTTTCTCTGTTTCCAACACTCGGTTTTCCTTTATCAGTGTACAACGTTGTAGAGAGGCACAATAACCCCTTGCCATACTCTTCCTTCTCACCCAATTCCGTCAGCAAAGTCTAGGTCACAAGTATAGACCATTTTTCAACAAGTGATGCAATTCACAAAAAGCAAAGCAATGAGAATCTTTTTAATAGATATAATAGATATAATCTTGGAGATCATGCCTACTTTGCCCAACCTTCCCCCGCCACCATCAATTCCACCACATCCTCCAACTATGGCCACACAAGAACCAGCAGCGACTCAGGGGCAACCTGACGAGCCTTTCCCGCCCTACACTACAACTGCTGCCAATGTCTCAAATTGGGTGTGGACTCCAGGAAATGTATCACATATAAGAGATAACAAGAATAATCAACTACAATTGCCTAGCAAAGCAAACCATGAGCATATGCGAAGGAGTACTTTAACCTCACACCAGAACCAGGCCCCATCAAAACAGGGTGTTGGCGGTAGTGCAAGAGGGAAAGCAGGAAAGGTCAGATATCCCTCTGAAACTAGACTTCCTTAATGAGGTAAAAGAAGATGTGGGCTGCGCTTCACGCAGTAACGCCTTACAAAAAGCAGCTGGATGCCAAGTTCAGGGCTGCTCCTTAGTAGAAACTATAATTTGGTTGAAACTCCCTGGTCAAATATGCTGTAGTGTCAGCTGAATGACTTGTGGTAAAGGCTCTGCAACCTCCTCACCTGCTTCTTCGCTAATATCCTCTAGGTAGGAAGCAAAGATCTCAGGCACCAATGGCAAAAAAGTCAGACTAGAGCTTTGTATTCAAAGCAGGCAAATTCAGATGCAATCTTAGCAACATAAAACTTTCAGTTGTGGAGCGACTGTTAAGATGGATTTCTAAACTCTGACCTGGTGGCCAGAAGTTTAGGAGGCCACCCTAGTTTAGTGGAACAGGGGAACCTTGAGGACAAACCAGACCAATCTGTGGTAGCTTGGCAGGCAGTCAAGACTAAGTCTCAGAAGGGGTGAGAGTGATCGGAAGCCCCCAATGAGCACACACAGTAAAATTCTACATATTACTCTTAGACAGATGTATCAATAATAATGTATTATAGGCCTGATAATCAAAACACAAGTAAACCACAGTTATGAAGAAACAATACCACACACGTTCATATACTATCTAACATATATACAATAATGCGATTAGCCTAAGGCTGATAGTGGGGGAAGAAAATAACCACGACCAAGGGGTTAAATCAACAGAGTTATCAGTTTAGGCAGTCCTTCATCAACAATCCCTAATTTATGCATTCCAGCCCTACGAAGAAAGTAGCCTAGTGCTAAAAATACAGTTGTGCGTTAACAACACGCAGTTGTGTGTAAATGAAAAAGTGTATTCTCTTCAGGCAGTTGCAGCTGCGCAGGAAGGGAATTGAGGCGATGAAGAATAATTTCCTATTCCTAGAAGAGGGTCTACCCTTGCAGATAGAGTGACTTTTGGAGTTTGGGAATAGCTGGGGAGGGCAGGCTATCCCAGCCAAGGTGGGTATCTTATGATGGACACTCATGCTTAAATGTGAATGGATGTGCCAGGGAGAAACCGGTAGGTTAGGAAAGTACTCACCGACCCTCGACACAGTACGGACCAAACTTTGGCAATCTAGCCCACTTCGCCTGTTGGTGTTAACCCTGCAGTTTCAAGATGCTCCGGCTCTCAGTGGCTGCGGTACAGGATGATTTCTCTGAGCCCTTGAAGGAAGAAGAAGGTTCGTTATGGTGCGGTTCGTCTCAGGGTACGGTAGGCAAGAACTGCAGGCACTTTCAGCGATGGTCACCACAGTGGAGCGACGCAGGGACCGCATATGCTTGCGGCATGGCGCACTCTCGTAAATCATGACCCAGAGGAGCTAGAACTTCTGTTTCGGCGGGAGAGGGCCCAGGACCACAAACTATTGATTTGCCAAGTCTCGAGTCTCAACTCGGGACTGCAGCGTTCCTGTGCGATACCCTGGGTTCGAGCTGGTCAGTTCACTGGATAGCCCAAGAACACTTCCGAAGAGACTCTTTGCGAGGGTAAGTAGGAGAAGCCAAGAGTAGTTGTTACAACTACTCCAAAGGGGCAAAGCGCCCTTGCAGGCCTTCTTGGTTCGATGAAGAAACAGGGGTCTGATGGGACAACAGCGGGGTCAGGTTGCCAAAGCTTCAAGCACATCACTGGCGGTTCCTCGAGTCTGCTTCCTTCTTAAGGATACTTGGCTCCTTATGAGGTTCGGTGTGAACCTCAGTAGATCGACCTGGAATGGATGCAGAGCCCCTTCTCCTATCCAAGATTCGGTTTGCGCTCAAATCTCAGATAGCCAATGAAAGATCTGCTCTCTTGCATGCACGCCAGACGGGGGCCAATCATAGCCATGGTGGTTCCAGTCATTCATGGCTACCAGACATACTGGCACCAGCAGTGTGCATTGGGGCCAGGTTGTCCCAACCCTCTTCCTGGGCACTAGCACACGTCACATCCAGGAGCCCGCAAAAGGTGCGATTTTCACTGGAGGCTGCAGGAATACCCGGGTCCCTCGACCAGGGGGGCAGGCAACGGGACAAAACGGCCAAAGGACAGACCAAAAGACTTTGTGGCATGGCCATTTTCAGCACTGGCCACAGTCTTGGGTCAAATGCGGTAAGCACGGTATGGTCCATAAAATGAAGTAAACATACTTTAAAAGTAAACTGCTGCCACCAGTTCGTCCTAGGCACACTTGTACAAACACCACAAAATCCTTAGAGGGTGGCTAGGGCCAAAACACAAAAGGACCCCTATGTGCGGTACTGTAAGGTAATTGGCACATAGATAAAAAGTTACCTAAAGATGGCAAAAAAGTCGAAGACGAAGGGAAACATAGTTTCCCAGTACTGGCAGCCTGCAGGACGTGTCTGTTTCCCCTAACAAATGAGCGAAAGCCCAGAGGAGCGCATCTGAAGGCTGTGCTTCAATGGAAAAAGTCAGTTTAGGTACTCCGAACAAAAGCAAAACGTTTGGGGGGTTCACAAACGGAGGAAAAATTCCACCTAATGGAAATCTTTCCTAACAACGAACATACACATTGCGCACAATAGACGTATGGCCGGATAAAAAGGAATCATCAGGCCACGTTGACATAGTGACATGGGCATGTTTATTATTTTATTTAGGTTTCTTGCTGCAAGCCCATGAAACTAGATGATCAATCCAGAGCCCTGAACCAGAAAACAGGGGCATGGTAAGTATCTAGTCCTGAGCATCGCGAGAGGAGCCTGGCTAAAAGCATTAAATAAATTCATGACGCTGAGGAGAAAATGCATAACATACCATTTAACGCCACAGAACTCTTTCACTATCCCATAAAGCAGACGTTAATGGAGGGAAAATAATGTGTTAGTGGCCAGAACTCTTCCGGCCATTACAAAGCATCCTCAAAATCCTTACACCTCCAAATGGCACAAAGAAGATAGGCGTAGAGCTTTTCAAGTGCTTAAAGGATTTCAGGCCTACACCTAAGGCACAATGTTCAGGAGAGACTCAACCTAAGAAGAGAGGCAGAAAACTACAAAGGGATTCTTTCCCACCTCCTCAACCCCAGGCGGCAAATCCAAGAACTGGCGGTTTGACACCCAGAAAACATCTGACTCCTGTTTAAGGCAGAGTAGCTTTCTCTGTGAAACCTTAGAAGAAAAATCACTCAAGACCACTGGACACTTTCATTGGCAGGCATAGATTTTCGATTTCCTCCCCACATTCTCATTCAAATCCCACTACTGAAAATTCTAAACATTTACCGATTTTAGGGATAGAGACAGTGTTGTAGTCAGAGATAAAATAAGGTTTTCTCCCCTGTTATTTTCCCATTGCCAAAATGTACAAGGGGCTCTTTTCAATATATTAGGCAGGGCAAGAGTTCAATGAACACCTTCCGAAGGTGTGACTGAGGGTGGTGATACCATCTCAGATTCAGGAGGCTGTTCAAGTATTTGAACAAACAGTGAGGGACTAAATTGCTGAAACTGTGCAGATCAACACCAAACCTCTGGTAGTGGGCTAATCAGAATAATGTCTTTCCACTCATCACGTATCTGGCAGGTTCACTCAAGGCGAGAGCAGACTCTTTGGGCAGGCTAACCCAGGCTCATCACAAAACTATCAAACAAGGCCTCAAATCACATCTCCGGAACATGGGGTTCCCATCTCATAGACCTTTTTTGTAACACAATACAACAAGGAATGTCCTCTGTAAGTGTCTTGGGTGGGCGGAGGAAAAACCCCTTCGAAGATGCCTTCCTACTTTTGTGGATTGGTCATAGACACTGCATACCTCCCCCTTCTGCCCTTGCTAGCAAAGGTGGGTCACAACGAACTGCAGAATAACCAAATACTCCGATTTTGCCCAACACAGTCTAGTCCTCAGTTCTTACAGAACTTTCATGGTTCCAACCAAAAATTCTCCTGGTAGCCAAATAATTATTGATTCAGCAGGGCTGGGGCAGGGGGAATATTTCACCCTTCCACTCAATTGATGTGGTCAGCGGCCTAGCACCAGAGGACCCATCTTCTTTGTATGGAGTATCCATACAAGAATATATTGTATGGATGTTCGTTATGGACAAGGTTCTGCAACCTGTGCCTTCATAAGAATAAACCTCTCACTTGCACATTAGCTTTGTGCTGTCCTTCCTTGAAAAACTAAAAACTAGCCGCAACAGGTCAGACTCCTGCAGGATTTACGAGTCTGTAAGGACAAAGAAATGTAGATATGCTCCAATTTAACTTTGTCTAACCCAGTGGAAAAAATAAATTTTAGTGGGCTAATAAACGTATACCCTTATATGCGTAGACATTCTCATCAAGGGATTTGAATAACTTCTCATCTGTTTTGGTTCACAAGCCTTTAGAACTCAGGACTTCTTCAGATATCAAACATGACTTGTAAAAGCAGTTTTCCTGGTAGCATTAAACACTGAAAGGAAGTTACTGGAACTACAAGTCCTTTTGCTCAAAGACTCCACTGTTTTTTCAAAGATAAGGGAGTTCTGCGCATACACCCAATTTTCTTACAGATCATTGTATCTGATTTCCACCTAACCCAGGAAATCAACCTTCTAATTTTCTTCCAGAATTCAGAAACGGAAGCGCTAAAAACATTACACAAGACATGAACAGGTCTCAGAAGTCCTATCTCGAGAGCCAAAGAGATCAAGACAGCCACTCATTTGTTTACAACACACTGGGGTTAATTCCCAGGTGCAAAATCTGCAAGATCTACCATAGGTCACTGGATTGCGTCATTCATTCTTGAATGCGATTTTTGCTCAGAGAGGCATCCCCTCTGAAGGGGTTGCATGCTCATCTGGTTAGGACGCAAGTGTCATCTGTAGCATTCCAAAGGGTATCCCGTAGTTTCCACAAAGTAAATTACTTCATTGTAATTTACTTTGTGGGCGTTACTTCGAATTTGTATATGTATTTGAAGGGTAAGAGGGTTGGGGAGGGGTTTGGGAGGAGGGTGGGAGTGCATTTGAAGTACCGTTTCAAAGTAATACTCACGAAGTAAAGAAGTAAATTGCTACGAAGTAATTTAATTCGTTGAAAATGACATGAAACCTTCCAAAGACCTTCTCAATGCAGCCACCTGTGCCGCATCACATGCTTTCTGCCAGCTTTATAGCACAGGCTCTAGAGTGGACGCTCAGTTTGGGCTGGCAGTACTGCTGAATATTTTTGGCTTAAAATTCTGCAGACTACTGCAAGAATCCCAAGATTAAAATGTGTGATAAGTCAGAGGGCTCAACATAAATACAGTCATCTGTCCGGAAATACAATCCTAACCTAGTTTCTTTCCCTATCTCTAGAAAGGAAAACCACAAAAACGAAAACATATTTTGGGGAATTTTCCAGTGAAAGTGATGGCTGGTGGCTTCTGATCCCCACCCCTTTTTGGATGTGTTACTCCAGACCCTTGCCTAGGTTCACAGTTCCTAGTTTTTACAGTTCAGGCACTACTGAAATGCTGTCCCAGGCTCCAGCCAGGTCTCCCTCTGCCTTGTCAAAAGAGTACCAAGTCTCAGTCTTACGCCCTTGGGGGGGGGGGACCGTTGGCTTTCTTGTTTCCGCAGCCTGTGCTGCGCTCAGTCTCTTCCTCCCTACACCGGGACTTTGCTCCTTCTTGTTCCCCATTCTGGGGTTCTTCCCCCCCATTCTGGGGCTCTCCTCCTCCTCACTACACACTCTGGGCTTTCGTCCTCTCCACACTCGGGCTGAATTCTTTCTCCCCTTCCACTGTGGGGTTTCTCTATTCTTCCCACACTACAGGTTTGGGTTCTTTCCCTCTCCTCACTCTGGCACTTCGAATTCCTTTCCCCACCTTGGGGTTTCTCTGTGCTCTCCCCACGCTGGATATTTTCTCTGCCCTCCCCCACCTTGGGGCTTCTCTGTGCTCTGCCCCATCCAGGGCCAGCCGCTTCCTCTTTCCCCACCGTGGGGCTCCACTGTCCTCCACCCACTCTGGGTTCCTTCCACCTCTCCCTCGCTTTACCACCCGCCTCCCTGGAGACACTGCATACCTTCTTCTGCCATGCGGTGCTCCTCAGGAGGGGTGCTGAGTCGGTCCGACGCAAAGCTGCTTACCCGAGTTGTCAACTGGGTTCCCTGTCAGCATCTGTTGATTCTCAACTGCAACCTGCTTCGCACAGCAATGCAACTACAGCTTCCCATTGGGCCTGTGGCTCAGCGCTCCGAGGATCCTTGTTCTCTTCTGCTTCGCCAAGCTGGACCCTTCCAGCTCCTCGTCCGGCATTCGCGGCTGCATTTCCGTAGTGCACACGGCGGGTTGGGACACCAAGTCTGGCATGCTCTCTCTCTCTCTGCCCGGCCACACCTTCTCCGGGCCAACCGGCTCACTTGAACTCCATGGGCTTCTTCCAATGGCCCTTTTGATTGATTCTTTAACTGACATTCCTCCAGGGGGCTGATCAACTCACTTCTCTGCTCTCCCCCAAGAGGACTGGGGATAGTTGGAGTCAGAAACCAAACCAGCCTTGACAATCTAACTCCCATATATCCAACAACGGTCTTAATGGTTGAGTGGAAGGGATGGTGACTGGTGCCCCGTTCTGGGGTTTTCGGGTGTCCTAAGAGGATGTCACCTCCAGAGGGATACCGATTTCCCTCTCCAATAGAGGCTGTTAAGCGTATACGTGTCACCTCCCTAGTCCCAAAGGGAGTGGATCCCCCTTGGGGAAAGGTGGCAATCTCGTTGGTATCGTCACATCTCCCATGAGTATGGAAGAAAGGGCACGTGCTGTAGTAGTAAGAAATGACGGGAGGATAGCTCTGTGGCAACATGCGGGTCTTGGAAGCAAGACCACGCTGAGCAAACACAGGTTTGAATCCCGGATCTGCACTCGAATAAAAAACAAAAACAAGCGTGTTATAAATAACCTGCACTTCCACAATTCAATGAAACTAGTGCCTATATAGCCATGGGTTATGTGCGCTGCAAATAAATCTGAAATAAATAAATAAGAACAAGTTACAATCCATAGTCACTACTGTATTCTTAGGCCACAGTCCCCATTCCTCAATACAGCTCCTGCAGCAGCACCCTAAAATAAGTCCCGGTTAAAAATGGCATTCTAAAAAAGGGCTCAAAGGTGGGTGAGAAAATAGGCGAGGGATGTGCCATAAGGGGGCTTATCCGCACATGCGCCCATAACATATTTTCGCAAAGCAACTTTGTTATATGCTCTGTTAGAGTCCCCCATCTCGCCAATGAAACCCATACATGTGGACGAAATGGAATCATTAACCAGGGTCACAGTCAGGGGTGGACTGGCCTACAGGGAACTCTGGAGATTTCCCAGTAGGCCTCTGCACCCTGGGCCTCTTTTGTTTGGTAACCTATCTCCACATGTTCTCATAGGAAAACGGTTGGGCTTTCTGACAACGTGTAATATGGGACCACTTTGAAAAGTATTTCCAGGGCCTGTTTTGCTTCCCAGTCCACCCCTGGTCATAGTAGTCACTCTTTCCCTACCACGAGCTTCTTTCTACACACGTATAGTGGAAATACCAGACACACATTTGATTCAACAATACAATAAACACGTCTGTGGTATGGAGGGGGCGGGGAACTATTGTTAAGCACGGGCTAAAGGTGTATATTTTATTTGAATAAAAAGAGAGGAAGAAACCTCTTTTCAGGCGAAGCGAGCAGCTGTGTAAAAATAAAAATGCCCATCGGTTTCACACATGAATAACACTCCTCCATCTTTTACCCGACCACTCCCACTGAGCCTGCAGCGTAAAAACAAGTTCTGAGCTTGTGGGGTGAGCAGCCTCGCCTAATTACCACGGTTTCCGGGCTCTAAGTGCAGAACCCTGCTCCCGAAAGCCTATAGAATACTCATCTTAAAACCCCGACCTGACCTACACAGCTGGCAGTGAGCGTGTGTGCGTGTACCCAAACCCTGGGCTCCACCACAACACCGCCTTTAATCCTGAGGAGAGATTACGGGCCTTCCGGTTGCTTCAAATGTATGTATGCACTTTCCAGGAACTCGGAGGTGTCTTGCGTAGCCGTTACAAAAATGACTTCCCTTATAATTTTTGTGCGTTTTTATTTCATGTATTTGAAAGTATAATTGGACGCCAACAACTCTGCCGTACACGCAATACAAAACGGAACATCTGCCGAATTCTTCTTCAAAGGACAATTCAAAAATGTACAACGCAGACAGTCAAGCCAAAAGTAAATAATACATTCTTCAGATGTCCAAAAGGTTAAACATGATATTTAGCAAAGGTGACCAAAAGGGAATGGCAAACGATAGTGACTCAGTCAAAACGTCTGTCAGAAAGTCCAGTGTATGCCGTGGGTCGTGTGGACCCTGAAAGCACTAACTTCTCGGCTGGTGAGGGCAAGGAGACTGTCTCACATACAACAAGTGGTGTGGATACCCTCTCCCAGGTTGCCAGTGTAAGTAGGGTGTTGGGCCCGCGGCTCCATATCCAGGGTAAGCTGCAGTATTCTGCCACCACATCCCTATGGCCTGCAGCCCCACACACAGGTTAAACTTATACCCCAGACCTCTAGTCCCATACATAGTTGCCCTATGTGTCGAGCTAGAGGCCTAGCTAACACCTTAGCGTGTAGCCCAAAACATATGAAAAATGCTAGTCTGTCAAGATGTACGTCCCTGGGACGTGGCGTACCTGAATATCCAGGAGATGTTCGTTGAGGCGATGCCAGGCTGTCGGTTGGTTGGTAGTCCGAAGAAAGATGATGCCAAAAGTCAGCCCTACTCCCGCCCTAATGGCACAGGGCTGAAGGGGGACCAACTCCTGATGCCACAAATGAGGCACTTCCCTGGATCTTAATGTGGCGCCAGAACAGTGCAAGCACTGACAGGGAAGGCCGTTCCAACGGTGGTACTGGGCTGGTAGATGTCAGGTCTAGCAGTAGGAACCAGGAAGAAGGACGATGATGCAGGCAACTTGCTAGACAGGGTCCCAAGCCGAGGGCAACAGCAGACAGGATCAGGCAGAGGAACTGGAGGGGGACCCCCAGGCAGGGCCACTAGGCGGTAGGAGCATACAGGGAGCAGGACCCAAGGCAAGAAGGGGGGCACAAGGAGCAGAACAGGACCTGGGAAGGAAGGAAGGAATCGGGAGCGGGACAGAACCAGGGCAGGAGCAACAGGAGCAGGGAACAACCCCTAACAAGACAGGAGGGCAAGGCAGGACAGGGGCCCTACCCAACAGGGCAGGGGAAAAGCAGAGCACTGAGCAGGTCAGGACTCACACGGAGCGATGCGGCGGGTCAAGAACCAAACTGCGTTGAGACGCAACTAGTTCCCGACCCGACCGCATAATTAGGAAGTCCCCGCCAGAACAAGGCCAGACACGTAACGCATCCTCGCGTGCGCCCACGGCACAAAAGCAAGGCTTGCAACGCAAGCTCTGCGCCGCCGCCTGACTGCGCATGCGCAGAGTTCCGGAGTCGGTGAGATGCGCCCGCGCGAGGTGGCGCACCATGCAGCCGTGAACCCCCCCAGCGGTAACGGGGGTATAATCTCCTGGGTCGTTCAAGACCAGGGGGACCCCTCAAGGACTGCCTGCAGGTAGGTGGCGGTGTCCTAACACTATGCCCCCTTCCAGAAAGACCAGGAGCCCCAGGTTTCCAGGGATGGCGAAGAAAGAATTTGCGAACCAGACGGGGGGCATGAACATTGCTGTCACTGATGGCACTCTGTCAAGAGTGGCACAGGGCACACAGCTAGGGTTTGGGTGGTTGTGCTGATGTAAGGTGGACAGATAAGTACACACACAGCGGGAAGTTTAAACAGAACAAAGAGTAGGCAAGTGTAGCAGGAAAAGAAAAGGTACAAACAAACTGGATTCCCCCTTGGGGTGTATGCAGAAATGGGAAAGAGTGTTCCACGGAAATTAGGAAACTCCAGCCTTCTGCACAGATTGCTATAACAGAGGCCCACGCTGTATGCTCATGGCTCGGAACAACAGCTGTGGGTGTCTGTAACACTGAAACGCGACAAGGGAAAGGGCAGATGTTGCCTGCCGGAAACCAACAGTCAAGCTCTGTACAAAAGAATCTACATACGATACAAGAGAAGACAAGAACAGAAATATCCAGGGAAAAGGAAGTCGATGAGTAAACTAGCAGAAGGAAATGAAGGAAAAGCAGTATAACTGAAATGGGTAGGGATCAAGAACAGAGGATAGAAAACAAAGAAGAAAGCAAGGGAGCAGCAGCCAGAAAACAGGGGGCCTGCAGTAACCGATGGCACAAAGTGCAGATAAACTGTTGTGGACTGCAGAGGACTGTAGTAGGCTGCAAGGCAGAGAGTCCAGAGGAGCAGGACTGAGAGCTATAGTAGGCGGCAGACAGAGAGCCCACAGGGGTAGGGCAGCAAGGAGCGAACCCAAAGGAACAGGGCGTTGAGGCAGAGAGACCAGAGGGTCAGGGCTGAAAGCAGAAGAGAGTAGTAGGCTGCAAGACAGGGAGCCCAGCGGAGCAGAGCAGCAAGGAGCGAGCTCAGAGGAGCAGAGCAGCGAGGCAGGGAGCCCGGAAGGCTAGGGCTGTAGGCAGCAGAGTGTAGCAGGCTGCAAGGTAGGAAGCCCAGAGGAGCAGGGCTGTGAGGCAGGGAGCCCAAAAGGCTAGGGCTGTAGGCAGCAGGGTGTAGCAGGCTGCAAGGCAGGAGCCCAGAAGAGCAGGGCAGCAAGGAGTGAGCCCAGAGGAGCAGGGCCGCTGACTGTAGAAGGCTGCAGAGGACTGTAGTAGGCTGCAAGGCAGGAAGCCCAGAGGACAAGGGCTGTAGGTAGAAGGCAGCGGAGCGTGATCGGCTGCAATGCAGAGAGCCCGGAAGGGCACTGGAACAAAAGCAGGATAAAGCAGGAACAGCATACAAAATTCGTGGCTCAAAGCAAAAAGGTGCTAGAAAGACTCTTGATGCAAGAGACTGAGCTCCTGCAGGCAGCTGCTTAAATACCGCCCTGCCTTGTACTGCGGCAGGCTAATTGGCAGCACCTGGAACAGCACACCTGAATACAATCTGCCTCCTCCCTCTCTGGTCCTGAGATGGTGGAAGCAGCACTGATCCCTAGGGCTTCTGGGGATTGTGGTTCCAATGCTGACGAATGGGAATGGCCAGGAACTGATAGCTGTAGCAAGGTGCATTGTGGTACATGTAGTTAGTTGAGTTAAATAAGAAGGCACCAAAGTCACGCAAATGGGAATTAAGTACCAAAGTGTGAATAGGGGTTGTTCCAAGAGTATTCTGAAGATAAATGAATAACAAATAGTCCATGATGGTTGCCAATGTGTGCGCCCATGACGCAGGCATGACAATTGCTCCGGGGTTCCCAGGTCCGATCAGAGGCAGGATAGCCCTTCCAATCCATCAGAAACTGGAGCACGCCCCGTCGGATACGCGAATCACAAATCTCCTGAACCTCAAACTCCGGTGTGCCCCCCACATCAATAGCGGAGGGACGAGAGCCAGAACGACCATAGGGGTCAGGTAGGTAAGGCTTCAGCAAAGAAATATGGAAAACGGGATGGACCCGCCAGGAGGATGGCAACTGTAACTGAAATGCCACAGACGAGATCCGCTTCAAAATCCTGAAAGGCCCAAAGTAGCGGGGAGCAAGTTTAGTGGGCAAGTTACGAACCGGTAAGTTTTTGGAGGAAAGCCATACCTGATCCCCCACCTGGAAAGCGGGTTCAAGGCTCCGCCGCCTGTCTGCCTGATCCTTCATGCATTCGCGAGCCTCAGCAAGGACATTCGCAGCCAAGGCATGGAATTCCTGGATCTTGGTCACAAGCAAATCAGCCGAAGGCACGGCACTGGGCAGGACCGGACAAAGTGGCAAAAGCTTGGGATGTAATCCGAAAGTACATTGGTAAGGACTCATTCCAGTAGCTGAATGTACCGCGTTGTTGTAAGGCACCTCGGCTAGATCCAGATGAGCTGACCAATTGGTTTGGGTGGCGTTGGCGTAACAGTGCAGGTACTGCTCCAATGTTTGGTTTGTACGCTCAGTCCGGCCATTAGTCTGTGGGTGGTATCCAGAACAAAGGGCCCGCCGTACATCAAGGTGGCGGCATAGTTGACTCCAGAAGGATGAAATGTACTGTGATCCACGATCGGTAAGTATTTTCTCAGGAAGCCCATGCAAACGGTAGATTTCGTGAAAAAATGCTTGTGCCATCTGAACCGCAGTAGGGATCCTGGAAAAGGGGATGAAATGGGCCATCTTGGTGAAACAGTCAATGACAACCATGATACAAGTGTTGTTTTCAGACAGAGGGAGATCTACAATGAAGTCATTAGCAATGGTATGCCAAGGATAGGGTGGCGTTTCTATGGGTTTCAGAAGTCCCAAAGGTCTCCTTCGTGGTGTCTTCGCCTGAGCACAAACAGGACAGCTCTCCACATAATGCTTGGTCTGGCTAGCCCACCCTGGCTACCAGAATTGTCTGGCTATCAGTTCTTGGGTGGATCGAATGCCTCGATGTCCTCCGATCTTGGAATCATGGAATCCCTGTAAGATAGCTGACCGTAGTGGAGCAGTGGGAATATACAATCTGTTATCGTAGTAAAGCATCCCATCCTTTTCTCTGATCGGCCTTGGCATAAAGATGGTTTGAGGACAGTCGGCTGAGAACTTCTTTCACATGGGAGACATGCTCCTTCAGACAGGAAGAAAACAGCAAAATGTCATCGAGGTAAACCCAGACGGAGATTCCGATCAAGTCCGAGAATATCCCATCCATGAACCGCTGGAAGACGGCTGGGGCATTACACAGGCCAAATGGCATTACCCGATATTCGTAATGCCCTGATGGTGTTTTAAAGGTCGTTTTCCATTCGTCTCCAGGTTTAATCCGTACCAAATGATAGGCCCCACGGAGATCCAACTTGGAGAAGATACGTGCTGTACGCAAAGATTCTATGATGTCTCGGATCAAGGGAAGGGGGTACCTGTCCTTCCGTGTGATGTTGTTCAGCTGACTGTAGTCCACACAGGGACGCAAAGAACCTTCTTTCTTTTTAACAAAAAACAGCGGGAATCCTGCTGGGGACTTGGAAGGAGTTCTGTATCCCTTGCGCAGACATTCCTCAAGGTATTCATGAAGTGTCACTCTCTCATTGGGAGTCAAAGAATACACCTTTCCGTGCGGGATGACCATGTCAGGTAATAACTCGATGGAACAATCACAAGACCTATGGGGAGGTAATGGAATGTCCCCGTGTTCTGAAAACACATCTTGAAACGCAGCATATTCCGACGGAACGGATTCCAGCAAGCAGACCCTGGTTGTTCTATCTCTCTCAATGCTCATTGTAGCTGTCAAGGGCTTTGGAACAGCCCTGGCTATATAGCAATTTCGAACACAACGAGGGGAATTGAAAGTCAGGGTTTGTGTTCCCCAATCAATCTTGGGATTATGCTGCAATAACCAGGGTAGCCCAAGGACGATGGGATACGCAGGGGACTTGATCACATCCAGAGATACAATTTCCTGATGTCCATCGATTTGGAGCTGCAAAGGCCCAGAGTGTTGTCGAATGGGTCCAGAAGCCAACGGAGTTCCGTCGATTACTTCCACCAATGAGACGTGTTTCTTGGTAAGAAGAGGTATGCTGTTCCTGACAGCAAAATAAAGGTCCAAATAACTTCCAGAGGCTCCACAATCCAAGAGACCGAATGTCTCCACTGACTTGTTCTGCCAAGATACTTCAAGTTTCAATACTATCAAGACCACGGGCTGCATGGGTTGTAGGATTGCCTCAGAACCAGGAAGGACAGTTGCAGATGAAAGGCCCGCCGTAACCTTCCCAATACACGACAGGCCCTTCAGTTTTCCGACTTTCTCAAGGGTCGCAAGGGACAGGTCCCTAAAAAGTGACCTGCAGCGTCACAATACAAACACAATCGTAGATCCCTCCGACGCTTCTTCTCAGCTTCAGTCAATGGCCCTCTTACTGCACCCAACTGCATAGGTTCTGGACCGGTTTCAGTGGTACCTGGTACTCCTAAGGGTATCAGCGGAGGTCTTGGGAAGGTTCTTTCATACCGTTGTCTTTCACCCTTACGTTCCGCCAATCGATGGTCAATCCGAAGCACCTGGTCTTGGAGGGCCTGTAAGGTGTCAGGTTCCGGTATATGTAGTAGCTCATCTTTATACTCTTCTCTCAGTCCTCGCCGGAACAGAGTCTTCTGGCCATAATGAATCAGTGGCTATCTGGCGAAACGGCTAATATAGGAAATGATGTCGCTTGAGCCTTGTCTTAAATCCACCAACTGGTTCTGTGCTGTGGCCGCTAGGTTAGGAGACTGGAAAACCTCCAAGTAGGCCTTCTCGAATGCACCAAAATCACTAAGAATGGGACTGTTAGCCGCAACCAAAGGTGTTACCCATGCCAGGGCGTTTCCGGTCAGGTTTCCGAGGATGTAACCAATCTTAGCCTTATCTTGACTAAATTGTGAGGATCGGTACATGAAATGGATCTCACAATGATTGCAGAATTCAGCCACGCGTCTGGGATCACCATCAAACTTCAGTGGTACAGTATGGGCCATGGCAACCTCTGCCTGAGGAGTAGCACTGGCTCCGTGAACGACCATCTGTCGCAGGTTCACATTCTCTTGGTGTAGAGCAGTCATCTCCAATCTCAAGGTCCTCATTTCTTCTCGGAGTTCCTGAGCGTCGTCCATCTCGGTTTCGGAACAAGTGGTAAGGCGTCTCAATCTGTCAAGATGTACATCCCTGCGACGTGGCGTGCCTGAATATCCAGGAGATGCTTGATGAGGCGATGCCAGGCTGTCGTTTGGTTGGTAGTCCGAAGAAAGATGATGCCAAAAGTCAGCCCCACTCCCGCCCTAATGGCACAGGGCTGAAGGGGGACCAACTCCTGACGCCACAAATGAGGCACTTCCCTGGATCTTAATGTGGCGCCAGAGCAGTGCAAGCACTGACATGGAAGGCCGTTCCAACGGTGCTACTGGGCTGGTAGATGTCAGGTCCAGCAGTAGGAACCAGGAAGAAGGACAATGATGCAGGCAACTTGCTAGACAGGGTCCCCAGCCGAGGGCAACAGCAGACAGGATCAGGCAGAGGAACTGGAGGGGGACCCCCAGGCAGGGCCAGTCGGAGGTAGGAGCAGAAAGGGAGCAGGACCCAAGGCAAGGAGGGGGGCACAAGGAGCAGAACAGGACCTGGGAAGGAAGGAAGGAATCGGGAGTGGGGCAGAACCAGGGCAGGAGCAACAGGAGCAGGGAATAACCCCTAACAAGACAGGAGGGGAAGGCAGGACAGGGGCCCTACCCAACAGAGCAGGGGAAAAGCAGAGTACTGAGCAGGTCAGGACTCACACGGAGCGATGCAGCGGGTCAGGATCCAAACCGCGTTGAGACGCGACTAGTTCCCGACCCGACCACATAATAAGGAAGTCCCCCCCAGAACGAGGCCAGACATGCAACGCCTCCTCGCGTGCACCCACGGCACGAAAGCGAGGCTTGCAACGCAAGCTCTGCGCCGCCACCTGACTGCGCATGCGCAGAGTTCCGGAGTCGGTGAGATGCGCCCGCGCGAGGCGGCGCCCCATGCAGCCGTGAACCCCCCCAGCGGTAACAGGGGGTATAATCTCCAGGGTCGTCCAAGACCAGGGGGACCCATCAAGGACTGCCTGCAGGTAGGTGGCCGTGTCCTAACATAGTCCTGCTGCCTCGCACATAGGGTAATCCCTTAAAGGAATGGTTCGGTCAACATTTTTTATTGCCCCTACGGGTCGGGTCGGCCATGTGTTTTTAAGCCTAAGTCGCTCGATTTTAGAAAAAATTCCTATGGACCTTACCCGAGTTTTCGTCCATTAAACGCACGTGAAAACAGGCATTAGGGAGCTACCATTTTGTGATAATCCTATCATTTCCCCCATCGCCCTGGCTGACCTGCTTTTGCGGCACTAAATCATATCCCCCGCCCCTGAGCCTGTCATCAGCAAACGCGTACCGCCCATTTCACAACGCCAAAGCACATCTCGTGTCAACATTCGCTGCGCTTCAGCTAATGACGTGTCGCCATGGAAATGGCAAGACGCCGCCTCTTTCCTCAATAAGTATAAACAGACTGTTTCACAACACACAGCAGCAGATTTTCGATTCCAGTCCTCTCTCTGTGTTACTTTGAGTATTCTGTGACTCGTTTCTGTGCTCTGGTCAGCTACCTTCGTTGCTTGTAGCCCGTGTGAACAGATACCAGTACCACCGCTATCAATTATTTTAGTTTGTTTAACACACAATGGCTACAATAATGCTCTACATGTACGAGCCCGAGTATACCGAGGAGGAACTACTGGAAAGGGAAACACGCAAAAACGATGGATCTCCGGACGGCAGTTGGGAGGACGATTCAACAGCTGAAGAGCCTGGACCTAGTCGCATGGACGGTGTTTCCACCTGGTGCACATGCAATCGGTGCGAGCTAATGCCAACCGAGGACGAGAACTGCTGCTGCTGCGAAAACTCGGGATGTGTGGCCTACATTTCGGAAGGCGAGCCACGACCGCAATGCATCATCGAGCTGCCAGACTTCAGGGCAGCCTGCCTCACACGGTCCGTGTTGAGGATAATGATGGTGCTTATGCACGAACTTCGCGCAACTGTTTGTCCTTGTAATCCGAGTAACGAGTAAGTATACTCTGCTTGTCATGCCACTCCTATTTCATGGTCTTCTACTATATCCAAAATTACATATACATATCATTGCAACGCACGCAAGTCGTTCAATAGTGTGCAGTCTCTAGATAGCATTTATTCGAGCAGAATGCCATTAGTTACAAGAATTGTCATTGACAACAAACGTTTATTAAACTTATCGTGGTCATTTATAAACAGTTTGTTTCATTCCTTTTCATAGGTGGTACAGGCTGGTGGCCTATCGTTCCTTTACATGGTGGCTTCACGGGAGGCTTGGACACCGCGTTCGAAGAGTGATACCCGCCTGTGCCGTTCGTGCCATAAGAGAAACGTTCCCGAGTGACAGCAGTCAGTACAGGGGATTTTCTCTCGCTGTGCTGCAACCTGAACTGTACAATGTTTAAAGTCTTGTATTTTTGTGCCATCAAAATAAGATACAAAATAAAACACCACATATATTTTAACAACGGTTGTTTCAACTTTTTAAATGAATCAAGTGTGTCTCCATTCAAGGATGGACATCAGACATTTGTGCTCGGAATGGGTGAAGTTCAGGTCGCTGTGAAGCGGGGTGGTCACTATCTAAGCTAACATAATATATTATCAATAATGCATGCACTAAATAACACTTGTTCAAAGTCTTTCAGTCGGTTATGTCTCTATAAAAGTCACACATATATCTATACTATCAATTAACATTGGATTATACAGGCCTTAGGTCAAGGGTCTTGACCACTATAATACACTGTTTGAAGTGTGGGTCTGTGCTCACAAGAATCTCCGGTATGTGGCATTTGTTATTGATAGGCAACGATATACTGCAGTAGGGGTCTAATGTTAGTTGGGGATCTGCTAGGTGGGCATCATGGCGTGGTCAGTGGTCTGGCACATGAAGAGAATACCTTGCAGGGACACAGTGTCAGAATGGCAGTAAGTTTCCACTGGCGAGGGTGCGTGGGCAAGGACACGTTTGTGGAGATGAACGAGCTATGTGCTTGGTTCAGGCCGGTTCACATGCAGGACCGTGATCTCAGAGGAAGAGTGATGTGTTACATTTATTAGCTGTTGCAAATACCTCTGGAGTTTTCCAGTCAGAGTGGGAACGAGGGTGTGGGCCATGTGCTCTGCGCGCTGTACTATCGCAGTGAGGCATGGTCACCAAGATGGAGTAGAAAGGGGGTACAAAAATGGATGCCCCGTGTCCTGCTCAGTGTTCCCATCTACGCGAATGTCATCCAAAGTTAACATCACATAAGGGCAAGGGGCGAACCCACTACTGGAGGCACTTGGTACGAGTTTCTACTGAGAAGTAAAGGATGAGAGGGGCCTGATGGCCCCTCGCTCCCACACACTTGCCTGCACGCCCCAGGCCCATCCATCCCACCCCCTCTATCAAAGGCGCTTCGCACCCGGGGATGAGCGCTGGCATGGGGGGCTGTCACGGGCGCAAACGGCCAAGGTGCCAAACAGCATGTACACTTCAAAAGGTATCCCACGCCCAGGGGCCATCGCTCACATGGCCTCCTCAGACCCCGTGTCTCCAGGCAGGCCTCCCCTGAGGCAGGCCGCCCCCCTGCAATCCACATAAGTGTGTCTCCATTCAGCAGTCTTCCTGTGCCTTATCTGCACGCCCCAGGCCCATCCATCCCACCCCCTCTATCAAAGGCGGTTCGCACCCGGGGATGAGCGCTGGCATGGGGGGCTGTCACGGGCGCAAACGGCCAAGGTAACAGCATGTACACTTCAAAAGGTATCCCACGCCCAGGGGCCATCGCTCACATGGCCTCCTCAGACCCCGTGTCTCCAGGCAGGCCTCCCCCGAGGCAGGCCACCCCCCTGCAATCCACATAAGTGTGTCTCCATTCAGTAGTCTTCCTGTGCCTTATCTGCACGCCCCAGACCCATCCATCCCACCCCCTCTATCAAAGGCGCTTCGCACCCGGGGATGAACGCTGGCATGGGGGGCTGTCACGGGCGCAAACGGCCAAGGTGCCAAACAGCATGTACACTTCAAAAGGTATCCCACGCCCAGGGGCCATCGCTCACATGGCCTCTTCAGACCCTGTGTCTCCAGGCAGGCCTCCCCCGAGGCAGGCCGCCCCCCTGCAATCCACATAAGTGTGTCTCCATTCAGCAGTCTTCCTGTGCCTTATATGCACGCCCCAGGCCCATCTATCCCACCCCCTCTATCAAAGGCGGTTAGCACCCGGGGATGAGCGCTGGCATGGGGGGCTGTCACGGGCGCAAACGGCCAAGGTGCCAAACAGCATGTACACTTCAAAAGGTATCCCATGCCCAGGGGCCATCGCTCACATGGCCTCCTCAGACCCCATGTCTCCAGGCAGGCCGCCCCCCTGCACTAAACATAATACCACCACATAGACACGTCATTCATTCACAAACACACCCTTGTTTCTAATACTTTATAAACCACTTGATATGTCTCATGAGAACATCTTTGTGCTTTGCAAGTCAACTCCTGAACCTTCTACCTGAGAAGCACTGAGATCTAAGCTAATCTGCTCGTCGCCGTGCTATCTGTGACCGCTTCGAGCAAACTCGTCAGTGTGCTACCTGTGGCCATCTACCTGTTCTCCTGCAACATACTGCTCGGCCTGCTGAATCCAACTGTTTGTTGGTCAAGGTAAGGCCATGTATCCTAGTCATATTTCGGTCATTTTTACATTTCAATCTATTTGCTATTACAGTACCCAACAGAGCTGTGGTCATTGGTCTCATTGCTATTGACTTGAGTTTCAATTGTTATGCTATCAATAGATCTATTTATTTTCATCTGTGTCAATTGTCATCGAATTGCATCCTTCGGGGGTCCAGTCTATAATGTAAGCATGTTTCCTTTTCGTGCAAGACAGAACATCCAAGGGACGAGTCACATGTTCAGAGTTTAGTCACATAATTAAAAAAAATTCTGTAATTTATGCAAATACTAAGCCGCACATGATGAACTGGTATGGTTCCGGCGATCAAAACAAACCTTGCATTGAGCATGGTATGGTTCATTTACTTTTTTATGACATTTTTATTCATCAAGGTTTTATAATAATCTTGATATTTAATTTTCAGAATTTTCAACAATGGCTGCCTGTTCGATTAGCGGTTGCCCTTCGAAGACCCATGCTAAATCTGAAGGCACTACAATGCATGTATTCCCGAAAACTGTTGATCGAATAAGAGAATGGGTCAGACATTGCAGATATCCACTGGATGAGCTGGAAAGTAGAGTCCAACAAGTCTTTGAGGACAAGAGGGGTGATCTTTAGCGCATCTGCAGCCAGCACTTTCCCTCAAACATGTACACCACATCTTGGGTAACAAAGAAGAATAAACGGCGATCGACACGAAAATTGCTCGCAAACGCTATTCCCACTCTATTCGTCCACAATCCGCCACTGGTGAGTCAAGTGTCTGTTTTTAGCTTTAGGCCTTGAGGTAGTGTGTGGGTAGCCGAATGGATTCATTGAAATTTTAGGTGTTGTTTCCAATTTGTAATACTTTCGACATTGATATGAGTGTATAGCTTTTTGAATAATGACATTTATCAATATATTATTTTTAGATTTCATAACCCACAAACGAAATCTATATATGGGCACAGGCAACTGTTCTATATTGCGCATTACTCAAGTATTCTGTCTCCTTACATGGCAATTTTAAATATTGGCATTTCATTATCACACAATAATTTACCTTTACAACTTCTTGACTATCCCTTGAATCTGAAGCAAGAACATTCTACTTCCGTCACGTGCTCGCAGTTATCAACCACTTCTAGCGCGTATCAGGTAATCATACTTGGCTATTCCGCTACAGACTTGTTTTATGCATGTCAAGTAATCGTTTTTATGTATCGTGTGATTATTTTACCAATTGTTTGGTTAGTGCTTTCCAATTGATATACACATTAGTTGTCGTCCCCTGGTGTTTGTTTTCAGTTATAATTAGTGTTATCCATACTAATGCAAGTACTGTCTTTCAGGGAGATGCTGAAGCGTCCACCACATTGACAACAGCCCTAGATGTTCTTCAGCAGCATGAGGTATGGATACTGACAGCTCCATCAACCGTGATCATCAGGACTGGAACAGTTGTTGTTTGATTGTTCTACACCATGTTTCATTCGTGGTTAGCCGTTGATATGTACCTGTGCGGTCGACCCCAAATGTGTGTTGTGTTTTCAATATTGTAATCCTTACTAATGCAAATACTATGTTTCAGGCAGTTGTTGAATCGTCAACCCACGCACTTGATGCGGAGCCTGACATTCAAGTAATTCTGGTGGAAGCGGGACCATGCGGATACGAATCGGCGCAACAACTTTCGGAAGTGCGCACCACATTGACAACAGCCCTAGATATTCTTCAGCAGCATGAGGTATAGATACTGACAGCTCCATCGAGCGTGATCATATAACGTGATTCCATTTGCTATACTTTCTTCCCTATTAACGCAAGTACTGTGTTTCGGGGAGACGATGGAGCTTCCACTACAATCACAAGATCCCATTTAGATGATGCAGATGTAAAGAAATCGGAGAAATAAGTCAATTAAATCTGATCATATTTAAATATTCCTTGATTCTTTTAGACAATGCAACATTTGTGGTTATCTCCTTAGATGTACCTGTGCCGTCGACCCCAAGTGTGTGTTATGTTTACAATATTGAAAACCATATTAACGCAAGTACTGTGTTTCAGGGAGTTGCTGATGCCTCCTCTTCACTACAATCATTCGTGGCAGTCCATGCAGAGCCAGAGGTATGGATACTGACAACTCCATCGAACTAGGTCATCAGAGCTTGAATACTTGTCGTTTGATTGTTCCACGCAATGTTTAAATCGTGTTTGGCTATTGAGATGTACATGTGTGTTCGTCCTCACGGTTGTTTTATGCTAACAATATTTTGATACACAGTAATGAAAATACTATGTTTCAGGGAGTCGATGGAGCCTCATTCTGTGCTGTCTATGCGGATACAGAAAATATAGTCGTTGCAGCGCAAGAGGAAGGGGAGACATGCGGATACGTATCGGAGCAACAGCGTGCAGATGTTGAAGGTCGAGTCAAAAAAGTTGCAAAGAAAAGAAACAAAAATAAGGTTAGTTACAAACAGTTCATAACTTTAGAAAAAATGTTGTGCTGGGGACTATTTTATGTTTTTTTCAAGTCAATTGTACTATACTTTATCTTGTGTTTAAACTGAACATCCCTTTTCCAATCTGTCCTCTAGTTACCCGTGGGTCTACGAGCTATACATACACAGACAGTGAAGCGAATGAGAGATGTTGCTTGCCAGACCATTTACACTATGGAGGCTATGGAGGAACTATTAATTCAGACGCGGCGTGTTGAGACTCGGGATGCTCATGTCCAATGTACAGAAAATGAAATGAATGTGTCCGGAGAATCCGGCAAAGTTGTATTGGACCATTGCTACAGTACGACCGCACCACCGCAACAACATGATACTGGATGTATTGAAGATAGCTCTGAAGTAGTCGCAGATCAATTCACACACTCTACACCCGCCAAACAATTGCCACCAAAAAAGCTGTCGACATTGTTGTGTTCTCCCATAAATTTTGAAGTAGCAGATGTTGAAATGACAGAGAATGAACAAGCAGCAGCATTCACCGACGCATCAGAACTTGATAGCAGCGATATTTCTTTCAAATGTGGTGATATGCCCTCAACGTCACAGGCCGAAACAACTTTGACGCAGGATCACAGTCTAATGAAAGAGGACAAGTACATAATATTCGACAGTTGTTTGATAGATATTATAAGTATGCTGAAATGTGGGCATTCCGACAGAGGGAAAGTATGTGGGAAGCCATTGATTCATGTGACTCGTCAAAAACAAGGCAGTAACGTCACAATACATGCCGCCTGTAGATTACATCATACGTTCTCGTGGTCTGCACAACCGATGCTGGGGAAACTGCCAGCAGGCAATCTACTGTGTGCAGCTGCATCACTTTTTAGTGGCTCCAGTTTTAGAAAGTTAAAGTCTTTCTTTCAGTTTGTGGGACTCCATTTCATTTCAAAAACTCAGTACTACAAATACCAACATGATTATCTGTTTCCGGCCATTAGTGATACTTGGAAAATTTAACAATTGTCTCTAGCAAGTACATTCGAAGGCAAACGATTCAGGCTAGCCGGCGATGGACAGTGCGACAGCCCTGGATTTTCTGCCAAGTACTGCACCTACCACTTTCAGGACATGGATAGTAAGAAAATTGTGAGTTTGGTGGTTGTGCAGGTAACACAATGTACATCCTCAGTGGCCTGGAGAAACTAGGATTTATAAAATCAGTGGAATATCTGCAATCGAGGGGAATGCACATCGACCTCATAGCCACGGACAGACACATTTCAATTGCCAAGACAATGAGAGAGCAGTTCCCACATATTAAACATCAATTTGACGTATGGCATCTTGCTAAATCAATCAATAATAAAATCTCGGCTGCAGGGAAAAAAAAAGGTTTGGAAAGTATTTCAGAGTGGTCCCAGTCTATCAGCAACCATCTTTGGTGGAGCTCCAAAACTTGTGAAGGGTCAGTGGTAATACTACTTGAAAAATGGCGGTCACTGATGCACCACTGTACCAACGTGCACCGCTGGTCAGAAAACCTACATTTCCACCAATGTGAACATGGCCGTTTGTCCCCAGTGGAGGAACGGAAGAAGAAGTGGTTGAATACATCTTCACCGACACACAAAGCCATTGAGAAGATTGTTTTCAATAAAACTCTATCAAGAGATTTGGGGGGACTGACAGAATTCTGTCATACAGGAGGTTTGGAGGTGTTCCACAATATGTGCCTAAAGTACAGGCCAAAGCGCTTGCATTTCAGCATACAGGGCATGAGACATAGGACTCTACTAGCGGTCTTGGCCCATAACGAGAATCTCGGCAGTGAGCAATCTAGGACTAAGGGTAATGTAAGGATGCCTCGCTACACTAAGGCCTTTTCAAAAAGAAGTAAGCAATGGGTGATCAAACCAGTCTATGAGGAAATGGAGTTCGACTTTGTCAAAAGCCTTATTGTTGCTGTATTAGAGAAGCACAGATATGGAATTTTGAACGTTTCTGTGCAGAGCACTGATCCATTGCCACCCAACATTGCCACTGTGCCATGTCCACCCAAAGGAGAGCTGGTTGTGAAGTACAAATCCTGATTCAAATAATTGTAATACGATTGTCTTTTTGTAAATAAATGTTATTGTACAGTGTGCATACAAAGTACGCTAACTCTAACCCCTACCTTCCCCATCCTGGGTGCTGAACAACCTGGGTGTCATCTTTGAATTCTCTCTCTATTCACCTCATATTGCTGACCTTGTCTATATGTGTATGTATATATTTTTGTTGATGTAACTAATTTTCGCAATCACTTCTAAAAGCTGGGCACTGTTAACCGAGGGGAGGCATGCATATTGCAAATAATAAAACAAACAATAAATCTCAGTTTCAGCTCAACTCCTCGGCTACTTTATACTTTGCCTGACCTTCCCCAAAAAATTAAAAGTCTCAATAGTTATGGTTCTTTGGGGCTTCAAAGCTCGCAGACAATGAGGACAAAATTGGGGGCCTTAGAACGCGCCAAGCGAGCTGTTGCAGATGGGAGAGAAGCCAGTTTGCATTTGCACATTGAGGCGCACTACATAGATGATTCGAAACTTCAAGTTCTCACAGATGGCTTTACTACGGGATGTTGCAAAGAAAGAATGTATGCTAATTTCTAGTGAAGGTCAGCGGCTTTGATTTTCAGCTCGCGCCCTGAAGAGGCCCACAACTCGCACTGGCAGTATAAGGTTCTATTGTTTTTGACCATGAGAGACAGGGACCATGCCGAAAGAACTTCATTTGAAGGGGGGGGGTGCAATAACGTAAGAGACGATAAGGCAGAAAATTCTGAAACTAGACCGAGTTTCATGTTAGTTCAGTATACGAAAAATCGTTGTCAAGAAGCACAGTGGGATTTACAGACAGCATTACGCAGAGACACAATGGAAATTGCAAATATAATGTAAGTAACTCTTTAGACGCTTTTATACCGGAATGAAGAATTAATGAATGGATGCATGAATAAATGAATGAATGAAGAGCTTTGAAAACGTTTGTGGGATCGTCCTTGTAGCGGGCACATGGGCATGCAGGTCCACATTCCACACGCATGTAGACAAAAAGTCGTTTCTCATTGTGTACTAACCTCGATTTATTTCGTTAGTTTTCGCATTGATTTTAGAGCCGAACATACTCCATTGCACTATCCTTGAAAGCAAATAGTTTCAGCTTGGCCGTAATAAATAAAATGAATAATATTAATAAAGATCGGCTGGCAAGACTAATTATACATTTTATGTTTTCAAAACAGGTATATCCTTCCCTTTTGCCACTGCCACCAGTTTCAGAAACCAGCAGATGTTTTTTTTTAACCGCCAGCTGCAGCTTAATGTAAACAACTGCACAATCCTGATGATCTTATGGGACGATCGCCAAGGGCCCATATGCCCTTACGCGGTACTAGCGGTTAGAAGCAACATATCAACCTTTACGCTGGCCTAGTGTCAGGAATCGGCCCGGGAGTCGCAGGAGTCTAAATAGGCTAGCTCCGTCCCCGCCGTCTCAGAGAAAACAAGGTCAGGCTACATTGTATCAGCGGTCACGATCCACTCGGTTACCTCGTATTAAAGGCTTAATCCACGGCCATAAGAACTTGGTACAATCTCGTCCTTCAGGGTTCTTGCATTGGCGGTTACCATGGAGATTAGGGCAGCGACGTCGACCCGCACCACGGCTGCCGCTCATTCAGGTCATGTGATCGCAACTTGATAAACTCTAGCCTGCGGTAAACTCGTTGCTTCTGATTTAGAATTTGGAGTTGCTACGTGCCTTGTGAATATCCTTGTTTCCCTGTTCCTTGAACCCTTGTTTTCCTGTCTTGCCCTGCTACCTTGCACCTTGAGTACCTCTTGTCGGTGCATTTCTCCCTCGCCTTCTGCCTACCTGTTCCCTTCATCTTTCCAGCCTTCCCTCGGAACTAACCCCGTTCTGCCCCACTGCTAAATTGTTGCCGAACCGGACCTCGCCAAGATTTGCCTTTGTCTCACGTTTTTGTCTTCAGAACTTTTCTCAGCTATCGACCTGGACTGCCTTATGAATTGCCACTGCCTCTCAACTTGATCAACCTGGTTTATACTCACGTGTGGATCGCATAGGATTACTTCCTGCTTCTGGGGATCCTCCTGACCAGTGCTCCTCATCAAGACTGCCGGTACACTACTCCTCTCCGTTCCCTGGTACGGACTAGAGACTGCCGTGGTACCATCAGGGGGCGGAGGCAGGAGCGTCCTTGTTTCGTCGGGGATTGTACTGCCGACCCTTAGGCGTACGCGTGCCGGCGGGAATAGTCCTACAGCCCTGTACCTGGCGGTCTTACTGGAGCATTGGTTGCCTATGGAATTCTTGTTATCAGTCCCATGGTAAGAGTATCTGTCCTATTTCATGTTTCTGTTTTTTGATGTCCCTTGTGTAAGCATTAAGGATTGTTTTTCTTGTACATTGTAATCAGCTATTTCTGCTCCTTGTGACGTCGGCATACAAAAGCATTCTGTTTGCAACTGGAAAACGGTTGCACACGAGGGAGTCTGCTGCCACGCGCGTTTGGGTCCATTCTTCCAAACAATTGATCCCTGGTGCTGGTTTATTTATATCCAGACACAGGGTTACATTGTAGGGTAGAATCTTCTTCTACACTACGAGGGCAACCTAAGAAGGCAATCTTGACATAATCAGAAGCCACTTATATCACCTCCATGGACCCAAACGATGCTCTGACCCAGATTATGCAAATGGTTACTGATTTACGGGCGGATATGACGGCAGCTCATACCGCTACCCAACAGCGCATCAATGAGATACAGGCAGGGATGGTTTCTACCGCCCCTCCTGTAGTTGACCCTATGGCCCCCTCAGGTTCAGGAATGGCTGGGTCTGGTCAGGAATCAGGTCCTGTGTTTATGACAGCTCATTTCCCTCTAGCCCAACCAGAAAGGTTCACTGGAGACCCTCGTACTTATCGTACCTTCCTGAATCAGTGTCGTCTGCATTTTTTATGTAGACCAGGCATGCGCCGCCAACGTTGGGGTATTTGGTCGCGGTGGAGACTGGGCTGCCATTAGCCGCCCATCACGTCCCACCGCGCACCTTGAGCAGCAGTCTAGTTGTTCCCGCGGCGTCCGCCGCGGTATGCCTTTTTCTTTCTGTCTCACCCGGAAGTCTGCGTGTTGCAACCCTTTCGCATCAGGCTCCGGGTGAGACGCTAGCAGTTTTCTCTGTCCCGTGTTTCCTTCGTTTATTCCTCCGCCTGACTTCCTTTCCTGTTTTGTCCCTGTTTTCCTTGTTTTGTTTTTCTGAAGTTTGTTTCCCTCGTTCGCACTCCCGACTTTCTCTCCTTTCCGGCCCCTTCCTTTGTGTAGTTTTTCCAGTACCTTTTGTTTCTTTTTCCCTCCTTAGTATTTTTTTCCACGTTTCTCCACTCCTCCGTGCCTTCTTTATTTACGCGGCACATACCAGCGCATTGGACCTTCAGACTTGGCTCATCCCTACGCACCAGTCCTGCATACTTGCCACATCTCTACTAATTGGACCTACTTACACCAGCTTGGATAGGGTTTTTTTTATGCCATCAGGCTTTTTCCCCCATTTGGCTTGCTCCGGCATAGAGGTCCCCACTAGACCTCTTTGTACCAGGTCAGGGTGGCTTCCTCCCGGGGTAGGCCCTATCCTCCGACAAAAAAACAGCTTGGTGGAAGAAGAGACTTGAACAGCCCGAGGAAACCAACGTCACAGGTGAGGAGGAGGTCAGAGGGTTGGAGTTAGAAGAGGAAGAGGGTAATTTGGAGGTTGGCTGTGATAGTTTGCAATGCCCAAAAGAAACCATGGCTACCCCAGAACAGCTTCAAGAGCTGATTCAAGCAGTTCAGGGAATGAATGTCGAACTGC
Source organism: Ambystoma mexicanum (assembly GCF_040938575.1). NCBI lineage: Eukaryota > Metazoa > Chordata > Amphibia > Caudata > Ambystomatidae > Ambystoma > Ambystoma mexicanum. The sequence continues at coordinate 691,167,163 of NC_090938.1, forward strand.
AGAATGTCAAAGCTGAAAATGCCGCACTAAGACAGAAGATTACGGCCCGAGAATCAAGGGAGACAGATCTCCCCCCCATGTCTTTGTCTTCTGGTAAATATGATGGATCGCCGAAACGCCGCAAGGAATTTCTCGAATCCTGTGCTATTTATTATGCCTTTCGACCACATACTTTTGCCAGTGCTCACACCAAGGTGGGGTTTATGATCTCGAATTTAACAGGAAATGCCCTGGCCTCCCCACTGGTGACCAGCAACAATCCGGTACTCCAGGACTATGACGCCTTTGTCACCTTGTTGAAACAGACTTTCGAACAGGCTGAGATAACTCATGTTGCCGCAGAAGAGCTGCTAGACGTTCAGCAGGGCAGTAGTGATCTCAGGAGCTATATCTCATCCTTTAAACGCCTAGCGACTGAGGCCGGGTGGCCGGAACACGCACAATTTATAATCTTCCGCCGCGGCCTAAAAGAAGAATTGAAGGACGAACTGGCTCGCATAGCGCTACCTACCTCCCTATCAGATTTGATGTCTACAGCACTTCAGATAGAATTTCGCCTCAGCGAGCGGCGGGCTGAAAGACGAAAGCTTCGCACCCCAGTCAACTCACCCTCCTCTGGAACCCCTCCTCATCAACCGCCCTCAGCGTCATGCAAGGAAGAACCCATGCAGATAGGAGCCGCAAGAGCCCCATTAACTCCTGAAGAACGAAGAAGACGGCGAGACACGTGTCTCTGTATGTATTGCAGGTCAAATGCTCATCTTCTGCGAAATTGTCCAGAGGTCCCTCCTCGTAGGTCGGGAAACGACAGACCTCGGAACTGAAGGGGGCAGGTTTCCAAGGTATATCTCCTTGTCCCTATGTAACCCTTGCAGTCACTCCTCAATTAGATACTATGAACTCTCGTTTGATGGTAGTATCTCTACAGCTACAAAGGTCTACCAGAAAGCTAACAACTCTAGCCCTCATTGATTGTGGCGCTGCTGGAGTTTTTATGGACACCGTATGGGCCGATCGACAAGGACTCCCTTTAGTTCAATGCGAGGATGCCCAGAAGGTAGAAGGTGTTGATGGGACCCCACTTTCCTCTGGTCCTATCACTCACACTACAGAACCACTCACTGTGGTTATTCAACATCATACTGAACATTTGAAATTCGATCTCATTCGAGCAGCCCACTTCCCGGTCAGACTGGGTATCCCATGGCTGATAAGGCACAATCCCTCTATATATTGGTGCAGGAATACCATTACCTTTGAGTCTGGATTCTGTAAGGAGTATTGTATGCCTCACCGGTCGCAGGAAGTAGTGAAGATTCTCTCGCCCGAGTCTGCCGCCACTTGTGACATCTGTTGCATTCCATCTGAATTAGAGGAGTTCCACAAAGTCTTTGTTAACAAAACCATATTGGAACTGCCCCCGCATCGTCCAGAGGACTGTGCCATAGAACTCGCCCAAGATGCATTAGTCCCTTTCGGGCGGATGTTTCCGCTGTCTCTCACAGAGAAGGAAGCTCTACGAAAGTACTTGGACGCCCACATGGCCAACGAATTTCGCCTCAGCGAGCGGCGGGCTGAAAGACGAAAGCTTCGCACCCCAGTCAACTCACCCTCCTCTGGAACCCCTCCTCATCAACCGCCCTCAGCGTCATGCAAGGAAGAACCCATGCAGATAGGAGCCGCAAGAGCCCCATTAACTCCTGAAGAACGAAGAAGACGGCGAGACACGTGTCTCTGTATGTATTGCAGGTCAAATGCTCATCTTCTGCGAAATTGTCCAGAGGTCCCTCCTCGTAGGTCGGGAAACGACAGACCTCGGAACTGAAGGGGGCAGGTTTCCAAGGTATATCTCCTTGTCCCTATGTAACCCTTGCAGTCACTCCTCAATTAGATACTATGAACTCTCGTTTGATGGTAGTATCTCTACAGCTACAAAGGTCTACCAGAAAGCTAACAACTCTAGCCCTCATTGATTGTGGCGCTGCTGGAGTTTTTATGGACACCGTATGGGCCGATCGACAAGGACTCCCTTTAGTTCAATGCGAGGATGCCCAGAAGGTAGAAGGTGTTGATGGGACCCCACTTTCCTCTGGTCCTATCACTCACACTACAGAACCACTCACTGTGGTTATTCAACATCATACTGAACATTTGAAATTCGATCTCATTCGAGCAGCCCACTTCCCGGTCATACTGGGTATCCCATGGCTGATAAGGCACAACCCCTCTATAGATTGGTGCAGGAATACCATTACCTTTGAGTCTGGATTCTGTAAGGAGTATTGTATGCCTCACCGGTCGCAGGAAGTAGTGAAGATTCTCTCGCCCGAGTCTGCCGCCACTTGTGACATCTGTTGCATTCCATCTGAATTAGAGGAGTTCCACAAAGTCTTTGTTAACAAAACCATATTGGAACTGCCCCCGCATCGTCCAGAGGACTGTGCCATAGAACTCGCCCAAGATGCATTAGTCCCTTTCGGGCGGATGTTTCCGCTGTCTCTCACAGAGAAGGAAGCTCTACGAAAGTACTTGGACGCCCACATGGCCAACGGATTGATCCGACCTTCAAGATCTCCCGCAGGGCCCCATTGTTTTTCATCCCCAAGCGCGATTCCGCTGAATTGAGAACTTGCATCGATTATCGGGGCCTCAACAAGGTCACGATAAGAGATAGGTATCCTATGCCTCTCATCGCCGACATCCTGGAGGCAGTGCAAGGTGCCACCATCTTTTCCAAGCTAGACCTGCGTAGTGCTTACCATCTTCTCCGAATACGCGAGGGAGATGAATGGAAGACGGCATTCCGAACACCTTTTGGGCTCTTCGAGTATCGGGTTATGCCCTTTGGCTTAGTGAATGCCCCAGCTGTATTTCAGCGCTTCATGGATCGACTGTTCTCTGATGTCCTTTTCATCTTTGCGGTTGTTTACTTAGATGACATCCTGATTTTTTCTCGATCCTTACAAGAACACGACCAGCATTTTCGAAACATATTAGATCGCCTTCGGACCAACCGCCTTATTGTGAACCCCGAGAAGTGTGTTTTCAAGACCAACTCAATTTCCTATCTGGGATTTATACTATCTAAGGAAGGAATTTCTATGGATCCTAGGAAGGTATCTGCCATACTGCAATGGCCCACACCCACCTCTTTGAAGGATGTTCAACGGTTCCTTGGTTTGACAAATTTCTACAGGAAATTCATCAGTCATTTTTCTCGAATAGTGTTACCAATAACGGCTTTACTCAAGAAAGAAGCCGGCTCTTTTTTTTGGACTGACCAGGCGAACAACGCTTTTGAGCAATTAAAGAGGTTGTTTTGCTCTGCTCCAGTGCTTCGCCAACCCGATCAGACTAAACCGTTTGTAGTAGAGGCCGACGCCTCCGCCGAAGCTTTGGGGGCCGTGTTACTGCAAGAACATCAGGGAATTGAGTACCCGGTGGCCTATCTCTCTAAGACCTTGTCGGTGAGTCAGAAGAATTATTCAGTTATTGAGAAGGAACTGTTAGTGCTCAAGACGGCCTGTGAGGAGTGGAGGCACTTGTTACAGGGTAGCGCATCACCCTTCATTCTGCGTACCGATCATAAGAATTTGAAGGTTCTCCGGGGGATGGATTGTATCAATTCCAGACAAGCACGATGGGCTCACTTCTTTAGTCAATATGACTTTGTAATAACTTACATCCCTGGCTCCCAAAATGGTCTCGCCGATGCTCTTTCCCGGCGGAATTCCCCAGGGGTGGGTGCCACTCCTCCAGCAGAAGTCCTTATTCCCCGCAATAGGATAGTGGGTATCATATCGACATTCTTGCAAGAGGTGAAATCTGCGACCACGGGGGGTATGGAAGACCTGTTGCCTCCAAATAAGAGACAAGAGCTGAGAAGGACAGGGGGGCTCATTTGGTACAAACAGAAGTTGTATGTTCCCACACAAGCCTTGCGATTGAAGGTTCTGGGTTGGTGTCACGACCATGTGACAGCCGGTCACCGAGGACAGAAGGGCACATTGGAGCTAGCATCACGTACGTTCTTTTGGCCCTCTCTGTCTAAGGATGTCAGGATGTATTGTAAGGCCTGCCCAGTCTGCGCGCAAAGCAAGGTCTCTGTAAGTAAACCATTGGGATTACTAGAACAACCTGAAACACCATCGCGACCTTGGTCCCTTATCTCGATGGATTTTATAGTGGAATTGCCCGTGTCCCAGGGTTATACTTGTCTCATGGTCACTGTTGACTCTTTCACTAAGTTAGCCCATTTTTCCCCTTTGGTTGGCATCCCTACTGCTCCGAGGTTAGCTGAGGTATTCCTCAGGGATATATTCAGACTACATGGACTCCCTGATAGGATCATTTCTGATAGGGGGAGTCAGTTCACTTCTCGATTTTTGGACAGCCTGGTGTCATCGCTTAGAGATCAACAGAGCACTGTCTTCGGGGTTTCATCCCCAGACCAATGGCCAAACTGAACGGCTTAATGCCACTTTAGAACAATATCTGAGGTGTTACATCAATCGTCACCAAGACAACTGGGTATCCCTTCTGCCCACTGCAGAATTTGCCTATAACAATTCTGTACACTCGGCTACTAACCTTAGCCCCTTTTTCTGTACTTACGGGGTTCATCCCCGGGGAATTCTTCCCTTATTCGGTTCCCCGACCAACATACCCTCAATTGAGTCCACATTAGCAGACATCTCCACCGCCCATAAGAGCGCCCGGGTCAGTTTAACCTCGGCTAGGGAAAGGTATAAGACGCAAGCCGATCGTCATCGTCAGCCCTGTCCCCTGTGGAAGGAAGGGGACCGCGTATGGCTATCCACTAAGTACCTGCCTCGTTGGCTACATCCTACAAAATTGTCCCCCCGTTTCGTGGGCCCGTTCAAGATCACACAAAGGATAAATCCTGTAACCTTTAAACTCAGGCTTCCCAAGGACATGCGTCGCATACATCCAGTTTTCCATTCTTCTCTCCTACGCTCTGCTGATCCCAATATTCCCAGGAACAGAAATCTACATCTCCCTTCGGTTCCCGAACCTATTCCTAAAGAATACGAAGTTTCCCACATTAGGGATTCCAGATTTAGAAAGGGAAGACTGGAATATCTAGTGGCCTGGAAGGGATATCCCCGTTCTGAGGATTCCTGGGAATCGGGGTCCATTGTTAATGCCCCCCTTCTTACCCAGAGGTTCCATTGTTTCCACCCAGGTAAGCCTGGGTGGTCCAGGTATAGAAGGGGGCATACTGTCATGCGCCGCCAACGTTGGGGTATTTGGTCGCGGTGGAGACTGGGCTGCCATTAGCCGCCCATCACGTCCCACCGCGCACCTTGAGCAGCAGTCTAGTTATTCCCGCGGCGTCTGCCGCGGTACGCCTTTTTCTTTCTGTCTCACCCGGAAGTCTGCGCGTTGTAACCCTTTCGCGTCAGGCTCCGGGTGAGACGCTAGCAGTTTTCTCCGTCCCGTGTTTCCTTCGTTTATTCCTCCGCCTGCCTTCCTTTCCTGTTTTGTCCTTGTTTTCCTTGTTTTGTTTTTCTGAAGTTTGTTTCCCTCGTTCGCACTCCCGACTTTCTCTCCTTTCCGGCCCCTTCCTTTGTGTAGTTTTTCCAGTACCTTTTGTTTCTTTTTCCCTCCTTAGTATTTTTTTCCACGTTTCTCCACTCCTCCGTGCCTTCTTTATTTACGCGGCACATACCAGCGCATTGGACCTTCAGACTTGGCTCATCCCTACGCACCAGTCCTGCATACTTGCCACATCTCTACTAATTGGACCTACTTACACCAGCTTGGATAGGGGGTTTTTTATGCCATCAAGCTTTTTCCCCCATTTGGCTTGCTCCGGCAGAGAGGTCCCCACTAGACCTCTTTGTACCAGGTCAGGGTGGCTTCCTCCCGGGGTAGGCCCTATCCTCTGACAAAAAAAACAGCTTGGTGGAAGAAGAGACTTGAACAGCCCGAGGAAACCAACGTCACAGGTGAGGAGGAGGTCGGAGGGTTGGAGTTAGAAGAGGAAGAGGGTAATTTGGAGGTTGGCTGTGATAAGACCTTCCTCGTTTCCTGATTCAAAAACCAAGGTGGCTTTTCTCTTGTCCCATCTTGGTGGGACTGCAGCATCATGGGCTAACCCCTTACTTGAACAGGGTAGTCCATTGTTGTTCGATTGTGATGCTTTGATTGCGGCAATGAGTGGCGTATTTGATACCCGGTACAAGACCCAAGCCACGGATATTGAGCTTTTGAAGTTACATCGGGGCGATTCCCCGTTGTTGGCTTATTTGGCCCGGTTTAATCAACTTGTGGCTGAAACCAGGTAGCCTGAGGACAAGAAGGCCTCTATGTTCTATCATGGACTATCCGACTCCCTGAAAGATACCTTGTCTACGGTACCTATTGTACCCACAACCTTTCCGGAACTCTTAGATATGGTTCTTCAGATCGACTCAAGGAGAGCCGAAAGAAAAGGAGAAAAAAGGGCTTCTACACCCTTGGCTATGTTACCTCCAGCTCCCGTTCAGGGGGGACCGGAACCAATGCAAATTGGAGCTATTCGGGGCCCTTTAACTCCTGAAGAAAGGGAGATCCGAAAGAAGAACAACCTTTGTTTCTATTGTGGTTCGTCAGAACATCTGTTAAAAACCTGCAGTAGGAAACCCAAGCGTCAGGGAAACGCCAAAGCCCGGCAGTAGAGGGAGTCACTCTGCCGAGCTCACCATTCCTTGACTCCATGACTAAGAGGCCTTTCCTTGTTCCTACCCGTTGCGCCCTGGCCCCGGACCAGGAATGGTTAATTGATGCGGTTTTGGATTCTGGAGCCACCGGTAATTATGTTGATGAGGCCTTCGCTAAGAAACTAGGCATCCCAGTAGTTACCAAGTCCCAACCAGAAATGGTTAATACTGTGGATGGTTCGATACTGCTTTCTGGCCTAGTTACGGAACAAACGGTGGATTTAGTGCTGACCACCTGCCAAGGTCATGAAGAGACGATTAGTTTCGATTTGATCGCAGCACCACAATATCGGCTAATCTTGGGTCTACCTTGGCTGAGACGTCATAATCCTGTGGCAGATTGGAACTCAGGGGAACTGGAATTTGTGTCTGCCTATTGTGAGACCTCATGTTTTTCCTCGATTCCCGAATCAAAGAATCCGTGTCGATCATTGCTGCATGGCGTCTCCACTATCGGAGCCATTGTTACTACACCATTACCCGAAGAATATGCTGCCTTTGGGGATGTATTTGATGCGAAAGGAGCAGAAATCCTCCCTCCTCATAGGCCATATGATTGTCCTATCGATCTAATTCCTGGGGCCAAAATACTTGTCGGTCGTATTTACTCACTGACGCAAAAGGAGGAAGGTATTCTAAAGGAATATATCGATAAATCCCTAAAAAATGGATTTATCCGCCACTCACGTTCACCGGCTGCTTCTCCAATGTTTTTTGTACCCAAAAAGGAAGGGGATCTCAGGCCATGTATAGACTATCGTGCTCTTAACGCCATTACCATCAGAAATCAATATCCGATTCCCCTAATATCTGTCCTTCTTGACCAACTCGGGTCTTCTAAGATCTTCACCAAACTAGACCTACGAGGGGCTTACAATTTAGTCAGAATAAGGGATGGGGACGAGTGGAAAACGGCTTTTAAGACCAAATATGGTCTTTTTGAGTATTGTGTAATGCCTTTTGGGCTGTGCAACGCCCCGGCTACATTTCAACATTTCGTTAACGACATATTCAGAGATATGAGTGATCGATTTCTTGTCCTGTATCTTGATGATATTCTCATATATTCAGACTCCTATGAAAACCATGTACAACATGTTCGTCAAGTTTTACAACGATTAAAGGAGCATTCCCTGTATGCTAAACGAGAAAAGTGCATCTTTCATGTAAAATCTGTGGAATTCCTTGGGTATGACATAACAGACCAGGGAATTCAGATGAGTAAGAACAAAGTAAAAGCAGTTTTGGATTGGCCGGTTCCAAAAGATCTAAAAACATTACAGTCATTCTTGGGATTTGCCAATTTTTACCGGCGCTTTGTCCGTTCATTCTCTGAAATCGTCGCTCCGTTGACGTCCTTGACTAGCAACAAAAAGGTTTTTGCCTGGGATCAAAAGGCTCAAGACGCTTTTGAATCCCTCAATTTAGCTTTCACTACGGCCCCAGTACTCCAACATCCTAACCCACTTCAGCAATTTGTGGTCGAGGCGGATGCCTCCGATACGGCAGTAGGAGCCGTTCTATCACAGGCCTGTCGTGACTCTACGGCACTACATCCTGTAGCCTACCACTCCAGGAAACTCTCCGTTCATGAACGGAATTATACAATCACTGAGCGTGAACTCTTGGCCGTAAAAGACGCGTTCACCGTCTGGAGACATCATTTGCTCGGTACCCGGCTTCCTGTCCAAGTATACACTGATCATCGCAATCTAGTCGCCATTCGCTCTGTGAAATGTACCACGGCCAGACTAGCTCGCTGGCATGAGTTCTTTTCCGCTTTCAATTTCACGATCACTTATCGGCCGGGTTCTTGTAACACCAAGGCAGACGCTCTATCACGTATTCCGGGAACCGACGCATCAAAACCGGTTCCTACTCCAGTATTACTCCCCAGTCAGGTGATTTGTGGTTGTACGATCAATCCCACGTTAAGGGCTCTCCTGGAGAGTTGGGTTAAGCAAAACCCACAGGTCATTAAGGATGAGAACATCAGGGTCATGAATTTGCTACCCTATCTTCATGAAAAATGATATCTTCCCACCGACGCAACTCGTTCCATGGCATTGAATTGGTGCCATGATTCTAAGTTCTTTGCACACCCGGGGATTAGAAAAAACCATGGAATTACTGGAGAGATGGGCATGGTGGCCTACCATGAGGTCCGACACTATCCAGTACATCAAGACCTGTGCTGTTTGTGCTCAGGGCAAATCATCTCATGCAAAACCTATGGGGTTGTTGCATCCCTTGCCCGTCCCCAGGTTACCATGGACTATGATATCTATGGATTTCATTGTAGAGTTACCTCCAATCGATGGCCACAATACCATCTGGGTTGTTGTCGATTATTTGACGAAGTCTGCCTTGTTTATACCCTGTTCGGGATTGCCTTCTGCCCCAGCCTTAGCTGAATTGTTTATTTCCCATGTGTTCCGACGTTTCGGTCTTCCTAGTATCATTGTCACGGATCGGGGGTCACAATTCACTTCACGTTTCTGGAGAGCTATCACAACGTCCTTGGGCATAGAAGGCAGGTATTCCAGCGCATATCACCCTCAGACTGACGGGCAAACGGAGAGAATCAACGCAACTCTAGAACAATACCTCCGTTGTCTTCTGCTCCATTATCAGGGTTCTTGGACATCTTGTTTGGCCATGGCTGAATTTGCGTATAATAATTCCTTGCATACTGCCACAGGGGTCACCCCGTTTTTTGCTCTTTATGGACATCATCCACGTACCTTGCCATTGCCTTTGTCCGCTGGATCCAGTAACCCGGCAGCTAATTCTTGTGTCCAGTCAGTTACGGTTCTGCATACCCAAGTGAGACAACATCTGTTGGAGGCCCAAGAACTTAGTAAACAGCATGCGGATGCCCATCGTTCGGCATCTCCAACTTACTCCCCAGGTATGCAGGTCTGGTTATCCACACGGAATTTGCGCTTACCTGGTCGCAGTTCCCTCATGCCTCGGTTCTCTGGCCCTTTCACGGTCTCTGAAGTAATTAACCCGGTGGCTGTCCGTTTACAGCTTCCTTCCACTTGGAAGATCCATCCTGTCTTCCACGTCTCGCTCCTGAAACCTGTTCAAGGGGGTTCACGGTTACTAGTCCCGAAACGTCCCCTATCTGCTATTGGTTCGGACGAGTACGAGGTTCAGCAGATTATGGACACCAAGGTTCGTCGTGGTGTCCACCTCTTCCTTATTGACTGGAAGGGTTATGGGCCGGAAGACCGGACTTGGGAGCCTTTGGAAAATATACACGCTCCGACCTGTTTGCGGGATTTTTGGGTTTCCCGTAGAGGGAGGCATTCTTTGAGGCGGGGTACTGTCAGGAATCGGCCCGGGATTCGCAGGAGTCTAAATAGGCTAGCTCCGTCCCCGCCGTCTCAGAGAAAACAAGGTCAGGCTACATTGTATCAGCGGTCACGATCCACTCGGTTACCTCGTATTAAAGGCTTAATCCACGGCCATAAGAACTTGGTACAATCTCGTCCTTCAGGGTTCTTGCATTGGCGGTTACCATGGAGATTAGGGCAGCGACGTCGACCCGCACCACGGCTGCCGCTCATTCAGGTCATGTGATCGCAACTTGCTAAACTCTAGCCTGCGGTAAACTCGTTGCTTCTGATTTTGATTTTGGAGTTGCTACGTGCCTTGTGAATATCCTTGTTTCCCTGTTCCTTGAACCCTTGTTTTCCTGTCTTGCCCTGCTACCTTGCACCTTGAGTACCTCTTGTCGGTGCATTTCTCCCTCGCCTTCTGCCTACCTGTTCCCTTCATCTTTCCAGCCTTCCCTCGGAACTAACCCCGTTCTGCCCCACTGCTAAATTGTTGCCGAACCGGATCTCGCCCAGGATTTGCCTTTGTCTCACGTTTTTGTCTTCGGAACTTTTCTCAGCTACCGACCTGGACTGCCTTATGGATTGCCACTGCCTCTCAACTTGATCAACCTGGTTTATACTCACGTGTGGATCGCATAGGATTACTTCCCGCTTCTGGGGATCCTCCTGACCAGTGCTCCTCATCAAGACTGCCGGTACACTACTCCTCTCCGTTCCCCGGTACGGACTAGAGACTGCCGTGGTACCATCAGGGGGCGGAGGCAGGAGCGTCCTCGTTTCGTCGGGGATTGTACTGCCGACCCTTAGGCGTACCCGTGCCGGCGGGAATAGTCCTACACCCCTGTACCTGGCGGTCTTACTGGAGCATTGGTTGCCTATGGAATTCTTGTTACCAGTCCCATGGTAAGAGTGTCTGTCCTATTTCATGTTTCTCTTTTTTGATGTCCCTTGTGTAAGCATTAAGGATTGTTTTTGTTGTATATTGTAATCAGCTATTTCTGCTCCTTGTGACGTCGGCATACAAAAGCATTCTGTTTGCAACTGGAAAACGGTCGCACACGAGGGAGTCTGCTGCCACGCGCGTTTGGGTCCATTCTTCCAAACAATTGATCCCTGGTGCTGGTTTATTTATATCCAGACACAGGGTTACATTGTAGGGTAGAATTCTTCTTCTACACTACGAGGGCAACCTAAGAAGGCAATCTTGACACCTAGTGCCTACTTGATGGAACAGCCTTGCGGTTCAACGTGTGACAAAAGTGCTTCTTTGAACGAAAACCAACACCCTGTGTACCATAAAGGAACAGTGCGTGACTCACGATAAACTTTTACGGATTTGCGGATAGAGTTAAAAGAAAATAAATGACTTTCGGAGTTCATATGGCAATTGCTGAATATTCTGTAAACATTTAATGTCAAATAAATGTCCTTTACCAAATGTACCGTGTTGCTGTTTGATTTTGAAGTACAGTTTCATATTCCGAATTGTGGCGCGCTGTGTTGTGAGTTGATCTGTGTTGGTTTCCGGGTTCTGTGTGAAGTCGCGTAGAAGACGACTGGGCGCGTTTGCCTACGCAGCACAGAAACGTCACGGAGAGAGGCGGGGAATATGAATGTTTTGATAATGTCAGGCTCAGGGGCGGGGGATATGATTTAGTGCCGCAAAAGCATGGTCAGCCAGGGCGATGGGGGAAATGATAGGATTATCACAAAATGGCAGCTCCCTGATGCCTGTTTTCGCGTGTGTTTAATGGACGAAAACTCGGGTAAGTTCCATAGGAAATTTTTCTAAAATCGAGCAACTTAGGCTTAAAAACACATGGCCGACCCGTAGGGGCAATAACATGTTTTGACCGAACCATTCCTTTAACCTCTAACTCACAGATCCACAACCTTTGACTCTCAATATGTTTTGGACTACCAGCTCCCATCAGCCCCATACAGCACGGGTAATGGTGAGAGGAATCATGGGGGTTGTGGTCCATAACATCAGGAGAGCTGCATGTTGCAAGTTCAGCTTTATCCCACGCCACTAACCCCATAGGGTAAGCCCAAGACATCTAGCCACATAAACAGTGTAAGCCCCAGGGATTTTGCTACAGTGCACAAACCAGGCATCTAGACAAGACTTTTTGGGGTTTACGTAAAGGGCAGATGTTCAAAATATGCCGCAAAATGGTTTGTGGGAAATATTTCTTTTTTTTTCACCTCTATTACAAGCAACCCATGAGGACAAAAGTGGCATGAGGATAATCACATTTCACATGTGGTTAATCACACGAATTAACCGCAGCCTAGCTAGCAAACTTTTTAATTACTGGCCTAAATCTGCAAGTGCCCACCACAGTTTCTAGACAATAACAGATGATACCGACAGGCTATCACACTTAAAAAATGTAAAGCATGAGGGACTGTAGGTGTCCACAAACGATGTGACATTTCATTTGTATGTGGGGAATTAAAAACATTATGCAGATAAAAGAACGGCAGCATAGGAAGATACAGTAATTTATTCAGGATCAAACACCTTTGATTAAGAAAGGAAGCCAAGGTTATGATCTATTTCTTCTGGTTCCACAGTTTGTAACCTGCAACTTAAGTACATGCCCTTGGATGTTTCTTCTTCTCATCTTTCTTTTTATTTGAAATACCACTTCACATTGGTGTCCAGTTAATTTACGTCAATGTATTCCTACAAAACCTCTTTATTTGTATTTGGTTTTAACAAAGAAAACATTTACCAAACTGAATTCAACCACAACCAAAGTATACAACATTTCTACTGAAAATGTCATACAAACTTTCAACAAGAACACTGAAGAGGTCTAATAAAACCACATATAAAATCAAATTGAAAAATTACAAAAGTTACAAAAGACACAGCACTTACAACATACGATAAATCGCATTTTAAAAGTTACAGAATTACAAAAGACACAACAGTTACATCCTAAAACGTACACACTTTCATAATAAAAGACTTAAAAACTCTAAAACACAGCCCTCCTTGAGTGTAAGAGAAATATTGAAATAGCAAAATTCTCATACTTAGATTGTTGCTCAAATAATTAATTTAAAGACGTTTTTCAAAAACCTAAGAACTGTTAGTTTTAATTGGATCCTTTTACCGTTCATTATATTAAGCCAGAGACAATCAAGCGACACCCAACTAAGATTAGTAATACATTTACCAAAATATTCAAACCTTTGTTTTTTAAGGGCAGGGCAGTATAATAAAACATGTAGTAAGGATTCTTTTTCAGATAGGTTTGAGAAGAATTTACAGAAAGGCATTAATGCCTGGGCACCTTGTCTTATGGATTGAAGTTCATTTGTTAAAACAACATTCAGTCTAAAACGCATATAGTCGGTTCTTGCCTTTTTTCCTGGGAACCGCAACGGATAGGATTCCGGGGAGCCCACTTTTTTATCATAAGACACATAGTTTGGTTCTAATAATCGCATCAATGTCATAGACCAATCAAATTTGCGATTTTTTATTTTAACAAATCGCATGTTCTCCCTCAAAGTCATAGGTGAACTACCAATGTTTTCCAGGATCACACAAAAGCTGAAGCCAATAGAGAAATTGAGCAGAGTGCAGGGAGCATGAGTGCAGTCTGGGCAGCCCGGGTCAGGACAAATAAGGACACGAGATGGGAGAGCCAACCAATGCGCACTACAAGATGCAAGCTTGATGATTCTCGACTCCGCTATATTGCGGGATTATAACATCATAGAAAGAAGAGGGACTTACTACTATGGCTAGGGTTGTGCTTCAGACCCCCCATTTGGGGGTGAATGATCAGCCTAGAAAAATGACACAAAATAAAACAGAATATGAAATCTAAGCCTATTTGCAAAAATTAGGGCTCTGTAAATTCCTAAGAAAATGAAAAGCCTCTTTACTGTATGCAGTGGAAAAGGCTTTCACGGCACAACCTCCACAGAAGGACACATTCGTTGCTAAAAAAAAAAGGCTCTAACGTGAAAGCTAGCACTAAAGGAGATGTGATTCAAGAAAAAAGGGGAAAGGAACAGTGGTTGGCCAGTGTACAATCAGGAAAATGGTCGATTAAACACTACTTGATGCTGGTCAATGAGGAAGAGCCAGAAGATCCTGCGATTTGCAACCTATCCCGGTGGTCTAAATAATCAGCCACATCGGAAGACTTACAAGGGCAGCGACTGATTGACCCTGGTTTTCCACAGTTTAGAACATTTCAGCCAAAAGAGCTGGCTTGGCCAAATATTCCCACAAGCAAGGTTCTCTTAAGCTATGCCCTCAGCAATTGAACGTTTCAGACACTGTGGCCCCGGTGACGCTGGCGCATGTAGAGGAGGAAGAGCACAGCGCAATCCTTTCTACTTCTCCCCGCCTTAAGCCAGCAGCAAGACCAGGAGTAAGTTTGTACAACAGTCCGCAGAGACGGATTCATAAACAAGCAGACTACAAGTACAGGTGTACCTTCCAAATGGAGATTCGATCTAATCTGGTGTGTGTAGAGCAAATATTGGGGGGAGAATACAGGTCAACATTGAATAGACAGAATCTTTTGAGTCTATTTTCAGAGGTTCTGCGCCACAGAATGATAACCACAAGGGATCTCCTAGAAGTGGAATTTACCTCTAATTTTAGAAATGATAGTTATCTTTCATTGCACATCAAAGTTGATAGCAGTAACATGTTAGAGAAAGCCTCTTCCCTATTATCTCCAGGTTACGACATGTATGAACTGAGTATTGGACACTACTCGGGTAAACGGCTAGTTAAACCAGCACATCAAGGAACAACAATGGGGAGGAGCGCTGTGGAGCGGTGAACCATGATGGCGGACCTCTTCTAAACTCTGTGCAGACGGGGGCCCGAAACGTACATCTCTCCACCAGATGGCCAAGTCAAAGCGACTTAAGACTGTAGTTGGGACTATAGTGACATTTGTGCATCTGCACCACCACTGTAATCATGGATAGCACTTTCTCGCCGCGAATATCGGCATGCCCAACAGCGCCTCAGCGTTCGGCCTATCTATTATCCCTGTGGAGTCACGGTGCAGGCGAGAGGCAGCCAACGCAGAGGAGCCTGTCAAGAAGACCAACGAGCTGATCCGCGGCGCAGTGACCGGAGAGTGTGGCTAGCGGGAGTTCTGTTCAGGATTATCGCCTGTTCTGGACTGGACGATGGGCAGCTCCCCAACCATCTGTGCTCCCGCTCTACTGGGGTGGAGCGACGCGGGTGGTGCTGAGGTGACATACCAAGTAAGAAACGGTGTTGTTGAGCCTGAGCTCACCCCCCTTAACGGGATCTGGCGCTGCAACGGCGGGATTGGATTGTGTGCAGCAGAGTGGGTGAACTGTTGGACTAAGGCACTGTCAATTGATTGAGGCAGGGGGACACAGACTACCGGAGGAGGCCTTGAGCCGGACTGGGACTTGAGGTTGCTCACAATATACCCAGTGTGTGTTAAGGGCTGACATTGGTGCGACGAAGATGACTCCCTTTAAGGGCGCTCTGCAAAGGTTTACGTTTTCACTGCCTGATTGTGAATCATGGTAATGCGACTTGGCGAGCACACTTAACAGCCGCTCTGCTGACAAACTAGTTGCATAGAAAACAGTTGGAGTGCGCAAGTAAGATATACACTGTTGTGCTACAGGGTGTGTTCTGTGCAGTGGCTGACCGGGGATTCTTACGGGTTACTGGCATATAGACCAGCACTGCGGCCCATTGTGAAGGATTGTGAAGTGGGGTCTAGCTGGTGCTCAACCCCAAAGTGGATTTACCCATGGCTGCACATCCCCACCTCCATATACCATAAGAATGACTAAAGGTATTGGGGCCAAAAAGGGGGGAGCCATGGATCAGTTCACCACACCAATGCCGAAGGCCACTGGCAGCGCGAGCGGGGTGGTCCCTCCACCAGGGCAACGGAGAGCTCGCAGTCGGCAAACCCACCACATCTTCAGTCTATACTTGAGACGGGGCAACAGGGTTTTGCATCGGTTAACACTAAACTGGATGGCATCACAGTTGATGTGTCAACTATAAGAGCCCAACTTGAGAAAGAGACCCAGTGCATCACAGAGGCAGAAGAGCGGATTAGTACGGCAGAGGACACCGTAGAGTTGATGATGACAGCAGGGTCTACTATCACGCGAGATATGCAACAAGTTAAATCCAAATGTGAGGACCTGAAATCCCGTTCCAGAAGGAATAATGTGTGCATTATTGGTGTCCCTGAATAGGCAATAAAGGAAAACGCAGAGAAAGCGGTGGAGGAGTTGCTGCGTGACTTGCTCAGCGATCCTGGATGGTCACCACATTTCATAGTTGAACGGGCACACAGAGCGCTGACAACGAAACCTAAGCCAGGCGATTATCCATGTCCCATCATAGCACGCATATTGAATTACTGTGACAAGGACTTGATTTTGCGAGCTGCAAGAGACAAGAAGGAACTTAAAATGGGCTCAAGTATTGTTCATATGTACCCTCACTATACAGTCGCAGTGCAACAGGAACGCTGCACATTCATGGGAGTTCAAAAGTTATTATGTGAAAGACACACACTGTATGCCATGCTGTTTCCGGCATGCCTCAAGATCCAATTCAATAACCAGTCCTATTTGCTCACTGTCCCTAAATAGGCAGTGTTGTTTATTGAATCGCAGATTCCCTTACCAGCTGGGCGGGTGGAAGCTCTGTTTTGAAAAATGTGGTAAATTTGCGGCAAAGTCACTTGGTGATTGTGTCATTATTGAATTTATGAGTAGATGGTATTATCTAAGGGTGGAGAGTATGCTCATACAATGTTGGATATACGTTACAAAGGGCTGCCAGTCTGCATGGCAATGGCTGCACCCCATGCAGGTGCAAATGGGAGGTCACTTGTTTATTGACAGGGGCTATGAGCCAAGGCCTTAGTTTGGGGAGCTTTGAGGGTGGGGTTGGGGAAGTTGGGAATTTGTTATTGGGGTTGTGTTATTATTAAAAAAGCACTTGGAGAAGGTCTGTACGAGTTTAAGGGGAAGCACAAGTATCAGGACAGAGACAAAAGAATTACAATTGCACAAATGACAAACGCACCTGGACTGACCCTGGATGTTACCTTTTTATCCTGGAATGTCCGGGCATTGGGGAACCAAGTTAAAGCGTGCATGTTTATGTCTTATGCTAATAGAAAAGGGGCCATGGTGCTATTTTTACAAGAAACACATTTGATGGGGCAGCAAGCAGAGTGGTTTGCTCAAAGCTGGGGGAGTATTATACCTCATACTCCATGAGAGCTAGAAGGGTGATGACTCTTATACATCTCTCACTACAATTCACACGACTTGGCACCGAAGTGGATGAGGGGGCTGATATGTTTTGGTACATGGTGTACTTTGCGGAAGGGAGGTTCTCCTAGTTAATGTATATAGCCCCAATATTGATGATCCCAATTTTTACGAGGGAGTGTTTGGCCTATGCTAAAATATCCCATGGCCTTAATGATATTTGGGGGGAACATGAACACAATTTTGTGCACAAGAATGGATCGCACTTCTGATGCACATAGGGATCTCACCAGAGCCGCTGGGGTCATTCATACTCACATGTTGGACATAGATCTGTTGGACGTGTGGAGAACTATGCATATGAATGAGAGGGGCTATACATAATATTTGTGTGTACATGACATGCATTATCGGATTGATGTATGGTTCATGTCTGAATCCTTAATGGCAGGAGTCACATGGTGCCAGATCTCCCGCGCACCTTTTGGGACCACTCGCCCATTTTATTGTCATGGGCGGGTGGAGGCAACATCCGGGGCGCTTTAAACTGCTACATGTGATTTAAACGGATACAAAAATAATTAAAACAATTTTAAAATGTCGATTTATTTTTCTTTTTCTAATTGGGAGGGCCTGCCTTCCCTAAACACCCTCTTCCCCAGACTTCCAACCCCACCCAAACTCCCCCCACACCTTTAAACCCTTTGCCCCATTTCCCATATATATATATATATATATATATATACACATATACATATATATACACATATATATATTTTCACACATTTTTCATTATCTTTGCATTCGTTATTTTATTTGTTAAAATCACTGCATACCGCTTTAAACCAGGGGCGCTGAAAAGACCTGGTGTTTACTAACAATGTGCGGGATCAGATAGCAGTGTATAAGAGTGGATGAGAGGATTATTTCTGCACTCTCTCTGTTAGCCCCTTTGAACTTGCAGTGAACGGAGAAAAGAGGGTGGGGAGAGCCCTGAGGGCAAGAACGGAATGCAGGGTGAGCTGTGCTTTCATTGAACATGTAATTTAAATTGCTAGCTGTGCTACACCAGAGACAATTTAATTAGCAAACCTACAGAACTGCATAGCAAATTGCTATACCACACTGCTTATTTTATGCCTTGGAACTAGAGAGTTACTTGAAACCCATTTGACCCTGGAAGAAATCAAATCACCTATTAAAGACTTATCAAATGGAAAAGGCCCCGGTTTGGACGGTTTTGAATTAGTTTTACAAGGAGTTCAATGATACACTAGCCCCTCATTTGTTGAATGTATGGGTTGAGGCACTCAAAACTGGGACGCTTCCTGAAACTATGCATGAAGCAATTATTCTCTTACTTTTGAAACTAGGCAACAAGGTAGATAAGTGTGGGTCATACAGACCCCTATCACTCATAGATATTGATGCCAAAATCTTCGCTAAGGCAATTGCTGCACGGCTTTCGCCACTGATGCCACACATGGTTCACAGCAACCAGTCTGGTTTTATAACTAGCAGGCTGATGGCGGCAAATGTAAGGAGGTTATATAACATTCTTGCGAGGGTCCCTGCAGATAGTCAAACCGTCACTGTGGCGTTGGACATGCAAGAGGCCTTTGACACAGTGGGCCTTATTACAACCTGCCAGTCCGGGACCGTGCAAAATCCGTGACGGCGGTAAAAACGTTTCCGTGTCCGCAAGGTTGCGGAAAAACCGTCCGATTACACGCTGTCGGTCGCGCGCACCACACGGACTCGGAAATGTTGTTACCGCCGTCACGGAAAACCCCACGGAAATGGAAATAACGCAGCCACAAGTGGCGCAAAACCCGTTTCCGCCTCTGCCGCAACGGACACGGAACCGGAAATACCATGATCGCCAAAACAGGAAACAGAGAGGCGGCCATCATATAAAAGCACAATCCATTGCCATCAAGAGCCAGCACAAGCACAATCCTAACTCTGAGAAGCCAAAAGGGACCACCAGCATGTCTGCCAGGATTCCTGCTCAGAGGCAGCGCAAACAGCGCTTCAGCGAGGCGGAGCTAACCGTCTTGGTGGAGCACATTGTGGACAATGCGGAGATGCTGTTCAGCGCCGACCAACGGCGTGCCACACAGCATCGGAGGAAGGAGGTGTGGGCCGAAGCTGCATGCAAGTGCACCGCTGTGGGCGTGGCAGTGAGGAGCGTGAAGGACTGCCACAAGCGGTGGGACGACCTGAGGCTGAGGGTACGCAACCTCATTTCCACGCACCGCCAATGCAGCAGTGGGACAGGCGGAGGCCCCCTTCCCCACTGAGGCTGCAAGCATGGGAGGAGCGTTGCAGCAGCGTCCTCCACCTAGAGGGAATCCATGGAATCAGGGAGGCTGAGGCAGGAGTGAGCCCACCTGCAGATGCCGGTAAGTGCCCAAACATGAATGCCACATGTAAATATGCATTTGTGAGTACTGGGCCAAAGGACCCATTAACAACCCCCACCCCCAGGCAGTGCATGTGTGGGCCAAAGGACCCATTAACAACCCCCGCCCCCAGGCAGTGCATGTGTGGGCCAAAGGACCCATCATGATCCGTATGGCAACCAATATCACAGAATGCATACACCAGCAATCAGATGCATGTGACTAACACTATTCAATGTACAATCTTAATGACGCATGTGATGCACCCATCTTCCACCACAACAACACTAATTGCATGCCCTTTGTGTCCCCACAGCCGTTTCAAGTGACAGTGATACTGCACAACAGGCCAGCCAATCTGCACCGGCAAGTACACAAGTCACCGCCACCACACAGGAGGATGCTGCCGGCAGTTCTGCACCTCTGGCCACATTACCAGCCACTACAGATGTGCGGCCCACCACCACCACTGACATCCCCACCGTCTCCACACTGGCTGAGTCTAGACAGGTGCCACAGGAACCTATCATGGCCACCCAACACAACACCAAAGGCAGCAGCACTGCAGAGGGGGCGGCCTGCAGTGATAACAGTGCCCCGCAAGAGCACTCGGAAACGGGGCCACAGGGGGAGATGCCCACATTGGAAGACCTGGGCTCCTTCCATGAGCTGGGGTTCAGCCCCACATCACTGGGGAGTCCCATGAGGTCGCCCACCCCATCCATGGCCGAACTGAATGCCCGCATGCAGCGGATGGAGGACCAGCAGGCTACCCTTAGCCAGCTGGTGGAGAGGCAGCTAGCGGAATCCAGGCTGCAGAGGGAGAGCTACAGCGCCTGTCGAGGTCCATCGGACGCTTTGCGAGCACTATAGTAACCCTTGCACGCCATGTGCGGGAGGGCAACGACCACACCTCCAGGCTTGTAGAGGCCATGTTGGTTGGCCAACAGGCAAATCTGGCACGGATGCCCTCAATCCCAGATTCTGCCCAATCAAACACAACCACCCCATCCAGCTCCACTACTGCCAGTCCAAGGAGGCGCTCGAGTAGGCTAACGGGTCCCTCGGGCAAGGTTGCACAGGCACAGAAGCGCACACGGAAGTGATGGCATGTGTGTGGGGCAGTGCAGGACACATGTGGACTACAAGGGTGTGAGAGGGGTGGGCACGTTTGGGTGGTGGGGTAGGTAGTTTTGGGGGTTTGAACAATGGGGTCTGGGTGGGGGTGGGCACGTTTGGGTGGTGGGGTAGGTAGTTTTGGGGGTTTGAACAATGGGGTCTGGGTGCGGGTGGGCACGTTTGGGTGGTGGGGTAGGTAGTTTTGGGGGTTTAAACAATGGGGTCTGGGTGGGGGTGGGCACGTTTGGGTGGTGGGTGGCCCCGGGTGTACAGCTTCCCTAACCAATGCACCTCCTTCCCTGTTGTTATTACATCAATACATCACCATTTCGAATCAAGACATACATGTGTGGACATTGATTTTGCAGTGCAACTATTAATTCATTGCCGTCACCATGTTCGTGCATTTCTGTGAATGTGCTGTGACTCAAAAGTAAATTCGAATCAGGGCATCCCGTGCTCTCTGGCCATCATGTGGACCCCCAGGGGGAGGCGGTGCCATCCCATCCCCATCTCCATCCCCATCTCCATCCCCATCCCCATCTCCATCCCCATCCCCATCCCCATCCCCATCTTCCTCATCTGCGTCTGGTGGCATTGGGATGTTCCCGCGCAGGCATATATTGTGCAGCATGGCACATACGAGCGTGATTTTACCCGTCTTCACTGGGCTGTACAGCAGTGATCCGCCAGATCTGCTCAGACAGCGGAAACAGGCCTTCAGCAGTCCAAATGTCCTCTCAATCATTCCACGTGTGCGGATATGTGCCCTATTGTATGCCTCTTAATGCCTGTTCCTTGGTCTCCGTACAGGTGTCATCATCCATGGCGTGAGTGCATATCCCGCATCACCTACATGGGATGTAGATGGGGGAACATGTCAGTGTTTGTTGCATCATGTCCTCATCTGCTGCTGTGCATTCTTGTATCATCATTCATTCATGCATATGTGCCATGCAGTGTATGGAGGTATGTTTTGGGCATCACGATGTATGTCGCTGACTGGATATGGGCCTACACATTAACTTGCATGTTTACTGTGCCCTGCGGGTGACATTTGATTGTGTGCATGTCACGGTGCAGTGCTGTCCACACATGGCAGAGTGACTGTACGGAAGTAGTAAATACACGTCGTCTCATTTACACGCCTCTCGTGCCTTTTGAGGCAGTGTTTCAATTGAGGGTGGGTGTCTGCAGTGGCACAGGGTTCATGGGACAGTGAAGGGATTGGCTGTGCCAGCATGTGCACGGGCACATTGTGGTGCCCTGTCATGTCTTCCTTCATGATGTTTGGCATCCGCTGTGTATTTGGTAGATGTAAGGGGGGTGATGCATGTGCGGTCACAGCGGCACACTCACAATGCTCATTGGCCTGGACACACACACACCACTTCGACAGGGTTGTGGCATTGTCAGCCAATAGCCATGTGCTTTGTCCGGCATAGCGTTCCATGTACCGTGGCAACGTGGAATTCCGCAGTACCATTGAGTCATGTGATGAGCCTGGGAAACGTGCGCAGCAGTGTGTAATCAGTTGCATGGCATCACAAACCATCTGGACATTCAAAGAGTGATACTGTTTCCTATTGCGGAACACCGCCTCAATTGCACGTGGTACTGTCAGTTCAACGTGGGTGCAGTCAACTGCGCCTATGCAATTTGGCATGCCTGCTATGGCATGGAAGGCCAACTTGGTGGCAATGACCTCGGGAAAGGTGCGGGGTAGGGCTATGTGTTCCGACACATGGCGCAACAGGGCATCCAGTACCTGTACCAGGATTTTGGAGAAACAGGGTTGTGATATGCCGTGCAGCTCACCAACCGTGTGTTGATAGGTGCCAGTGCCAAGGAAATGCAGTACTGAGACAACCTTCAAGAGGGGGGGGATGGCGGTGGGGGTGTCAATTTGGCTGCTGATGTTGTCCTCAATCATGGCGGTGATGTGCAGGATTGTTGCACGGTCCAGCCGGTATAGTGTGTGGATCTGTCCTGGGGTGAGGTTCCAGGGTGAGGCCCTGATGCGTGGTATTGCTGGCTGGCAGCGGAGTCTGGCTGGCTGGGCAATGGGGTTTGCCATAGCTGCAGGGTTGGCTGGTTGCCGCCTGCGCCTCCTCCGCCTACGCCTCCTCCTCTGCGCCATTACTGCCACCATGTGCAGTGCTGCCTGTTGGTTGAGTAAGCCCAGTCCCAGTGCTACTAGACCTGCTGCCTGCATGGTTCTGTGTTGTGTTGGGCTGGGTGTGGCCCTTTTGTAGGCTCCCAGTGGCCTGCTAGGTCCAGCTGGCCTGATTTGGTGCACCTGTGCCCTGATTCAGTTCAGCAGGCAGTGTATAACGCCATGTTCGCGGTGGCGGCGGTTCCGCCACCATGATCACGGTATTTACGCCATTTTTTTGCCGGTATTTCCGTATCCGCGCTAGTTGTGATGCTCACGGTGTTTCGTGTTGACGGTAACGGAGGGGTTTCCGTACAGACGGACTTAACGGGACCCCTATTTCCGCGGTGGCGGTTTAGGGTGGTGCTATTACCGGGGCCGCGGGTCATGATTGGGCGGACATGGAAACGGTGCCGGTATGGTTTTACCGGCAGTGTTAATTCCGGACCGAAGTACTTGTAATGTGGCCCAGTGTCTTGGCCCCTTTTATTTCTAGCGTTACTGAACTAGGGGTTTGGTCCCTACCCATTTTCCCGTGTTTGTACTAATGGTAGGTGCTCCCCAACTGTGGTGTTGGAAGGCTGTACAAGACAAGGATGTCCATTGTCACTGCTACTGTTTGCACTGGTGATCAAACCACTGGCTGACCTGATACGGGATCAGTACCGAAGCGCCGGATTGCCCCTGGGTGGGAGGCCTGAAGTCATCTCGTTGTATGCTGATGATGCCCTTTTGTACATTAGAGACCCCGAAATACACTTATCGAAGGTATTAGCAGCAGTTGTGGAGTTTGGCCCACACTCTGGCTTACGTCTGAACTCCTCCAAATCTGAACTATTTCCACTGACAGAGGTCACACATAGACCGTTAAGACGCGGCAGGCCTGCCATGGGCAGCAAAGCAATTTCGGTATCTGGGAATCAGAGTGGCTTGCACAAAAGCTTTGACCTATTAGTTGAACTATGGTGATTATTTGACTAAGCTAAAGGCTAAATTGGTAAGATTGGCCCATAATCCACTGTCACTCGCTGGGAAACTGGCATTGATAAAGATGTTTGTTCTTCCCAAACTGTTGTACTACTTTCATAATATTCTGATGTGGCCAGGTAGAACATTCTTCTTCGAACTCCAGGGGATGTGCTCTACATTTGTTTGGGCAGGGGGAGCCGTGCGCATGAGGTGGGCAGGTTTGACTCAGCCATATGAGAAAGGTGGTTTAGTAGCTCCTGATTTCGGATTATACTACCTAGTGGGACAGCTACATTACGCTACAAATTGAAAAGGGGGGATTTAGATGTGCCTCAAGCTCGATTAAAGCGACTGCAAATAGGCTTATCTCCGGCAATACTAGTGCTCGCCAGGAACGACACTGCACCAGTATGATAACAATCTACCGTTTTGGGGCATGACAGCGGTGACACCCACCACTGACAAATCCATAGAGAGAGTATGGAAAGGGGTTGGGATTCGGGTAATGGTAGACTTGTTCACTGCAGGAAAGTTTGTTGAATGGGATGAGGTGAACTTGTTAGTCGGAGTAACGACACTCCAGAGACTGCACTACTTGCGTTTCAGATCAGCTATTGTTGGCCGCTGGCCGCAGTTCCAATCTAAAACTAGCTCACATGCATGTCTGAAGTACATATTGACACAAGGGGGAGGCAAGAAAAGCATTTCGACTTCATACAAGCTAAGGCAAACAATGTTGAGCAGCGATGGGCCAGACAATAGGGTTAAATGGTCAGTAAATTTGGGGGTTGAGATCTCTGAAGCATGCTGGAAACGTCACTGTCAATTGATAAAAAAAGGGGTATCAATGAAATATAGACATTGCCTTCTCCATTTTAAAATTGTAAACTTGTTGAACTACACACCGGCCATACTGTCGAAGTGTGCCTCCTCTGAAGTTAAGCAGTGTCCTAGATGCTGCTGCCCAGGGGCTGACATAGTGCACAAGTTATGGGACGGCCCCAGAATAGCCGATAACTGGAAGGAGGTTACAGACATATTGGATGATATAGTGGGGCAAAAACGCATTGTACACGGGTACAATGTATACTCGATTATACTGAGAATGGGTAAGGTACAGAATAAATTGTTAAAGATGGGTTTATTAATGGCTAAAAGAAGAATATTGCAACGCTGGACAAGAAGGAGACCCCAACGGGGCAGGATTGGCTGCATGAGATGATCTGGGCTAACAACACAGAAGAACTTTACATGTCATCCATGCGAGAGACTCATTGCCTTAAAGATATATGGCAGGACATCCACTTATTTTTGGCCAACGCTACTCAGGACTGATGTACATAATATGTGGTTGGTGTGCTGTCCTTCGTGGCTAGAAGAGTCTTCATTCACGGTTCCTACTCCTTGCGCCTTAGAGTATATTTGATGGTGTGTTTGTAATGGATCGCCATGCAGCAATCACTTTATGTTATATCAGGTGCTTGTTTATATTGTGTTCTCTTCTCCCATTTAGTCTCTTTTTCTCAGCAAACTGTGCATAGTAAAGAATATATATTTTTAAAAGGCTCCACGATAACATGCAGGTAAAAATGTTGGCGATAACTCTGGACAAAAATAACGCATACAAAAGGATGGTTTGCAATGTGACTGAGTTTGGGCAATCCACAGACAAGTGGGAGGAGAAAAAAGATCACATGGCGGCGTCAGCTTTGCATGGGATCTGTAGCATGCCCGACTCCATCAAATGAGTACCAAGGAAGACTGCACTTACCTTCCTTTCATGGAACACTTGTGGACATTCTCACATTACTACTAGTACTCAAAAATCCATTAATCTGAATGCGTTCGATGTAATAACCCTCCAAGAGACTTTGCTCTTGACGAAACCCGTATTACATGGTTTTGTAGTACTCCATCGGCCGGCGCGCCAGGGATCGGCTGGCATACCAAAAGGAGGACTTCTTACAATGGTGAACTCCAAGATATCGGCTTAAATTACCCCTTTGTCTTGCAAGCAAAATGTTTGTATTGCAGTAAACTTGTCATGGAAGGAAGAATCCATTTTCTATTGCTATTTCGTTGTTTTAGAGACTGTGGGCCTCATTACGAGTCCGGCGGTAACCACGGCGATAAAACTGCCTGGTTACTGCCGGACTCGTATTACCATTCCGCCTCCGTGATTCACGGAATTACCGGGGCATTACAACCCCGGTTTTCCAGGAATCACAGAGGCGGAATGGTGTTAATCCCCATTCCCATTGAGTCCTATGGGAGTCGATGGGAATGGGGATCATGGAAACACCGGCAGCATCTCGTAATGCTGCTGGTGTTTCCTCGTCCGCCTGCAGGCGGGCGGTGTTAAACCCGCCAGGTCAGACCTGGGGGGAACATCACCTCCCGCCAGCAGGAGTTGTGATCGCCCGGCATGGAAACAACGGTGGCGGCTGGGGCCCTATCAGTAATTGTATCGACAATTGGTCCAACAGACATAATGGTGGTTGGGGATTTTAACTTGTCATGCTTATGGTCAACTCCTCCTAGTAATAGCTTGTATCAAAAAACATCCATAATCGGAGGCTAGCATCTATATACATTTTGTGGAACTTGGGGTTTGATTATGGCCAACAGTGGATTTAACTCTGGTACTCCCCTAATTCTATCTGGAGGAGAGGTCAGTCTTCTATTACAATCCAGTACGTTTATTCAGACTATCTGATTAAGGCCTAAGAATACTCAAATACTCAAAGGCAAATATTTCAAAAGGGCAGGATGGAGCAAATACAGAATGTCAGCACATAGGACAGGTATACCACGGATCATACAGAGAAAGCATCAACAAATAGACCACGTCTTTGTTTGCGGGCCTGACCATTGCTTTAATGTTCTAATGAAGCTTTAGAATCAGCACTACTTTTATGCAATTTTGGTCACCATATCCGATCGTGGCATTCATTTCACAGCTCGCTTCAGGGAAGAAACTGCTCATGTACAACGTCAACAATTTAGTTCCATAAGCCATAAATGGAATGGCAAACCAACCACTAGGATATATATATAGATATATATATATATATATATATCACAACAAAAAAACTTTGTTGAGGGGACGTTATGGTTAAGTTGCCCTACGAAAAACTTGTGCACTTCACTAAAAAAAAAAAGGTTCGCCCTCCCCATTATGGTTCAAATTAAAACCGAAAAACCCCTGAAATTCGCCAGTTATGGCAGACTGAGCCCCCATACTTGCCATCACCACTGTGAACTGCTAACAGTCACACCCAGAACATGAAAGATGTATCTCAAATGTAACTGATGACATCACTGACCATATCACATGTTTAGCCCCTTTGGTTTTCGTTCCCTGCTCTATATATATATGTACATTCAGTAAATAAACTTTGTTAACGGGATGTTATACTTCACAGTGAAACCAAAAAACACTGCACATTCCCCCATTATGGTAAGCTCAGTAACCATAACTCGCAGCATCTACGTGCATTGCTAAGACTAACACCCAGGACATCAAAGATGACATCACAAATATCATTGATGACATCACTGCCAAAGCAAGTGGGGTATGCAGTACCTTTCTCCATAACGTTCCTTGGTAGCTTAAACAAATGCGTCCATATTGACGTACGTGCCGTGATGTAGCACCTACAAAAGAACACATTACAACATAAAACGTAGCATGCCACATTGTGAAAGCAGAGAGTAAATTTGTAAAAAAAACACTGACATTTAAAAATGAGTACAGTGGTTTTATTTCACAATAAATTGAGTGAAATAATCGCCCTAAGCAATTAGTATAGTAGTTGTGTTTCACAATGAACTGTGCAAAATGATTGCCCTATGCACATTTCCATACAAGTAGTAAGTTTCTGTCTTTCGTCGACAATGAAAATGGTAATGGGCACGTTGGTTTCTTTCACACACAGAAAGTAAGCGTTGCCGCCACAGTAGTCGTTTAACTCCCACATTGACGTGCAAGACGACGTCAACCGCTGTGATCTACACCAACAGAAAGGATGGAATGTTACTTCTTTTTGCGACAGCACCGTAAAGACATAGAGGTCTAACATGATCATCCCACTGAATTATGACGCACAGACAACCAGTAATGAACAGTTGCATTTGACGGTTAAAAAAGCTGTCACTCAGCAGCTGTAATCCGTGACAATCACAATAGGGAAGGAAGTATCTGAGGGGAAAAACGTAAATAAAACGTATATCAATACGCAACCTCTGCACAAAACAAAGTTGTAACATACTTTTATTACTAAATAATAATTTAATTTGGGAAATGTACTGGCACCCTACAAACGGCGACAATGTGCAATATGACGCACAGACAACCGGTAATGAACAGTTGCATCTGACGGTTAAAAAAGGCGTCACTCCGCAGCTGTAATCTGTGACAATCACAATAGGAAAGGAAGTATCTGAGGGGAGAAGCGTAAATAAAACGTATATCAATACGCAACCTCTGCACAAAACAAAGTTGTAACACATACTTTTACTACTAAATAATAAATTAATTTGGGGTAATGTACTGGCACCCTACAAACGGCGACAATGTCCATAATGGGCGAAAAAAATTCACCGGGACGTAAACCTTGTAATGCATTACGAAAAAATATTTTTTCCCCCCAAAGTAAACATTTAATGTCAATTAGGTATATAGGCGGGAAAAATACACTTACATGATGTGGACCGGCTCCATTGCGTTAGCTGCAGTCAGACAGTATTGTAACTAATATTTCATGGTTGGTGCAAACGTTTTTGAAGCATAACCTTATCAAACTATATGTTTTTCTAACTGTTACTCCCTACATTCTTTCTGCTCTTTCCCTGCACCTCAAGGTTAAAAAACAACTGACCCTTTTGGCTGTCGACAAATATGTGGCCGTACAGAGCTCGTATTTGAAACAGAAAATGAAGTGGCCTTCACTGCGAATGCAAATACATTCTCATTTTGCAACAACATATCAGCGGCTATTCATGGGAACCGCTACTCCCGTACTCGCGCGGAACTGCTGTGCGTACGAAATAGAGCAGGTGGCTGCCTCAGATTCCCGCCAGTCTGACCGCAGTAATGTTGTTTATGTATTGTACAATGGACGCAGTAAGTTCATTTCGTACAATGAGTAGCAGGTTTCACTGTACCGTACGACAGTGCTAACAAGAATACTTCAATGTTTCACTTTCTACTACCAAGTCTCATTAACGCTCACCCTTCGAAACAGTGTTCCATAAGTGTAACAAGTGCATTGGTGTCTTCTTCGTTTAGGTATATTAGCGGTGATGTACGCGTTCAACAGAAAACTAACTAAACATGGCGGACGTATCGAAATATTAAGACGCACTTCACACTGTGCCACAACCAATCGGTGAAAGTGCAACATGGTTGTGGCCAGCACGCCACAGAATAACCAATTGCAATCTTCTCCACGGAGCGAACAGGGACGTGTGTCCGCGGAGTGGACATAGATATCACTAATTTGTAGAGACATACTTTTTAAGGGAACTACTGGTTGAATTGTCACAACGTTTACAAAAGCACGCTTTCACGACCAAGCCCCTGCCACTGCCGCAAATTTGGTTGAGGTCCATCCAGTGGTTTGGCCTGTAGCCGTGCGCAAAGTTTTCCCCCATTCAATTTAAACAGAAGTTTTGGGACCCCCCTATAACTTTGCCCCCCCTGTACCAAACCTCACTAAACTTTACAAAAAATTCAGAGTGGGCCATATACTTTTTTTACAAAGTTTGGTGAGGATTCGTCCAGGGGGAGCGAAGTTATAAGCCACCCAAAAGGTGCTCTTCCTATGGGATTAGCAACTTAACCATAACTACACGGCCACTAACGTGGCCGTGTAATGTGTGTGCATATAATATATATATATATATATATGTGTAGAAAAAGGACTGGAAACCAATCCGGGTTACATCGGCACTCCGGCTATGATGAAAGCGAAAGGCTGGATGTCTTCAATAAATCCACACAGACTTGTGTTCCGTGCAGTCAAAGTGTCCTTTATTGTTTAAGATACATGGACAAAGGAGGCAGCAACGGTCTTAGGTGCAAGAAAGGAACGACGCGTTTCACTCGGGCTTCGTCTGGTATGTGACATAGAGAGAGGACTGTGGTATTATATAGACAAGTATATGAGTCCTTTTTCAATGTTTTGCACTAAAATAAGGTAACAAGTGGTAGACAAAAATGCAGCCATGTTGGAACCTGCATAACAACACATCTCAGTGCATTTATAAGAGACACTGCGTTTTCATAAACAGTGTAGCGGTTCGAAACATGTTTGTTTGATCAAACCAAATGTCCCAAGTGGGTAAGGGGTGGACAGAAAGCCTGAAATTACTGATATTGAATCACTGATATTAAATCATGTGGTTTCATCTTGGTATTTGCCAATGTCAATAAAATTAGGTAAGACGATCGTACACCGTTTTCTATTGTGCTGGGTTTGTTTAGTTCAGCCCAAGTGGGCCGACACAGTGTCTCAACATGGACTGAAGTGTGCTCTCAAAAATTGTTTTACAACATACATGCTGCAGACATCAAAATTGAGATATGCAGATGTTTTATAGGTAATAAAGTGCTGCATGCTTTGTAAACATTGAAGGACGGTTGATTGATAAAGTGCTGAGTGCTAACAATAAAGTGCATGGTATAAAGTGCATATTGCAAAATCGCAAGTGATTGGGAATTAAATCTAGAGGCGGTACTTAACCCTTGCGGGTGCCTCTAATGTGTATTCTATCCCACTCAGATCTCTGTATATCATAAGTATCAAAAATGTTAATATTAATGGGCAGTGTGTTACCCTCGCGGGCGCCCAGTTGCTGTGACATGAGGCTGTATATGACCCTTGCGGGTGCCTCATATATCGGTCGATTCCACTGTGCATAACTATACTTAGAAGAGACATGCGATCCATGATATATATTATGAATATTCATAATAAAACATATAGGTGGTCTAATATGTACACATAGGCAGTGTGTTACCCTTGCGGGTGCCTATATATTGTGACTGTGCCAACCTATATATTTAGCAAGGTAGTAAAGAGTAATTAATGCAAATGCAAGAATAAATATTGCCTTCTAAAATTGTTGTACGGACATATCTTGAAAAAAGTTTTGAAAAAAGTTTTAAAAAGAGTTAAGTTGCTTGATGTTATATGTTAAAATTACTCCTTATAATTCAAGTACAAACGATTTAAGGTGCATAGTGCTGGATGTCACATTCATGTGTTGGTGTTTTATGCTTAAAATTTTTTTTTAGTGGATATAGAACATGATATTTTTAACATTCAAATTATTGCCTTCTCCCATACTTCAAACCCATCGGTTACATTTAAAACAATCCTGCAGTTGATGCACATTGTTTTGAGGGAACTTGCAATACAATTGACAACTAAATGATAAATGCACTTTACATATTGATAAAAACAGCACTTGGTAGAGCTAAAGATAAAACATCCTCTCCCTGAACTAAGTTGCTAATTTAAAATGATTGGTGATATAAAAGAACACACAATCAAAGTGAAAAAATGCTTGCAGGGAAAACCGTGTAGGGATGCATAGGCGTCCAAATTAGACTCAATTTCCTAAAAACCTTATTTCATTGTACATATCCACCAAATAGACAAGATATACAAAAAATGCAAATAATATATATAGAATTTTCAAAATGCAGAAAAATGCAGAAAAATTGGAAAAATTTGGAAGGGCTCAGGTCTATGAATGATTAAGATTTGAAGTCTTTAAATGTTTAGGATCCCAAAAATGCATATAGTTCTTCGTCACGATTGTGACCTCCTGGATACTTGGTGTTAAAATCTACTATATATCTGGATTCCATTTGTCTGAGTATTCGCAGTCTGTCCCCTCCTCTTGGGTGAATTTTAGCTGAGTCAATAATGAAATACTTAAAAGAACTGATGTCATTTTGATGTACTTCTTTAAAATGTTTAGCAAGTGGGTAAGACATATCATGATTTTTGATTGCACGTAGATGTTGCAATATTCTTAGCCTAGCTTCTAGTTTAGTGCTACCTACATACCATAAATTGCAGGAACAAATAATCACATAGATGGCAAATTGTGTGAAACATCTCAGATCTTGTTTGATTTTAACTTCTTTCTTGGTCCGAGGATGTAGGAATATTTTCATGTTTATTCCATGACGACATGCATTTAGCACAAGTAAAAAAACCCGATATTTCGGTGGGTAGCCAGGTGTTAGTGTATATATATAAATACCGTGGCC